>NC_084461.1:179806666-180130000 GCF_027409185.1 Cynocephalus volans
TGCGCTCACTGGCTGAGCACGGTGCAGGCGACACCACGCCAAGGGTTGCGATCCCCTTACTGGTCACAAAAAGACAAAAATAAATAAATAAATAAATAAATGATATCGTTCAGAGGCCCAGAGGCAAATTGGGAACAATCTCTGTATCTGGAGAAATCTAGTGAGAATTTGATATGTCCATTGCTCCTAAATGGAAATATTCTCAGATTCAACATTTCCTTAAGAAATTGACTTCTTACTTGTCTATTGCAACAGCAGTGCCCAGACACAATAGGTTTGGGGCGAACAGCCACTTTGTTATTCAGGCTGACAGATAGATTCCTGGGGAGGAAGGCACAATCCAAAAATCAACAGTCTGTGCTTAGTTCAATTCCTATCTTGTCTAGAAAATCTTCCAGAATGTGCCGGCTCACACTGATGTTTACTTTTACAATGGTAACTTCACTTCTTTACCTGCTGGGTATGTCTTTTTCTCCACTTGATGCTAGCACAGCTCCTGGTTGGTCGTTTCTGGCTTCTATAACATAGTACCATAGACAGGGCGGTGTATAAACAATAGAAATTTATTTTATATGTTGAAATTCTAACCCCTAATGGGAAAATATCAGGAGGTGGGGTTTTGGGGGTGATTAGCTCATGAGGGTGTCGCCCTCATGAATGGAATTGTGCCCATACATAAGGGATCCCAGAAAGCTCTCTGGCTCTTTGCACCATGTGAGGATACACAGAGAAGTCAGTCGTCTGCAAGACTCTCACCAGAACTGACCCTGCTGGCACCCTGATCTCAGACTTCAAGCCTCTAGGACTGGGAGAAGTAAATGTCTGTCATTTCTAAACCACCCAGCCTGTGGTCCTTTATCATAGCAGCCTGCACTAACACACCAAGGCCACCAACTCAGGAATGTTGGAGGTGGCACTTGAACTGCTGCTGCCTTTTGCGGCTGGACTCTACTTTCTCTTTCTCCCTAACAAGTATTAACTGGGATCGTTCACTACTGGACACTTCCCTGCTGTTTATTTCATTTGCTCTTCATAGTACCCACCTGAGATATAATTATCCCCACTTAACAGATGGGGAGACATGCTCAGGAAAGTTTGTCGACTTGTCCGAAGCCACGGAGCCAGGAGGAGGCAAGTTTAAATGCAGGGTGCGTGTGAGATGAGTCTGCCTTGGCCCTGAATGATCCAGACGTTCTTGAATCAAGTGCCTTTTGGAAGGGCTTGGCCAACTCCAGGTACAGAAAACATTTGGATATGTCATGGGGTGCCAACAGGGGCAATCAGAGCCCAAATAAAGTCCAAAGTGAACGCTGCCAAAGTTCTGGGCCAATTAGAGCAAATTATAGCCTTTGACTCCATCTGACAATCAAAAATTCTTGCAGGAGTCTTTAATTACTTTGTAACTCTAGAAATATCCAAGCCATTAATAGCCTGATGGCATCGGTAGCTTCTGCTTTTCATTGTCACCTATTCTTTGCCTGTTTTCGGTTACCATATCAACCACTCTTGATTGGGTAGTAATGTGCACACTTTTGCTTAGTGTAGCCTTTTTTCCCCAGAACCTATTGCCCCTTAGAATCTACACTTTATCAAGCATTTTCTCATTCAGTCTCACAGCATCCCTATGAGGCAGGACAGGAGATTTGGAGGTCAGCACACAGAGGCTCCAGCTTGGTGACACTAAATCATCTCCTATACCAGGGAGTGGATGGCAGGCTGAGGTCCGGGCTTTCTTCTGACCTTGGCTTGGCTGTGCTTCCAGGGCCAGTGGAGCAACACTGGGCAATACCAGTTCTGTGAAATATCATTAACCCAGCACAAACCAAGTTGCGCTCTTCCGTGAGATGGATCTTACCTAAAATAAAGAAATCTTCTTTGGGGCACTGTCGTCAATTTAAAGGAGTCCTAATTCATTCTTAAGGCCAAGCGTTGCAAACTCAAATGCTTCCAGGTCCAGACAGGTGACATAAAGGGGTTTGGCATAGGCTGGTGGCCTGCACTTTGGAGTGTTGAGGACTGTGGCAAACAGAAAGGCACATGCTCTGCATCAAAGGACAGCCACCTCCTGGCTACACCAGGCTGCTCTCATAGGGGACGGTTGACCCAGTATAGTATAATGTGACAGTTTTTCAAGAGAACCATGAATAGAGATGTTTATGTCAAGTCTCCAGACCTTGGAAGTACTAGAAGTGCATGTTCGTTAAATAACTTCTGATTGCTTAAGGAATAACCAGCATCCTTCTTCCTGTCTACACAGAAGTCACAACCATGCCTTGACCATTTCTCTGGCATTTATCATTCCATTTTTGAGCACAGACTGTGCTCCAGGTACAGCATTGGGCACTGGGGGCAGGATGGTGAAGCAGACGCCTCAGAAGACACACCAGTGTGCCTGAGCTTCTATTGCCCATGCACGTGATCATTCCCTATTGCAAATGTGCTCCTGTAATCAGGCAAGTACAGCTCCAGAACTGCTGGTATCAAACACTATGTACTTTTTTCCTCCTCAGTAGTTATTTTTGGCTGATTCTCCCAGTGACTTTGACTTCCCTATGTCCTGTGTTTCACTGTCATTCAAAACAAGACTGATGAATACATAATCTGGTGAGGCTCAGCAGAGTGCTTAGTTCCATGCCAGAAACAAATTCTCTTCACACCCTAAGCTGAACAAGTTCAGCTCTTAACTTTTCTTCTTAATTGAACGTAAAGGGATTCCCAGGTAAGAGCTCATGAAGATCCCTTTGATTTTCCCAAAGAAGCCCCCTCCACCTCCGCCATCTTGCCGACATACTTATTTCATTTGCCAAATTACAATAAGGTCACATGAGAATTGGGTTCTCCAGGGGTACTGGGTGGTTGATCTCCCTACTTAAATCCCCAGTAGCTAGCACAGTGCCTGGCTCATCTATAGGGACTTGGTGAATGGTTGTTGTCCAGTGAATGAAATGGCTCTTTCTATACTTGGTCTTCTGAAAAGAAAACCATGAGGAAGATATTCATGTTCTGAGTCAATAGGATGGCATGATTTTAGATCCCAACCCATCCACAATGGAAAAGTAGGGACCTGCTGTAGTTTGGGGGTGGGAGCACTTGTGTTCTCTACCTTTGTGAACCTCATGGAAAACCCAAACATAAGATAGGGGCATTAAGGCCCAAGTTGGATATAGGAAGGGAACTTCCATTCACATTTTAGGTGGCATTTTCCCTCTAAAGCAATGGTTTCCGAAGTGTTTGGAAATGGTTTCTCATAACCTAGAAAATGCTAGGGCATGGGGATTTAGTTATTTAGTTATTACCATTTCTATTTAGTTATTTTTATTTTAAAAAGTAAGACATGACACTTTACCAAGTTTATATAGAGATTGATAGCACATGGAGGTGATTCATATATATATATAACTTGAAGGACTTTATATATATATAGGAAGGACTGTGCTTAAAATTATTTATGGGTAGAAGGGAATGATCAGAATAGGTTAGGGAACACTTCCCCAAAGGACAACGGGGTGAGAACAGAGAAAACGGAGGGTGTTTGGTGGGGGCAGGAGGAGGACACGTAGCTTGTTTCCACCCACTCTGAGCTAGAGTGATAATGAGCATTTGATGAGCTCCTGCGCATCAGGCACGGTGTTAAGCATCACTTAGGTGTTATTTTATTTCTCGTTCCCAGCAGCCCTATGACCTTCTTGCTATTATTCTCCTCATTTTATTTAGGAAGAAACTAAGACTCAGAAAGTTTAAACAACTCACCCAAGTTCACAGAGTTAGTGAGGGAAGTGGTCGAGATTCAAACCCAGGTCTGTGTGAGTGGAGATGCTGCCCCCACCAAAGAGCAACTAAATAAGAGCCAGAGTCTCACTGTGACAGTGGAGGAAAATTATCCAAAACGTGGGACTATGGTCATGAGACTGCACACATTCTTTCAATGTGATCCTGATGTACAGTTTAACAGAGCCCACCTGCGGGGTATTTAATTTTCTGAGAGAACACACTAGTGTTTGATTTTGATACCATGCTTACTGTGAATTGAGGGCACTAAATTAACTCTTCGAGTTTACATGCAAACTTGCAGATTTGTGTCAAGAAGGGATGCAAATGACTTTTGTTCAGAAGAAAAGATAATCTCAATTTTTTGTATTTTTTACTTTGTAGATATGAACCCATTTTGAAACTAACTTAGTGATCTTATCCTAACAGTTTTCTTTTAAAAGGCTGTCAACATCCTTATTCCTCAAATAAATGCTTTTTGAACCGGCTTTACCATATTACCAGTTATATCATTAATTAGCAAGTGAAATAAAATCTTTGAATGAAATCTTTGACATGTCCATTCTATATCTATGTGAGAGCCACATGCTTAACTTTTGAATATCATAGTTTGACAGAATTTATCATTTCGTACCAGCTAAAAGGACATTCATTTCCTAAGAACTTGTCATAAAAATGCTGATCTTTCAAACTCCTGAGTGTCTCCTGATGGGAAGATAAACTCTCCAACGCCCTTACCTGCTCAGCTGTAACTGGTGCCACTCAGCAATCATGTGTGTTAGAAGCTCAGTGGTTTATTAATTTACTTATTTTTCAAGACATAAAACACTTATTTTACATATGAATGCCATTCTATTTACCACATGATGCCCACGTTTATCACAGCTCTATTTAAAATAGCCAAGAGTTGAAACCAACCTAGATGTCCATTGACAGATGACTGACAAAGAAAATGTGGTATGTGTACACAATGGAATACTACTGTGCTAAAAAAAAGAGTGAAATAGTACCATTCACAGCAACATGGATGGGCTTAGAGAAAAACATGTTTAAGTGAAATAAGCCAGACACAGAAAGAGAAAATACCGCATCTCCTCACTCATATGTGGGAGCTAAAAAGCAAACAAATAAATAAAAAAAGAGACAGATACACCAATCACAATAATATGTTGAACTTTCAAAAGGTGAGAACAGAACTGAGGTTACCAAAGGTGGGAAAGGAAGAGGATAAGGAGGGTAAGGGAGGAATTGGTAAAGGGCCACAAAAATGATTAAATTGCATGATGTTGAATATACTAATTATCCTGATTTGAGCATCACGTGTTGCACACAGGTATTGATATTCAACTCTGTACCCCACGCATATGTACAATCAACTATGTTACAATAAATATTAATTAATTAAGCAAATAATTTTCTAAAAAAGGTCTCTTAAATGTTACATCCTGTATTGTATGTTTTGTAAATATAAAATATCCTGTTATATGCTTGGATTCTGTCTAATGAAAACATCGCTCTATATTTCTATGACTTAGTTTCCATTAGATTCATACTATCTTTCAATTTTATTTTTCCATCCATGAACTTTTTGAAGTACTCTAATATCTTTAAACCCTTTTTTCCTTTGTTTTATGCAAATGTAGTACAGGTTCGAGACTGATTTTTGATCAAATTTGAATCCTTTTAGTCAGAATATCTAACCAGTTTATGAGTATGATAATTCATCTGCACCTCTGTCAATCTAGGTTAAATACCAATGTTGTCAGCACCACGCTCACCCAGTGAGCAAACCGGCCATCCCTATATGGGATCCGAACCCGCAGCCTCGGCGCTCCCAGCGTCACACTCTCCTGAGTGAGCCACGGGCTCGGCCCTTAAATACCAATGTTGATGATTCCTTGGTGTTCTTCTTTTGTTTTATTTTTTTCTTTTTCATTTTTTTTAACCCATTTCTCTCCAATCCAAAATATTGGAATGTGTATTTTGACTTTTGTCTGTAATACTTATCTCAATGTTGGATTTACTTATATGAACTACTATTTGATGTGGTAACTATGGTTTTTCCCCACTCAACATGTACATAAAACAGGGTCATATCCACCCCCTCCCCAGCCAGTGATTTGGAAGTTTTCTTTTTACACTATCAGTATTTATTCGAGGTCTGCTTTTGCTCTTTGTCTAGTGTTGCTACAGCAGTTACATAACTTTGCCGTCATCTTAAATAAGAGCAAACACTTCGGGAATGCTCTTCAAGCTGAAAAGCAGAGGGCAGCACTCTCCACCCACAAAAGGAGCCACTTGGATCTGAATCTCCCCACATATCCTTCAAGAGCATACAGCATCCATCAAACAGGACAGTGACCCACAGCCTTGCCTGCAGCAACACTGGGAGACAAAGAGTAACATGAACTGTAACCATAATGGGAGAGAGCATCTCAGACCAGCAGAGCCAATTTCAGACTCAAATAGAACAGATAAAGCTGCAGAAGGGATGTAACAGTGAGGGAACTAGGGAGCATCCCCCAGGACAGCAGGGTCCTGTCCTGAGTCAGGAGGTACTGAGCAAGGGCCTGAGGCCACAGGCATCTGAGCACTGGCTAGTGTGGAATTGGAAGGAAGATGCCTGATGTTTCACAAGGCCAGGGGTGTTAAGTCTTCTGAAGAAGAGGCAGACATCATGGGTGATGAAAGGAGAAAGGTAGCAAATGCAAGAAGTTAGAGGAAGAAAAGAACGTTACACATCAGAAGGCACTTTGACCACCCCTACAAGTTAGAAAAGGACCATGATAAAGCACACCCTTCTTAAAAGGGCAAAAACAAAAAAGATAAAAAACTTAGAAATCAATGTAACGAGAAATGGGCACGAGGTGAGGAGGTGAGGGAGCTATAGGCAGACGTGCCAATGAATATGATGAGGGTGAAGATGTTAGTACCAAGAAGCAGAAGACTGATGAGGATGCCTAGATGGCAAAAAAGGAAAAGTTAAACTTTAAAAAGATAAAAAATAAGGCCACCATGACCTATCCACCATCTACTTGAGGCCCACGTGCCACCTGCAGGTGACACGCGTGCTCCACTGCCAATCAAGACCACAGTGAAAATTTGCAACACGGGAGGAAAAAAGAACCAAAACCCCCAAGGCCCCACTTTTATTCTTAAAAGTACCTTAAAAAGGAAAATAGGCTAGTATTTTTTTTTATTTAGGTTTTACGTTTTTGTACATAATGTTAGGGGTGAGCCATTTTTAATGATCTCGGATATTGAAACCAGCCTTTGTAGGATTCTCAGTCCTACTTCTGACTTGTGGTGTGACCATGTTCATTATAATCTCAAAGAAGAAAAAAAAACTTGTAAAACAAGTAAAAACAACATCTACAAAACAATCTTATTCTGAGCATTCCAGTAACTTTTTTTGTGTATGTAGTCAGCTGTACTATAAGTAGTTGGTTTGTATGCAATGGTTAAAAAGGCCAAAGATAAAAGGTTTCTTTTTTACATTTTTTTGTCTATGAAGTTGCTGTCTTTTTTTATTTTGTTTTGTTTTTGGCCTGTTTGATGTATGTGTGAAACAATGTTGTCCAACAGTAAAACTGGAATTTTATTTTGCTTAGTTGTTCTAACAACAACAAAAAACCTGAAACCATATAAGTACTCCAATAAAACATAACCTTGTAGGCTTGAAGGGATGGATAAAAACCTCAAAATCCAGAGACAACACAAATAAAAGAAAGGATCGATAAATTCAACTCCATGTGTGTATGTGTGTGTGTGTGTTTTAATATAGCAAATAGAACAGAAACAATAATCAAAGCTAAAATAAAATAACATGTTATTTACCTGAAGAATTTAAATCTGTGCATCAAAATACTGTACCTATTTCAGGTGAATAAAAACATAGATCAATATCCAGACACAACCTAGTGAATTTATAACTCTCAAGACAAAAAAGCCCATTCCCTAAATATTCTAGCAGAAAAGTCAATTTACCTACAATTTTTTAAAAAAATATTTGTCTCAGACTTCCATAGCAATGAACATCAGATATAAACAAGACACACATTTACAGAGATATAAGGAAGAAAAGTGGTAACTCAGAGACCTAGATTAAACAAGTTTTCATTCATTTGTAAAGGTAAAAGAAAATAGTCAAGTCTTTAGAAATAATTCATTTTCATGCCATTCATAAAAATAAATCCAAAAAAACTGAGTATGTATTACATCAAAGCAAAGTAAAAAATCTGAGAATATTTTCTCAGATTTTGAAATTGTGGTGGATAAGGTAGAGAACATTCAGATACATTTAAAAAGTTGTAATAATTATTGAAAATATTGTTGAAACCATAGGGCATATATTTTTTAAATGTTCCTAGAAGAGTAAACAGTCTCCTGTCTCTCTCTTCCTCTCTCTCTCTCTATTCTTTCTCACACACGCACATACTCACACACTTTTAAAGTTCTAGATCATTGTAAATAAAGATAAAAATTAGGTGGAGAAGAAGGGCAAGAAAATAAGCTAATATGCTAATTGTATGTAAAAAAAAAGCATTGATAGAAATGGTCTCATCTTAGCAACAGTGATTAGATAAATATTGGTTCAAGTATATAGTTTAAGATTTGAAAAATCTTATCAGACAACAAGATACAAAATATATATCTTTCTAGTTACTAGAGGTAATAAAAAAATCTTAAAAATAGTCAATTTACAAAAAAGAGAAAACAAGGGGAAAATAGCAGGCAGTGGTAACACCCTAAAGTGTATTTCCTCATTTATAAAATGTCAGTTATAATAAACCTATAATAATAACTTATAGGCTGATTTTGAGGATTAATAAGATAATGTTTAAAAAATATTTAGCACTATTTGGCTCACAATCAAAGTTCACACAATGTTTATTATTACTATTAACAATAAAGTACAACAGTATATATGAGTTAAATAGTTGAAATTTGAATAAAATATTTTAAGTTTCTTATTAAAAGGAAAAGATTAATAAGTGAAATAACCAAGAGAATTGCACATAAAGCATGTGAAAAGATATATTAAATAAACATAAACTAAAAGAAAGTATAACAAGGTAGACTCCAAAGTAAAAAAAATTGGATAATGTAAAGATAGTCATTTTATATTAAAAAAAACCCAACAAACACAAAGAAGAAAAAATTGTCATGAAATATAATGAAAAACATTTGAAAAACTTACCTTTAAAATAAATAAAACATTTTGAAATAGAAGGTATAAGAAAGAATTTTAATGAGTTATTCTCAATATACATAAGTCAAGAAGATCAAAAACATATAAAGCTATAGAAGATTTTAATAACATAATTTATAAGATTTTATTAGTACATATTAAACAATAAGTGTGTCCAAGTTTATGAAAAACGTTAACAAAACCTATATCTTATGTGGTTTATAAGATTTGAAAAATATTTTATTTATACATGACACAATATGCCAGCCACCACAATATACTAATAATAAAAATTAATGGAGGTAAAACATTACAAAAAATCCAGTTACCTGAGAATAAAAAGCAAACCTTTTATATATTAGCTCAAAAAGGAAATGAAAGTTATTACCTCTGTCCTGGCCTTGTTGGTGCTAAGGTACCCTGGCCTGCCCAGGCCTGCCACTAAGGGCACTCCTGTCCTTGTCTGGGCTGCAGCTAAGGGTCTCCTGGCTTCAACAAGAATGGCCCATCTGGCCTTTCCTGCCCTGCTACTAAGAGTCCCCCTATCCTGGCCAGACCCGAATAGCTACTAAAGGCCCCTCAGGCCTGGCCTGCCATGCTGCTAAGGGCCACCCTGGCCTGACCTGGTCAGTTGCTAAGTGCCCCGCTGGCCTGACCTAGCCTGGCACTAATGGCCCTACAAGCCTTGCCTGGACTGCCACTAAGGGCTCCCTTTGCCTAATCTGGCCTGTTGCTAATGGCCCCCATGACCTGGCCTGGCCTGGCTCAAGGACCCACCCTGTCTAGCATGACTGCTACAGTGTGGAGGGAGGGAGGGGCACTGGCCCACTGCTATTGCCCTCACTGGCATGACCTGACCTGCCACTAAGGGACACACTGACCTGGCAGGCCTGCTGCTAAGAATCCCCCTGGCCTGCCCTGTCGATAGGTATGCACCAGCCCAAGGATCTCAGCTTGGCCTGCAGTAGGGCTCCCTGATCATTTTGCCTTAAAGACTTAGCCAAAACGGTAAGGGTCTGCACCTGTTGTCTCTCCCCATTAGATAGGATTTATTTCTTTTTTCTTCTGTTTCCTTTTTCCTCTTTTTTCTTTCTTTTCATTTTTCATTCCTTTTTCTTTTTTCTTTACTATTCTTATTCTTTAATCACCTTTTTTTCTTTGTGGAGTGAAAAAAATGATGCGACTACAGATTCAGAGGAAACTACAAAAATAAAAGCAACTATATAAATAAATAAATAAATAAATATCATAAATAAATATAATATTTTAATGTAAAAGATATTTTGCATGCCTGGTCTGTCCCTAGGGCCCCTGTCTTGTCATGCACTGGCATGCTGCTAAGGGTCCTCCTGGCCTAGACTGGGTTAGCATTAAAGGCCCACAGGCCTGGCCTGGACAGGTGCTAAGGAATCCCCTGGCCTGGTCTTGCCTGCTGCTACAGGCCCCTTGGTTTGGTCTGGTCTGCCGCTATGGGTCCTAGTGGCCTAGTCTGGACTGGTGCTAAAGAACTACAGGCCTGGACTGACATAACATTAAGGGTCCCATGGCCTGGCCTAGCCAGGCACTAACCCCCCCCCGCCCTGTCCTGGCCTGCAGCTAAGGACCCCTTGGCCTAAACTGCCTTGCCCCTAGGGTCCCCCTGTCCTGGCCTGGACTTCCACTAAGGGTCCCCCTGGTCTGCCCTGCTATTAAGGGATCCCTGGCCTAGCCTGCCCCAGAACTAAGGGCCCCACTGGCCTGTTCTGGCTTGGCACTAAGGGTTCCCTTGGCCTGGTCTGCTTGGCCTGCCACTAAGGACCAATTCACCTGGTCAGGCCAAAAACTAAAATATATATTTTATAAATAAATTTGATATTTTAAAGGAAAAGATAATTTTCTGGGTATGTATAAATTAAAAAATATTACTATGGGACCTCTGGCCTGGTCTGCTCTTAGGGCCCCCATGGTCAGGCCTGGGCTCTCCTGGCCTGATGCTAAAGGCTCCCCTGTCCTGGCATGGGCTGGCTGCCACTAAGGGTCCGCCCGGCCTAGACTGGACTTGTACTAAGGGCCACTTTGGCTTGGCCTCGTCTGCTATGCCAATAAGGCCCTTTGGGCTCTGGAGCGGAGAACATTCTTACCTGGATGTGCTCCTCACAGCCCACTGCCAGCCATTGAGGACAGACCTGACCTTAGCTGGAAGGACTTAAGGATCACCCAGGCGTGATAACTGGCCTCAGCTTTCCTCCCTCACCCCCCTGCATGGAGCCTTCTCCCTGGGATGAGGACCCTGGCTCATTAATGGAAACCACCTCCTGTATTTCCAGAGAGTCCCCACCATCCTGAGTGCTGACCTTTCTGCTGCCAACTCTGTACACCTCCTTCCTGTGCTCCCAGCATGCCCTGGACTCCTGGTGTTGTCAGGTTGCTTGAGAGGGCGGGGGTCCACTGCTCCCAACCACTCTCTATGCTGTGCCTGCCCCTTCCTCAGGTAGGATGTGCTCATGCATGGTCTCCAAGTTTTGCCACTTACTCTCACTGCTTGGTGTCTGGTGGGTTGAATCTGTTGCCATCAAATGAAGAAATAGATGGAGGGACTCACTGTGACAGGCAGGTTGGAAGAGTGAGAGTCCCTTCTGGTCAGCATGTTAGTCTCTGATGTGTCCACTGCAGAGGCTCCAGAGCAAGTCCTCACCCTGGGTCCTGCAATGGCCCCCAGCAGCTGGGCACCATGGGCTCACCACACCTGCCATCCTGCAGGAGAATCATCCAGAACATGCCCTCCTTGCACACCCCTCCCAAAATGCCTGCATCCCTGTCTCTCCTGGTGGCTCCCCTCAGCCCACTCAAGTTTTCTGAAGATGAGCATAGAGTACCCATGGGAGAGGGCACAGGCTCGGGCATCCTGGGTGCCCTGGTGCGCTGACTCACAGCAGGCAGCAGATGGCTGCTGCACCTCTCAGGACTGAGCCGTGGCCATGGCAGCACTCTGACCTGATTGCAGGTGTCCACGCGGGTCCCCTTCCCTGTCTTCCTCCTTTCTGCCTCTGGGAGGGAGAGCAATTGAGGCTCCAGACTGACCTGCAGCTGTGGGAGCTCTGCCTCCCAGGGGGCTCCCAAGCTGGCTCCCTGGGTGCAGAATGGCTGCGGGGTTCCTGCTCCAGGAGGCTCATCCCAGGTCAGAATGTAGTTCCTCGGGGCCATGCTCACTTCCTGCACTCAGCCACATGACCTTACAAGGAGCGAGCCAAGGCCTGGGACAGCACCAGCCACTACCAGCTCCTCATTCCAGCCACCTTCTCACTCAGGAGGACTGTATGCAGGTGGGTGTGGAAGGTGGAGGCTGAGGCTTAACTTCCCATCCTGAGGCTCAGACGTCTGTCCCCAGAGTTCTCTCTGTTGTTTCCACAGCGGGCATAGAGAGGGTCCCAGCTATTTTGGGAAGTGATTAAGTCATGATGGTTCCACCCTCATGAGTGGATTAGCACCTTATAAAAGGGCTCCAGGGAACTAGCTTAGGCCATGCTTGCTCTTCGGCCAGGTGAGGACACGGCCACGAGTACCTTGGAAGTGGAGAACAACCCTCACCAGACACTGAACCTGCTGGAGCCTTGATCTTGGACTTTAGCCTCCAGAACTGTGAGAAATACATTTCTGTTGTTTATAAAGTACCCAGTCTAAGGTGTTTTGTTATAGTAGCAGCAGAAGCGGACTCAGATCCGCTCCCTCAATCCAATCTAATTACTTCGCAAATGGTCCGAGAGGTGGACGTGGACATTGGAATCATATGAGCAGTTTTTAAAAAATCTCAGAGTCCTTGGAGATAAGATCAGAGCCTTTGTGCTGGAACCCAGCCCAGCCCCAGCAAGGTCTAGCTGGACGGAGAATCCCTGCACATTCCCCTGTGCAGGACAGACTCCAGCAGTGAAAGGAAAATGGGGTCATGAGGGCTTTCATGTTCAGGGGGACAAGGTCTCCCCCAAGCTGGAAATGGAGCTTGTGCCTCCAGGGCTGGCACTGACCCAGATGCCAGACTTACCCACGGGCCACATTAAAACTACCCAAACAAGCAAAACCTGTGGCTAAACTGTCCCCACTGAGCCTCCAGGCCAAGAAGACCCCAGATGTGTGGGGACATCTGCTGGGGTTAGGAGCCCTGCCAGGCCATCGTGGCAGGGGATAAGAAGGGAACAAGACTGGATGATGCAAAGCTCTTTCCCAAAGCCATGAGGGTTCCAGCATCAGGATGGGTGCTACTGGGAGCACGGCCAGAAGGGCCGGGCTGAGGGTGCACACCTCAGGCACAAAATGTAAGGGGTTGCCCAGAGACTGGGTATTCAAGAGAAATGACATTTTAATGCAGTATTTTAAAAAGTCCAATCAGCAAATTATGTATGGTCTGCCAGCTGTCCACCTATTTTTATAAATAAAGTTTTATTGGAACCGGGGCCAGGACAGAGTCATACAAGTGCAGGGTTGGACCCTGTCTTTATTTAAAATTTTGATATTTTGTTCATCATACATTTTTTTGCATTACTTTTGATTTTTAAATATTATATTAAAATATTTATCTTGATTACTGAGTTTTCTAGCTCCTTAAAGTTTCATCCAAGGGGAAGGCCTCACCCTAATCTTGATCCTGCTAAGGGAAGGGAGGGCGGCAGGACTCCAGCTGGGACTCGGAGCTGGGCTTGTGCAGCGAGTCCCACTGGAGCTCCCAAGGGAGCAGAAGGCAGCTCAAATGTCCCATTGCTGCCCACAGGTGCGATGTTCAGCACCAGGAGTGCAGGTTTATGGAAGTCCTAGGGAAGAAGAAGAGAGGGAGAGTCACAGAGGTCTGGAAAATAAACCCTCGTGACAGTGCCGGCAGCCCTGGGCTGGCCATGGCAAACCGATATGCCAGGAGGGGGCGGGAGCCACCTAGCACCCGCTGCCCTGAAGGCCTGAGCTGGGCGGTTCCCCCAACTTCTCTCCCTACCGATACCTGGGAGGTCTGTTTCTGCTGATTTTGGAGAGAAAACATACACAAACCCTTCTGGAATCTCTCAGAATTGTGAAACTCAGCCATTGGTTAATAAACCAGACACCATACACTAATAAAATGCAAACCAAATTCCAAAGTGGCTAGTTATATCTATTTGTAGTATTTACATCTATTTGCATTAGGTCTGAATTTCATGGTTACAGACTCAGGTGTGCTAAACTTTATTTTTAACACAACTAGACTTCTTTGTCTTTGAATCTCTTGGAAGAAAATCAAATCTAGTCACTTTCTGGTACTCAGACAAGTCCAGGGTCTGCTGCCTTCGGGGTGAACTGTCCACTTAAGGGCCCCTTCTCTCTGGGATTGTCTCTGGGTTGGGTTAATGAAGGGGAGCATCTTCTGCTCTTCCTGGGGTCCCGGGAGGTAAGTGGACTGGAGTCTCATCCTTCTCTCTGACCTGCCCCCTATCCATCTCTGTCTCTCTGCCTCCCCCTACCATGGGAAGTTTGGAAGCTTTCTGTCTTCCTCTGAGGCTCCAGGAAGGGAGGTGGGGTCTCAAGACCCCAGATGAGGTGTGTTGTAAGAAAGAGCCCCTGGCAGCACCCTTGGGGGACTGTGCTAGAGCACCAGTATCAGAGCAGCCACTCTGACCTTGATGGGGCAGGACACAGACAACTTCCCGCCGCCTAATCATGTCTGAACAGACAGAACAGGACCTCATCCAAACCACAAATGACCGAACGCCGCCCCTGCTGGCTGCCAAGAGCACCGCTGCTCCCCAACCCTCCCCCGAGCTGCACCATCTCCTCCCTCCCTGCTTCCAGATAAAAACCAACATACCCCATCACAGAATTACCCTCACTCCCTGGCTGCATCCAATCCTGAACAAAGCCCATTTCCTTGATCTCCCCAAGTCACACAAGGCAAGCCCAGGTCCTACAATAAACCCCTCCTAGCACCCTCTTACCTGGATGCCCCATGATGTGCTGTGGTGCTCCTCATCAAGCCTGTAAGCCTGATTTGGCCTGCCCATGAGTTCCCATGGTCTCTGGTGGGACATCTCAGCAAGACACAGGCCCCAGCTGCTTCTCTCCCATCACCCCCCTGTGCCACCCCTAGAGCTCAGTGGGGGTGACCAGAGCCCAGGAACACATGCTCTAAACCAGTGCTTTGCAGTGGAGGCTGCACTGCCATGAGGGTGTCTGGAAACCTGTGGGCATGTTTCTGAGTGTCCTATGAATGGGGGCACCACTGGCATTGAGTGGACACAGGCCAGAGCTGGCAGGAGTCTGTGATGTGCCATGTCTGGTGTAGGCCACGCCTCCTCCCCTTGCACTTCCCAGGATCCTGCTGGGCGCTCATGGTGGCTGCAAACCTGCTTATGATGATCTGAGCCCAGAGCCTGCTTCTGCTTTAGAAACTATCACAAAGTTGTTTTGCTGTTGTTTTTTGTTTTGCATAGTTTGAATTTGCCCAAATTCTCCAGGAATGCAACTTTGTGTAAGTCAAGGGAAGGCTGCACCTATTTAGTTTGGTGCTTTATCTGAGTGGTTCATTTCAAACACGCCAGTGCCCCTGGTGGGGGCAAGTTGCCGGCTCCCCCACACCTGGGTCTGCCTGCACACACGGGTGGTCCAATTGCGGTGACTCTGTGCGAGGATCCAGCCACTGACTCCTTCACTAAGTCCTCTGGTGTAGACCTGGGGAGCATGGGCGTGCTGAAATGTTATTGTAGTAGATATTGCTTTTATTTCTCATATTTTTATAGGGCATTTTGCGTATTTATTTTTGAAAATTGTGTGTATAGGCATGTGTATTAAGTATGGGTTTTATTTCAGGAAAACAAAAGGGGTCCTGCAAAATATTTGGAATAAAGAGGGATGGGGTCTCTGCTGGAATGGAGCACCTCCCAGCCGGGCCTTCTTGCCTCCCCCTGCCCAGACGAGGAAGCAGACCCCTGCCTGCCTCAGTTACTGTCTTTTTCCATCATTTCTATTTTAAACCTGGATCATGGCTTTTGAACATAAAAAAGTTCAGATGTTGACATACATGTCCTCTGGTTCCCCTAGGACAACCTTCCTAAGCCCCTCCCCTTCCTCTTCTTGGACCCAGATGGGGGAGGATCACCAGACAATAGGAGGAGGGTCCCAGACCTTGTCTCACACCTCCCCCATCACCCTGCACTTTGTACCTCCCATCCAGGCATCTCCTCCCCATTTCTGAGATTGTCCATTTCTCCCCAACATCTCTGCAGCTCTCAGGGCCCAAATGGGTAAAACCCAGGGTGCAGGAAGAGCTAGATATCCCCCATGGGACTCCTGGTCACAGTCCAGAGACCCCACCTATGCCCACCCTGCTGGTGGGGCTACCAGCGTCCTGCTAACACCACTCGGAGCCTGTCAGGTCAGGGGAGGGTGCAATAGTGTCTGGACCACCCTCCAGCCCACCCTAATGGACCCTTGCACCCACATGGCTGCAGACCCAGTGGCAACGCCAACGGGGCCTCAGTCCATCCTGGAGCCAATGGTCTGTCCCTCCAGGCTGGGCTCCTTCAGAAAATCAGAGCCACTGTGCCCCATCCCTTGTCTCCCTCTCTCCTCTCCACTCCTCCAGGCAATTCCTCAAAGGGCCTCAGTTCAGACTCCAGGAAGACTGTCACCCACCTGTGCCAAGGTGTGGGATCAAAGACCAACAACCCGCAGGTGCACAAGGTTACCTCGCTGTTGCATGTACATACTGACCTCCAATTCTGCTCATGAAGGGAAAGCTTATTCTCTGCAGGAAATTTGGAGCTTCTTTCCCCTTTCCCTGTGGCTGAGTCTAATGCCAGTTGTAGGCCCCATGCCCAGCCATCTCCTGCCCCAAGAGACGCCCTCCATGTGGGGGATTGGCTGAAGTGTCAAGCCTGGGCCACAGTGACATCATCGTTGGTGGACTTCAGCTCTGAGCACCACCGTGTAAGGTAAATACAGGACATAGACCTATTTCACCCTCCCTGTGCATGCCAGAGTCCCCCACCCCCACACTACCCCTGGCCAAGGTAGTTGACTCAAGGAAGGGCACGTCTCCTTTAAGACAAATGGAAGACAGTGGGAAGCAGGAGTCCTGAGTAAATTAATTAGCATGTGAATGGAGTTAGAACACTGATGTTAATTATCCTGGTGCCAGGAGGGGTTAACTCATCTATTCAGCCAGATCTCCTGTGAGCTGTAAGTCAGGTGAGGGTCTACACATAAGCATGCGAATGATTTACACCTCTCCTTTGATCTCCTCACTATATAATTGTTGTATATACCCCATGGCGATGTGGATTTCTAGCTGACCCGCCGCCATCAGCACATCCTGTAAGTCTAATAAATTGATGTCTCTACCTATTGGCCCTGGGTGAGTTCTTTGGAATGGCAAACACTACGCGAGTGCCCTTTCAGATTTGGGGCTCCCATGATACAACACAAAACAAGAGAAAGTCTCACAGAATGTGGAGAAAAAGGGAAAAGAAATCAAGAAAATAAGAGGAGTAAAAGAGACACCTAGAGGGAAGCTCAGTGGTTTAAACCTAGTGCTCCCTAACCCTACAGATCCAATGCCCTCTATTTATAACAAAAATGTTGTAAATCTCCCTTTACTGTCTTAAAATTTGTTGATAATGTAACCTACCTATGCCAATTTTAAAAGCCAATGTAATGTCTTAACTGTAATACAAGGTAAAAATAAAAGTAGCATAAAGCAGTATGCATTACAATATGTAATAGAAGCTTGTACATTCTGACGATGAATAACTTTGGATATAAGGAAGGAAAATATGAGAACATTCAACTAAAATAGACATTTTCCTCTCTGTATTTGATATTTTGAAGTAAAGGCTAAATATGTATTTTTCAGTATATCTATATTTGGAATCATCGTGCATACAGGTGTATAACCTGCAGGTTATACAGGTGTATCGTACTGGGAACTCCAATACTATGCATGGCATTACCACTAATGATGATATTTTTCGAAATAGTGCCTGATTCTTGACAAAACTCCAAAGAAAACAGAGTTCAAGCTTCCTTCCATTCACATTGTAATTACCATGCTGGAAAACTCATGTGTATCGAAATTGCACAAATGTGCTTTGTACTTATTTGCAAAATGGAGTTTGGTTGTAGGGTCACATGGTTTCAAACAGGTCTTTCTCCTTGTTGGAGATAAGGCAGTAATTGTTTATCCAGGCATCACAAAGCAAGACCTCTAACATCCAGGCCCCTGGCCCCCAAGGGCCAGTAGCCACCGATCAAGAACATTTCTACAAGTTTCCACAATCCTTCCCGGGACAGAACCGCCTCCCCATAAGCAACTGGGGTAAAGCACCTAGCATGGTGTGTGTTGCACTCACCATGTGGTGGTCCTGCCTGACAAGCTCCTGCAGATTTGTATGCTGTAGCTCTGGCCTAAGATCACCCCATCCATCGGCAGAACTGGAAACCCCTTTCTCAAGGACCTGGAAGCTGGAATCTATTATTAGGCTTGCTGTCCAGGGTGACAATTTTCCTCCTGTGTAACTTACCTTTCGATGTCCCCTCCCTCACTCCTATTCTATGCGCTTATCCTCCTGCTCTCATCCTCTACCCGAAGTCAGGGTCTGAAATGCAAATGCCTGAAGGGGTGGGGGTAGGCAGCAAGGAAGGGAGAAATGGGTCAGAGCATGTTTATTCAACATTGACACATTTTGTGAAAAAAAAATAAAGGATTATTTCTCAATAAGGCACACAGTACAGATACATAAATAAATTATCCTATTTTATTTTTATTAAAATGTGACACTCGAGCCATTTTTTTTCCACCTCACTTTGAAAAATGTTTAATTCTGGTAAAATAAATCATTTTAGCCATTTTTAAGTGCCCAGTTCTGTGGCATTAGGGACATTCGTCTTGTTGTGTGACCATTACCACCATCGACCTCCAGGACTTTTTCATCTTCCCGGATGGAAACTGTCCCTGTTAAATGATAACTCCCCATATTCTTTCTCCTCTGCCCCCAGCCCCTGGTACCAACCACTTTACTTTTGTCTCTATGAATGTGGTGACTTTAGGGACCTCATATATGGAATTATGCCGTGTTTGTCCTTTTGTGTCTGGCTTATTTCACCTAGCATAATGTCCTCAAGGCTCATCCATGTTGCAACTTATGTCAGAATTTCCTTTCTTATTGAGGCTGAATAATATGTCATTGTATGTATAGACCACATTTTATTTATCTGTTCACCTGTCGATGGACAGCTTTTGTCTGCTGTGAACAGTGCTGCTATGAACATGGACACAACATTGCACACAAATGTCTGTTCAAGTCTGTGCTTTCAGTTCTTTAAGGTATATCACCAGAAGTGGAATTGCTGGATCATATGTGGGTTCTATGCTTAATTTTCTGAGGATCTGCTGTTCTGTGTTCTGAAGCAGCTGTACCATTTTCCTACTGTTCTACTGTTGGTGGAGACATGAGAACAGATAGTATTGGCTCCAGCAATTGTAGGCACGTAGGAGGCAGCACAGCACCCCCATTAATGTCAGGGCATGGACCCTGGAGAGGACCACCTGGGCTCAAACCTTGCTTTGCTGCTCATGCCCAAGCTGTGAGAACTCAGGCAAGCTATTTAAGCTCTCCCTACCCTTGTACCCTCAGCCAGGAAACCAGGATATTTATAGTACCTGGTTAAAGCATTGTCATCAGTGTCGTAAACTCAAGCACCAAAACAGTGCCTGGTGCCTGGTAAGATCTGTATAAGACTAGGTTCAGTAAAATGTGATCCAATCTTGCCAAATCTTCCATATATTTTAAGAGATGCTAGAAATCTGAATTTTTATACAAAATCACCTAATTTAAAAATGTTGGCAAATAGTTCAGATTAATTATAAAACAACGTGTGAGCCAAGCAGTCATGTTTCTGAGCCAGAAATGCCCTTGGGCTGCCGGTGTGGCCTTCCAATAACAAAATGATGTGATCTAGTTGCTGTAGGAGGATTCAAGGAAGGCTGCTTGGAGGAGGACACATTTAAACCAAGCCTCAATACAGACAGCATTGTAATAAGAAACGAAGGGAGTGGAGGGCAGGTGTAAGCAAGAGACCAGGAAGCAGGTCTATCATTTAGGGAAGAAGGTATTTGTTCTCAGCATGACCCCAATGTTTTGACAACACAACCTTTCACAGCAAGCAGAGTGACTACCTTTTGACATCACGATATCTGTGCACCTTCAAGCTTGTGTCCCACAATTCCAAGAGGAGATTTCTGTCTCCATCCAAGTGCCAGCCACTTGTCATGTTCTAACAATAAATATAAATGAAACCATCATTACAGGATGTTCTCATTTCAAAGGAAAACACTCAAGGACTTGGAAGGGAGAGCCCATTTTCCATATTATAAGTTCTCATTTAAATTACAAAACTATATGTGATCTGTCTCCCAGGACAGATGATTCACCAGTGGTTCCACAATGAATATCAATAGCAGTTTACTTTAAGACGCCTTTTATAGTGTTTCTTGTAATAGTTGCCACCTTGCGCCCCACATCTGATTCCTTTCTACATTGCTGTTGCACACACAACCCAGGACCTGGGAGAGGGCGGGTCTTCTCCATTCTGTTTCATCTCTTCCACAGAAGAACGTGTTTTCATTATGAGTACAAGGGACAACTTGAGAATCAGAACTATTCAGAAAGAAACAGATAACTGATTTTTCAAGTGGATTCTCATATACCAATAGATAAATGATCAACTAAGTCTAACCATCCAGCCACCCAAAATATATCATAAATGCCTGGACATGTGGAGGAAGCAGGTTTACCCTTTTATTACAGACCTGTAATAAAATTCCCCTGGGGGTTCTCAAACAGCCATCTGCAAGTTGGTCCTAGGCTGTCTGCTTCCAGATCTCTCCAGTGAGGCTGAGATTCTGATGCTAGGTCTGCATGTCTTGCAGCGTTGAGCATGAGGGTATTTGGAACTGGATGTAAGTAACACTTTTGAGCACTTACTTACATGCAATGCCCTGTGCTGAGTTGCTTTATACTTAGTTTATTTCACTTTCTGTTTCCTTATATCCTCCCTGTGAGGGGAAATCTTGTATTACCCACTGTATTAGTGAACAAATCAAAGCTCCTGAGAAGGTCTGTAATCGGCCCAAAGTGACTGAGTGAGTGATCGAGGAAGTTGGTATCTGTCCTCCTCTTCTGGTTACTGAGTCCAGAGAACTCCCACCTTGCACAGGAAGCTGCTCCCTCCTCCAGGAATGTCCCTCCTCCAGGTCTCTGCAGGGACTGTGCCTCATCACACCCAGAACTCAGGTCAAAGGTCAGCTCCTCAGAGAGACCCACACCACCTCCTTCCTACCCGACATCAGTCTCCTGGGGCATCTCAGCCTCTGTACTGGTGACATCTGGGACTGATGATTCTTTGTGGTGGGGGCTGTCCTGTGCACTGCAGGATGTTCAGCAGAGTCCCTGGTCTTTTCCCACTAGATACTGGTAGCCCCTGCCTTCAGGTGTGGCCACATCTTCAGATATTGCCCAGTGCTCCCATGTTTGAAAACTCCTGCTCTGAGCCCACCCTTCCTAACTTCGTATAGCACCTGTCAGGGTCAAGTGTTCTATCTACTCACTGTGTGTTGCCTGTCATCCTGTGGGGACGTCAACTCCTGGGAGTGAGGACCTGGCTGCCTTCCCACCATATGGTCAAAGTGCCTGGATACAGACACACATGGAGAAGTCCATGTGGGGACACAGGGAGAAGGCAGCCGTCTACCAGCCAAGGAGAGAGGCCCTAGGAGATACCAGTCCTGCCACATCTTGATCTTGGGCTTTCAGCCTCCAGAACCGTGAGGAGGTTAATGTCTGTTGTTTAAGCCACCCAGGCTGTGATCCTTGTTACAGCAGCTGTAGCAACCTAATACAGCAGTTATATCCTTTTACATTTTTCATATTCCTGCCAACGAGGCACGAGAGTTCCAGTTGATCCACATATCTCCAGAATTTAGTGGTGTCAGTCTTTTTCACTTTAGCCATTCTAGTTTGTGTGAGAGGTTATCTCAGTATGGTATTTTCTTCTCTTTTTCTTTTTTTCTATTTTTTTGGTTCATAATTTTTTTATTGAGGTAAAATTCACATAACATGAAATTAACCATACAAAAGTGTACAATTCAGTGACAATTAGGACATTCACAATGTTGTGCAACCATCACTTTTATCTAGTTCCAAAACATTTTCATCACCCCAAAAGGAAACCATGTACCCATTAAGTAATCATTCCCTATTCCCCTGTGCCACCAGCCCCTGGCAACTGCCAGTCTGCTTTCTGTTTCTAAGGATTTGTCCGTTCTGGATATTTCACATAAAGGGAATCATACAATAAGTGCCCTTTTGTGTCTGGCTTCTTTCACTTAGTGTGATGTGTTTGGGGCCCATCCACACTGTGGCATGAATCAGAACTACCCTCCTGTTCATGACTGAATACTAATCCATTGTGTGGATGGAGCATACTTGGTTTGTCCATTCATCAGCTGAAGGACATTCAGCCATGGCCATCATGAAGAGTCCTGCCTCAGTATGGTTTTAATTTGCATTTCTCTAATGACTAATGATTCTTAGCAGCTTTTCATGGGCTTCATAGACCAGGTGTCAGCTGTGCAATCTTGACCAGATAACTTCGCCTCTCTGAGCCTCAAGATTCTCATCATCTGTAAATGATATGATCACTCCTTCCTTGCAGGGTTATTGTGAGGGTAAATGAAGTCATGTACGTGGACAGCCTGGCATAAGATAGGCACTCAGTAATGCCAGCTGTCCAGGCCAATTCTCAGTCAAATTCTAAATTCCCTTTTTACCATTATAGAGTTTTGCTGGAAAATCTGGAGACTATTGAAAGGGTCCCCCTTGTAGACTTTGGCTCAGTGCAGCAGCTTGGAAACTCAAATCCACAGTCTATAGGCTCAGTGTAAATCAGGGTCCATGCTAGGAGGACACCACTTTCTTCTGGCTGGGGAAGGTAGGTCCTACCTGGGAGATCTGCTTCCTTAACAGCTCAACTCCGGGGCGCTATTGTTTCCCTGACTGTGATCAGAAGCCACTGCCCCAGATCAAAGGTATACCAGATGGATGTGAGTGAGCTAACAGGTAAACAAAGTTGTTGAAAGAAAAGAAAAGGTGCTAACTAAAGCATCGTGCTTGATCTGTCTTTCCTTTCCAGTGGTGACTGGCCTGTTGGGTGGAGAAAGTCAACACAATAGCATCGACTGCTGGTTTGGATGCCAAGGTCTTGGTCTGTGATTGAGAAAGCAGATCTGAATGTTCCCAGCTCTCAGAGAGAAAGAGCAAAAATTCTCTTCTTTTTTCTCAAACACATACACACACACACACACGCATGCTCCTTTCCAGGGACTCTAGAACTAACCCAGGGGATGAACTCAATACACATTGGAATAACAGAATGGGGTGACTTTTACTACTGTCCCTGAGCCCTAAAGTCACAAATCAGTAAATATTTTATTTAAACACTCAATAAACAGGCAGGGAGCACAAAGGCTTCCAGGAAACCAATGATACTCTGCATGTTGAACAGAGTGTTGGTTACACGGGTGTATCCACTGGGTAAATATTTTTCAAGCCTTACAGGTAGGATATGCATGCATTTACAGAATAAAAAGTTAATGAAAGATTCAATAAAAAGTTTTAAAAAAAAAAACATACACAGTGGGTACCTCTCTTTTCCTCTGTCAATGCAATTGACTCGAGGTAACAGGTACTTTGGTTGGAGTGTGAAAACACGCGAGGCCCTGCCTCTGTGTCAGTTTATCTTCAGCATCCAGATCTCTGGGCTGCTCGGTTTCCTTAGCTAAACTGTTGCAACCAGGGCGGGAGCTGAAAATCAACCCCGGAAAGCCATCCTGCCTTCTGGAGCACCCTGATAGTGCTTTTTGCCAGTCAAGCTGGCCAGAACAGATGTTGGGAAGTTTGCTTTGTCAAAGAAAGACAGACAGGCCTCTCGTGGAGCTTTGATCTCACCTCGGAAGAAAGTTATAATCTGTCCCTGTGAATCTCTGCAGTGCAGACATGAAAGACAAAGGGAGGAAAATGTGAGAAGCACAGGAAACATACATAAAATAACAGCGGCAGTCTTCGGAAGCCAGTGAGATGTACAAGCCCATGGCTTCTGCTCGGGGTGGCAGCAAACGCCCTTGTCCTTTCACGAGAAGGAAGGAAGTGCACTTATGCCTCAACTCTTATCAAAATAATCATGGAAAGTTCTGGGTGCTGGGGTGGGGTGGGGGCAGGGGATTGTCCCTGCTTTGCAGCCACAGACTTGGATGAATGGGGAAGAGACACCTGAAGTTTCTGCACTGCTACCAGGATGCTGGGAGTTGGCATCTTTTTTCCCATTCTGGGCTTCCAGGTGCTGTTCTGCAAAGCTTCCATTCTCTGCAGGCCTGGCTGGCATGTGGGGCTTCCAAGCAAGTCCAAGGGCATTCTTTTCTTATGCTGAGCCTCAAGCTGTTCTGAGTCGGGCATAGGTAGCTGGGGGCTGTCCTTGGAGACACTCCGGCCCTCCACAGAGACCTCCTTACCCCTCCTCAGAGAAGGTGGTCCTCGCAGACCCTGGGCCTTTCTTGCTGCCTCTGCAGGTGAGAAGAGGGCACAGGTGCTCTTTGGGGCACTCTAGTAGGATGAAGGGGCAGAATATCCCCTCTCTCCCCAGCAGCCTCTGGGTCACACCCAGGAGTCCTTGGTTCAGGGAAGCTCTGGTAGGAGGGGGAGGGTAGGGGGCTCTGTGAACCCTCCCTCCCTGTACTTTCCTCAGCTGTAGCACTTCGTTTCCTTCTCTCCACCCACCTCTACCTCTCTCCTTGAGCAGACAGTCAACTGCTAACGTTTAGAGTGTTACGTGCCACGCCTGTTCTAGCCAGACCCATGAGCTCACCTGCTCCCCAGTAATCATTGGACATAGGTGCCATTACTCTCCCACTTTACAGCTGAGAACACCAGGGCACATATGGAAACTTTGGGGCCACACAGCTGGGAAGTGAGGGGCCAAAATAGTAGCACATTCCATCTGGCTGCAGAGCCCATTGAGGGCGGAACATTAATGCTGCCCAGAAGGGGGGCTGATGTGCTCCTGGGGGTGGGCCACTGGCTGAGCACCTGCCTGGAGGGCAGCGAGGGAGAGCAGGTGGGGACTGTGGCTGCCCACACCTTTCTGCACACAGTCCAGAATGCCAGCGCAGGGCTATCAAGACTGCTGACCCCAGAGCTTCTGAGCAACAAGGTATGAAGACTGAGACACAGCTTCTGCTTGGCAGGGACTCTTCCTTCTTACTGAGCAGCCTGGAAGTCCTCTGGCTTTTTCCTGCCTGGTTTCATTGGCTTTTTGTAAATATGGGAGTGATGATAATGATGACCGGAGGGAGTCCTTCCACAGTGACAGGGAAGGACAGGACTGTGTGCTGAACATGATCTCTCCCAGATGCATCTCTCTCATTTGTGCCAAACCCATAGGAATTACTTCCTTGGGTGTTGGAAGGTGCTATAGGATTACAAGGGATTTACAAAATTCACTTGGCACCTTAGTAGACTGAAAATATATACATAGCATTCAGAATAGCCGATAAGTCCCTATTTCTAAAACAACTCAAATGTAATGGAATAGAAAACCTGAAGGTTTAAGAGAGACCTTTTGCTTCCCTTGTGTATTTTTGGGATCCTTCTCTAGTAGTAATAACGAAAATGTCAGTTCTAACCCATACAGGTGCTGGATCCCCTGCAACCAAGCTGGCAGTTTCCCAGGGATGAGTCATTGCCCCCACCACTTTCTCCAGCAGTTTAAAGAAATGATCAGTGTTGTAAGAACCCAAATGCCCCAAGGGATCACACCCCGATCACATAAGCCCTTCTCGGCCACACCCCATCATGGCGCTGGTTGCCCTTCTCTTCCATACTCTCCTTCCCGCCGGCGCAAATCGCACACCAATCAGCTCACCCCAAGCCCCATGCGGTATGCTAAGTAGGGATTGTATTTTAAGCCAATCAGCCTTCCCTAAAACCCCTATATATATGTGTGTGTGCCGCCTAATAAACGAGCTCTCTGGTGGATCGTCAACTGGTGTCGACTTGTCCTTTTCATTTGGTGCCGAAACCTGGGACGGAGCTTCTCTCGAGCGGGGACACTTTTCGGATCGCAGTGGCAACAACTTGCTCCCTCGAGCTGTAACACTTTTCAAATTGCAGCGGCAGCACTTTTCGAGTTGCCCCTTGGGAACTCCGTCCTGCCAGGACCGGCCTCCCTTCCACCGCTCACCACTGACAGTCCACCCTCGTCCATTCTTTTCGGCGCTGGCTCCTTCCACTCACCACCGGCTCATCATTAGGTAAGCCCCCTTTCCTAAAGGGCACCAGCCCTTTTTCAGGCTACCACAGGGAGTCTAGCCGTGATCATCCAGTAGCCCCTAACGCCCGTACCCCACCCCACCACGGTCTTCACGACCACCATAAATTCCCAAACTATAACAGGTTCCAAAGCCCTGGTAAACTTTTACTTTCATTTTTGGAGGTTAAAAGCCCCATTCTGTTCTCTCCTTCTCTCTTTCACCCTCCTGTCCACCACTCTCTTCTCTCCACCTCCCGGGTCCGGGACCCGACCAGAAAATCCTGGCGCTAGGTTCCTTCAGGCACCGGGCTTTTGCCCTAGAGAAGTGAAGGTCTGAGTGACTACCCACATCTCCCTTCTCTCCTCCTTGTTCGTACCTGAACCTGCTGGGACTGACGTGACCTACTGGGGACGCCCTCTAGGATCCCGCCTTTCCCAACCAGCCGAAGGATCTGTCCTATCACTAAATCTCTGTCCAATTTCTGTCTAAATTCCCATTAAGAGACCATAAGGGGCGCTTCCTCCTCCTCCCTAGGGGACTCTCCACTTCAATGCCTTCTGAAAAACCTCACCAACCTTTCCCTCAGGCCGGATATTAAGCCCAAACTCCTCACCAAATTCTGCACACAAGATTGGCTTTATTATCCTTTAGATAATCAAAACACATGGCCCCCTGAGGGCACACTAGATCCTAACATTCTACGAGACCTCTTTAACTACTGCCAGCGCCTAAAAAATGCAAGGAGATCCCCTATATCGAGGCTTTTCGCCTCTTGGCTCAGAACCCCGCCCTCTGCTCCTCCTGTGCTCCCTCTCAAGTCCTTTTAGCCTGTAAACCCTCTTCACAGTCACCCCTCGATTCTTCCACCTTCGACCCTGCTGATGAACCCCCACCCTACCGACCTCCTCCTCCCCCAGTGCCTCCGGTGTCCGCTCCTCCTCCCCCGTCATCCGCGTCACCTTCTGTACCTCCTGCGCCATCCACTCCTCCGTCTTTACTCTCACCTACTCCTGACCCACTAAGCCCCCCTTTCACCCGTTCCCAAGGACCCCCCCCGCCCGTTTAACAATCACTCCACTATGTGAGGTAGCTGGGGCTGAAGGAGTAGTTAGGGTCCATGTTCCCTTTTCCCTAGGTGACCTTACAGAATTAGAAAAAAGACTAGGCTCTTTCTCTACCGACCCTACCACCTACATTAAAGAATTCCAATGGATCCTGCAGGCCTACAGCCTCACACATCATGACATCTTCATGCTCCTAGCCAATACCCTCCTCCCCGAGGAACGCTACAGGGTCTGGGATACAGCCCAAACCCATGCCACTGACACCCATCGTACCAATCCGAATCACCCGCCAGGCCCCCAAGCAGTCCCAGAACAGGAACCTAATTGGGATTATAGGGAATCCAGGCTCGAGATCGTTTTGCCTCTTGCTTAATAATTGGCCTCAAAAAATTGGCTCGCAAGGTCATCAATTTCCAAAAAATTCAAGAAATTGTCCAAAAAAAAGAGGAAACTCCCTCCGAGTTCCTCAATAGATTAACTCAGGCCTTTCAACAATACACTAACTTAGACCCCAACTCAGAAGAGGGCCGGCATGTCCTTATGACCTATTTCCTGGCCCAATCCTATCCCGACAATAAAATTAAACTTAAAAAATTAGAGCAGGGTCCTGCAACCCCTCAGACCGAAATCCTGTCAGTGGCCTTCAACGTTTTTCATAATCGGGAGGAGGAAAAGGAACGTCGAAAACAAAAGGCCGACCATGCCAACTTCCAGATGTTGGCCCGGCTTATCAAACCCCCTGGGCGCCCTCCCACAGCCTCCACCTCTAAGCCTGTACCTGGAGCCTGCTTTAAATGTGGAAAGGAAGGGAATTGGGTAAAGGCTTGCCCCACCCCCAGGCCACCCACCACTCCTTGTCCAAAATGCAAAAAGAAGGGACATTGGGGATCTGATTGCCCCTTGCCTGAAGGGGTGAGGGACCAACTGCCCCACAGTCCCCCGAACCGTGGACACCACCTATGGTGGGCCTCGCTGAGGAGGACTGACAGAGCCTTGGGCCCTTCCCAACCATCTCTATAACAAAGCAGGAGCCCAGGGTATCCATGGTTGTGGACGGCCACCCAATATCTTTCCTCCTGAACACTGGAGCCACCTTTTCGGTCTTAAGGGAATATAAAGACCCCACCACCTCCAGCAGCTCTCCTATAGTCGGTGTAGGAGGTAAACAAATCTTTCCCCAAAAAACCCCTCTTTTAACCTGCTGCTTTCAAGGCACTCAATCCGTTTTCTCCCATTCCTTTCTAGTCATGCCACAATGCCCCGTCCCCTTGTTGGGTCGGGACATTCTATCACAGCTTCAAGTCTCCATTACTTTGCCCCTGTCCTCTTCCTCTTCTCCCGTTTCCTTCCTCCTAGCGCTAGTTCAAGCCCAAGATCCTACTAATTCCACCCCTCCAAAGAAGTCCTTACCCATGCTAACGCACCCTGTTAACCCCACAGTTTGGGACACTGCCAGCCCCGCTCTGGCCCAGTGTTCCCCTGTACACATAAAACTAAAAGACCCCTCCAAATATATTTGTCAGGCTCAGTATCCATTAACCACAACAGCCCTCCTCGGGTTAAGCCCCATCATTCAGGACCTATTAAAAAAGGGGTATCTCCGTCCCACTCGCTCCCCTTTCAATACTCCCATACTTGCTGTAAAAAAACCTAATGGTGCCTTTCGTCTCTATAATATGAGTAAGGGTCCTCCTGAAGAACCTTTGCTCTCCTCACCTCAGCGCCCTTTTCTCAAGCTTCGATAGGCCCTTCTAACAGCCCCTGCACTTCATCTCCCTGATCTAACTAAACCCTTTTTCCTCTATGTTCATGAAAATACGGGACAAGCTCTGGGCGTTCTAGGACAGAATTATGGCCCCTCCTTTGCCCCCGTAGCATACCTATCAAAACAATTGGACCCCACTGTACAAGGCTGGGCACCCTGTTTAAGAGCCCTGGCAGCGGGGCAGTTACTGCATAAGGAGGCATCCAAATTAACATTTGGGGCACCTCTCACCATTCTCTCACCACATCACCTTAAAGACCTCCTTACCTATAAGGCTCTCCAATCCCTCCCACCTTCCAGAATCCTAACTCTCCTTCCTCATTTCTGGAAAATCCTGCCCTATCCTTCAATACATGCCCACCCCTAAACCCGGCCACCCTACTGCCTATACCAGATTCCCCCAACACCCCTTTGCACAGCTGCGTAGAAAGCCTTCAGAATTTCATACCTTACCGCTCTTCTATCACTGAGGGGCCCCTGTCTCACGCTGATCTCACATGGTTCATGGATGGGTCCTCATTCAGGGAAGGAAACAGGGTATGCCATAGTCTCCCTTAATTCGGTTATAGAGGCCCAACCTTTACCCAAGGGTACTACCAACCAGCAGGCCGAACTTATCGCCGCCACGCGAGCCTGCGTTCTAGCTGAAGGAAAAACTCTTAACTTATACACTGACTCCAAATATGTCTTTCATATACTTCTCTCTCATGCCGCCATATGGAAAGAACGTGGTCTGCTTAACACCAAGGGTAACACAATCACCAACTCAGCTTTAATCTCCACATTAATTGAGGCATCCCATTTACCTTGTAAATCAGGAGTCATTCATTGCAGAGCCCACCAGAGGGACGATTCCCCAATCACTCACGGGAATTGTAAGGCTGACCTCACCGCACGCACTGCGGCACGGCACCCACAGACACAAAACCAACTTCCCATTCTTCCATACGGCTCCCAAGGTTCACAGACCCCCTCTCAGCCTCAACCGCCTAATGATGATAAGTCCTCTCTCTTTCACTTGCTCCATGACCTGTTTCATTCTAGCCCCCAAGCTTTATCCCAGTTTTTACAAGCCTTCTTACCGCCCAGATAATACAAAAACTCTCCCAGTCACTCTCTCTCCCCTGGCACCTACATTGCCCTTACCGACCTCAGGCATCTGGAAAGGTAGAGAGAACCATACTAACTAAATTGTCTCTGGAATTACACCTTAATTGGGTCCGTCTTCTACCTCTCGCTCTACTCAAGACCAGAGCTCTCCCAAAAAAGCCCTCCAATCTTTCCCCTTTTGAAGTTATGTATGGTAGGCCCCTCCTACCCCCGGGGATCACAGCAACTGAAGGACCCATACCACCCACCATGGCCTTACCCTTGCTCTCCCACCTTCGCACCGAATTATGGAAGTACCAGGACTGGCTACTTCCAGATCCGTCACTTTCCAAAAATAACCTTTCACTCAGCCCAGGCCAATTAGTATTCTACACTTCCCCGGAACCCAAAACCCTCCTAACCCCTAAGTGGGAAGGCCCATGTCCTGTCATCCTTTGCACTCCAACTGCTGCTAAACTTGCCCTGCCAGGTAATCATGTTACTCCATGGATTCTCTTGTTCTTTTCATTTCACCCAGGGAGCTTTCAGGCCCCTCTGCTAGCTCCCCAGGGTCACCCATTTACACCTGGCAACAGATCATTTCTGAAACACTCATCTTTCTCTCTCTCTCCCGGAAATTGTTTTCTCTCATGAGACCGCTCCTGGCGGCTGTCCCCTCAAATGCTTCCCTTCCTCAACCCCACCAGGACTGCCCCATGCCTTCTTGTCACCATCGTCCCTCAACTCACTCTGTACACCAGTTCAGAACTGTTCCATCTTCTTCATCCCCCCTCAAGGCAAAAAAGGGCCGCCTTCCTCCCGATCATTGTTGGTATTTCCCTAACAACAGCAGCGGTCGGAGCCGGCCTGTCGGGAGGAGCCTTAGGACACAGTTTATGGGCGGTCGAAGACATAAATGCTAAACTTGAAGGGGCTCTGACCTCCATTGCCGAATCTCTTTCCTCTCTACAGAGACAAATTACCTCTTTAGCTCAGGTCACCCTCCAAAACTGTAGAGCACTAGACCTCCTCACCGCGGAAAAAGGAGGTACTTGCATCTTCCTTGGGGAAGAATGCTGTTATTATATCAATGAATCCGGTCTAGTAGAAACAAACATCATCAAACTCACCGACTTAGCTTCCAGCCTACGAACCACATCCAGTTCTAACCCCTTTCCTTCTTTTATCTTAAACCCTATCCTAACTTGGATTTGGCCCATTTTGGGACCTCTAATCATTATCCTCATAACCTGCCTTTTCTTGCCCTGCATCATTAGGTTTCTTCAAACCCAAGTGGGAAAAATCTCTAATCAGGCCTTTAACCAGCTTTTGCTTAGAAACTACCAGCTTCTAGGTACCGATGAACCCCCCGCCTCATCTCGTGAGCGCCTCAGCCGATGCTGAAGAGACACCACCTTACAGAGGAAACGCATTCCTACACGCCCTCGCCACCGCCACCGAGGCCTGGCTGCTCCCTCCAGTCTCTAACTACGAACAATGGAACCGGTGCATATTCGACTTGTGGCTTCAAGGAACGTTTATGGACTTTTCCCCTTTTGAAATTACTTGTTTCTCCACCCTCCTTTGGGGTTTCATAATGGGTATTTATGTACCTTCCTCCCTTTGCCCCCCCCACAATGCCCCAGTTCAGCAGGAAGTAGCTCGATGACTTCAACGTCCCCTTTCCTAAAACAAGAAAAAGGGAGGAATGTAAGAACCCAAATGCCCCAAGGGATCACACCCCATCACATAAGCCCTTCTCGGCCACACCCCATCATGGCGCTGTTTGCCCTTCTCTTCCGTACTCTCCTTCCGCCGGCGCTAATCGCACACCAATCAGCTCACCCCAAGCCCCATGCAGTATGCTAAGTAAGGATTGTATTTTAAGCCAATCAGCCTTCCCTAAAAGCCCTATATATATGTGTGTGTGTGCCGCCTAATAAACAAGCTCTCTCCCGTCAACTGGTGTCGACTTGTCCTTTCAAGTGTCACTTTTTAGAGATGGAAAGCAGGGGGGAAATGACCCCAGCAACCAAGAGACCCTCCCTTGAGCACAGCTGGCCCTGATGACTGCCTTGGAAGAAAGGAACTTCCCAGAAGCCTGGCTTGCTGCCCTCCTGACTGCAGGGGCTCCTTCCTGCCTCCACCTGTCCCCACCAGCTCTCCTTCTCAGACTCTCAATGCTCTCCCCACATCTCCCTTCCGGGCATCTTCCCAGCACTACGTGGTCCTCCTCTCTCTCTCGTCTCTCTCTCTGAGTTTCCCCTGGCCCATCTTACCTGTACCTGTGACTCAACCACCACCCACTCTCTGTGACTCCTACGGCTATGACTCCTTGAATCTAATCTGCAGCTGAATTTCCACCTGGAGGTCCCATGGGCTCCCAGGTTATGGGTGCTGGAGCCAGACTTGGTGTCTTCCCACGGAGGCTGGTGTTCTCCTGCCTGATGACATTCTCTTTAGCCTTGTTGTCTGGAATGGACACTTGTCATGCTTTCTGGCTGCCCAGAACCTTTGGGCTCTCTTGCTATATCTGAGAACTTTCCAGAGATTAGGAGTCACATCTTCTCAAGATGGAACCTCCAGCACTCGAGTTCCCAGCTGCCCTTGCAGCTGGGACACAAGCACAGAACTCAGGTTCCACCAGTCCAATGCACCCAGAGAAGACTTTGATTTAGAAATGAGCAACCAGAAGGAAGCAGCTTGGGGTGGAAGCAGGGCAGGTGGCGCTCCTGGCATCCATTCGTCATCAGCATGGAGATTTTCTTTAGTTCTCTTGGGGCAGCTCAGAGGAGCTTCCTCATTGGGCCCACTCTGCTATGTGGCTTTGGATATCATTTTGGGAAGCTTAGTTTCAGGTCTGGTTTTCTAGCCCTACTGCATTAGTCCATTTCTGTTGATTATAATAGAATACCTGAAACTGTGTAATTTACAAAAAAAAAATGAAATTTATTTCTTATAGTTTTGGAGGCAGGGAAGTTAACAGCCCAGGGGGTGCATCTGGTGAGGACTTCTGAGTGGGAACTCTTTACGGGTTCCCATGATGACCAGGGTGTCATTTGGTGAGAATGGGCTGAGCAAGAGAGAGCTAATCTCAGTTACTCTCCCTATAAAACCATCAGAATCATGCCCATTACCCCATGAATGGATCAATCCATTTGCAAGGGCACAGTCCTCACAAATCTCTCAAAGGCCCCACCTTTCAAATATCTATATAATAGGATTTCCCACCCTCTTAACACCGTTATACTGGAGATCAAGCTTCCAATAGATGATCCTTTGGGGGACACATTTGACCCATAGCACCTACCAATATCACTTTCATAAACAATGTTGCCATTTCAATAGCCAGTATCAGGCTCTGTTGCTCGCAGCTCAGAAACCTGGGTGATGGATAAGCTGGGTAATCACCCTAGACAACTATGACGGTCCTCCTCAATGTCTTTCGAATCTATCCCCCTTTCCCATGCTCAGTTCTGTCCCATCTTCAGCCTTGCTTGCCTCACATCTGTTTTTCATGTGGCTCAGGAGCAATCTTCCTGAATACCAGCATAAGCATGTCAGTTCTCTCTTCAAAACTCTCCATGTTTCTGTATTCCTGCAGCCGCGTGCCTACAGCTCTCCACCTCCAACATTGTCTCACCTGCTCAGGCTCAGAAAATCCCAGCATAAGCCTCTGTGGGCACACTCTGGGGCAGGTAACAAAAGGCACCAAGGCTGGGTCGCGGGGTATAGGCATTCTAAATACAACTACGTACAGTGCAGTGCATTGTGCAGACGGTCTCCACTCCCGTGCAGAGGAATTTCCCCACAGACTCACCAATGCTTGATGACGTTCTCACCAACCTTGAAGTGGGGACGGCTTCTCCCGGTTGTTCCATGTCAGTCACTGATTCTGACGGAGGCAGTGTCTTTTCATGTGCTGGTGGTGTCTATGCTTCCTCCTCTGTGATTCACCCTTTTTACAGCCTTTGTCCATTTTGCTGTGGGGCGGCTTTTCTCCCTCCAGCTGGTCCGTGGGAGCACACTAGGTATTTGGGATACAAGTCCTTTGCCAGTGGTGGGCACCACAAGCACATTCTTCCTGTTTCAACCCACCTTTTGTTGTTGGTCACTAGAGCTGTACAGAGATTTAAATTCGGTTGTATCGACTTTTGTGTCTTCTGCGGTTTGTTTCTGTTCGAGGCTGCTTTTTCATGCCAATTCTACTCGTTCTCCAAATTTCAGCTCAAACATTATTTGTTCAATGAATAAATGGTTGTCACTAACTACTCTTGTCTACTGGACCTTGTTATGGTTGTTACACACACACACTAGCACACACATACAAACATACATACACCTGTACATACACAGGCACACAGGCACACATGTATACATACAGGCACACACATACACACATACATATATATGCATATGTATACATATATTCAACCATGTATTCAATACATAAACCTATACTTTACAAGGAGAAAACTAATTATATATAATATGTAATCACATATGTATTCTATATGTAACACGGTCAATTTTCTCCTTCATAAAGAGAAAATAGAGATGATACCTGTTCTACCAGCCTCATGGGGTTGTCATGAGAAATGAATAAAATAACTATGAAAATTCTTATGCATGTATAAATAGCAATACTGCACAAATGCTGGTTAATATTTATTTCTTTTCTATCAGCCTTTACCACTAACCATAAACATTTCTCTAAAAGCAAAAGGAGCTAGTTAAGGCTTCCTAGGCAAGGCAGTGTGAACTCTGTTTAAACATTTTTGTTCATAATAATAATGATAACTCAGTGTTAATAAGCCCTGACTATGCACCAGAAACTTTGCAGTACCTTTGAAGTATTGCTTTCATTTTACAGACTAGAAATCTGAGGCTCTGGGGCAGCCAGTGCTTTGCCTGGGATGAGAAGTGAAGTGTAGGGCAGGGTTGAGGCCACCTTGGGATGCTCTGCCTCCAGTGTGTGACTTTTCTGTGCTCTCAGCTTGCTCTAGCTCAGTACAGTCAGTAAACCTGGCACCAGTGGTTTTTTTACACTGGATTTTCAAACATTATTGTACATTTAATTTTGACTTTATAACCCATTGGCTACTCTTATTTAAAAAAAAAAGGAAGGAGGAAAGAAAACTCAACTACCTTTTGATTCTGAATGACACTATTGGAAAAATTTTATTCCATGACTTATGTAACTCCCAAATATCTTTTATTAGTATTTTAGAAGCGCCCTTTGAATTCATACTACAGAAAAGCACCTGCCCTTTGGGTAGCTGGGATATTCATTTTCAGGCATTTTAAATACACAGACTTCTACTTTGGACAATAAAAGTAAGTGGAGGACTTACTCCCTGCAATGTGTTGGTCATTCCATACTGATGGGCACAGTCGGGAACAATAGATGGGAAAAGAATTATGAAAACTTCAGAAGAGCAAGGTAGAATTTGGGTTGTCTTCATAACACAGTTTTCACTGCCCTGCCCCCATGCCTGTGGTATTTGGGGGATTGTGTCTTTGGCAGGGAAGATTAAGTGAACTGCATCCCCCCTATGGAGGGTTTAATTGGCAACAGAGTCATGACCCACTGATGTGTGCAAAATTCATTATTGTACTCGGGCTTGGAATGCTTGCCTGGGCCAGCCGCTTCTCTTTCTGATTTTCCCACAAGTTTTCAAAAAGATCTTGTGTCTCTGTGTCAGAGTGTCAGCTCCCTGGCGGGGCCAAGTTTCCTGAGTTATGTTTTTGTAGTAACCTCAAGGGCAAGGGAAAAGGTGTGTAAATCCTTTAGCTTCTGTTATCACTGGATTAGGCAAAATAGTGTGCCCAGAGGAGGAGAGGAAAATCAGAATGCTTTGTGGTGATAACAGCCCTGCTAATCGGGATTTACCAGAATTTACAGACCAGCTGGGGAGAAAGGGAGGAAGTGATAGGGAGAACCCTGTGGTATCTGTGTTTGGCTCCTTTTAGGGTCACCTGTCCACGTGGCGCTTGAGCAGCTGTGTATTCAAATTCCCCAAACTGGCCAAATTTTTCCTAACCTGTTGGACAACATGAAGGGTGGTACTTTGATGCTAGTGAGTATAAAAATTTACTTTCATTTCTTCCCTGTGAATGTCATAAACATGTCTGGTTTTCTGGCCATCAAGCAAATGCTCACTCATATTTTGCTAATATCATTTACTGCTTAAGATAGATCAAGCTGCTGTAACAAACAGGCCACAGAATCAATCGCTCAAGTCCATGAAGTTTGTGTCCCATTCGGGTAATGGCACAAGGCAGTAGAAAATGGGGCACTCTGCTCCATGTAGTCGTTTGGTGACTCAGGCTAAAGGAGACTCCCTCATCTTCAGTCTGCTGCTTCCAAGAACACCTTGGGCATTTACTTTCCAGTGAGCTGAGAGGTGTGGAGTGCACGGGAAAGAGCAAATGAGATGTTTTATGGGCCAACTCTTCTGGCTTTCGTTCGCATCTATTGACTAGGGCTCAGGAACATGGCTAATTTGCACATAATTGTGAAGGAGGCTGGGAAATGTAGACCAGCTGTCTGCCAGAAAGGAGGAGGGAATGGATTCCGGAAAGCAATCTCTTAAGGAATTCTCCCCACAGTGTTCAGTCTATTGGAATGAACAGGACTAAAGCCATGCTGGGACCTAAAATTGCATGGGTTCTAAAAGATTTTAGAAGGACAGATTTTTTTCTTTCTTTCTTTCTTGGTGTGTGTTTCTCTGAGTTCCATCTTTTCCCAAGGTTATTTGAAATTTTGAATCTTGGTTATGGGGCAAGATGACATTATGGCATGAATGTAAAGTTGTTTCGTAGCCAGCCTCAAGCTGAAAACTTGCCACAAAACTTGTGTTATGCAGACTCTGAGAAAACAAGCAAGACATCAGTAAAGCTGTGCTGACTCCATCCCAAAGCAGGACCCTAAAATAACATTAAGGATGGGAATAGAAACCAGGTGGAGCCTTGGCGAGACCTTGCACCTGGTTCCTTGCACAGAACCCCAGTGGCTCACATCCCCCTCCCTCCTGCTTTTCATTTCCCAGGTTCCATTCCCTCAGCCCCCTTTTAAAAAACACCTCAGTAAATCAGAGTCTTTGAGATGGCTTTAATCTGGCCATTCCCGTTCAGATTTATCATAGAGATGGGTTAGCCCAACATCTCTCCTTAGGTCACTGGTTTTCCTGAAGAGACTTCCATCTTTACCAAATTGAATTTTGGGTCATTTGCTTTTGCTTGGGCAGGAAGCTGGACTTAGGTTCAATAACAGATTTTGGGGAGCCTCAGCCAGGAGCTGAGTATCTTGGGGTAATGGATTTTGAGGAGCCTCAGCCAGGAGCTGAGTGTCCCCTGGCACCAAGTCTCTGGGTCTGTATATCAGGTTATCCTGCCTCCTGTAACCAAGGCATGGACATGTGATCCAAACTTGGCCAACTGGACTTTTTCTCCCATGATTTTCAAATCTGAGTAGCTTTTGCCAGGACAGATTTAGAAAATAGACTTAAGCAGATTAATCCCAGTGTCAGTTGATGAGACCTTCAAGCTCTTTCTGCTATGGAAACCCCTGGGAGCCACCTTCTTTTCCCAAGCCCAGCCTGCCAGCCTTCCCACTGGTTATGGGAACTCTGTTATGTAGTTCTAGGTGGTAATCTCTCTGCTTTAAGTAGAGAAAATGCTTCTCCAAGCAACAAGCAAAGAATGCTCACTGATGTGGGGGGTCTGAATTTTGAGGAATTCGAGCTGACCCAACTTGGCAATATGTCATGCCAACAGAAAATGGGTTGGGGAATTCCAGCCATATCTCTGTGTTTCCATCTCAAGTGTTCTCTGCGTCTTTTTTGTCTATTTTATGAGAGTAAATGATAGAAAGAGAGATAAAGAGTGGCTGAGCAGAATGGAACTTGCATTAGAAGTCTTTGACTTGGAGAGGAGTGTGTATGTCATTGAATTCTGTTCTAAGGAAGAGACAGAACCCTTGGTTTTATACACAGATCTTGCATTAGTTAGGTGTCATACTAGTCATTAAAATTGTTCATTTTATTGGGCAATAAGACAACCCAGTTTATCTCCAATGTAATGAAAGATATTAAAGCGTTTTTAAAAGCACAAATGTTGCACAAATATAAGATTTTTTTACTTTTAAGTAAAACCAATAGGAAACAAATGTAAGGTTCAGTCAGAACCTAAATTAATAAAACAAAACAAAACCAAAAAGCTTCAGCTCTGAAGTAGAAAAGTATCCCCAGGGCATGCCTCTACTAAATCAAGATGGGTATTGGGTGGTTGAGCTTGTCTGCTGGGGCTGGCATGTGAACCAAATTTGCCCTCAGATGTTTCTTTGACTTGTACAATGTTTGCATTTTTTAAATCATCAAATTTTAAAAACCAAAAAATTTCTAGTAAATGTTTTAACTTCTGCTTTCCTTGAAAAATCCAAGATTCTGCTACTTTGTGTCTTCCCTGTCTTACAGTGACTCTTGGCAGGAACTGATAACATCACCCTCTGCACACAGGGCATTCCTCCACTCCCAGCCCAGCCTAGTCACAGACTTATGTCACCAGGTCAGACCACGAGACATCTGCATATGAAACCCTGAGTGAGAGGTTTGTAGTGCAGCAGAGACCCACTGTGATCCACAGAGATGCCAACTGAACACCTCCTGTCTGTCTTTCCTCTGACCTTGGCCTGTCTCCTCAAGTGTGCTCTAGAAGGTCATACACTTCATGTTCGGAATTTCATCATCAGCTGCCTCCCACGAGCTTCTTACCCCTCACTCTCACAGGAGGAGTACCCATGGCCATCTGCATGGTTGTGAAGAATGCCACACAGCTGGGGCATAATTATTCCCTGTAACTAAATTGTTTTTAATGACATTTGGTAGCTTCCCAGCCCCCTCCCAATTCTCACCAACCAAAGACGTTTAAACAGCCTCTGGGGCAGGTTGGTGTCCTGCCCTGTAAGCTTTAAACTGCTAGGCTAGTGATGATGAAGACTGATGTGATCAGCATCCACCAGGATAAACATCAAGGAAGGATGCCAATTTTTCATGCTGATCCAAGGAGGCGTTGCTAGAAGCAAGGGGATGAAAGGAGAGGAAACTTTAGGCTGAATGTCAAGATAATGTTCCCAAGAGTGAAATCAATTACCCTCTGAAGACTTGCTTCTTGGCAGCAATATACTTCAAACCCGGCGTGGAAGGACATCTGAAAGAAGGAAACAGGCATTCGCCCCCAGCAGAGGACTGAGTGGAGGTTCCTGGGGTCTTTTTGCCCCATTTCTCTAATTTCTTTAAATAATTTTTTGAAGAAAAATGTGTTTTTTTTTCTCTAGATCTGTTGCAACTAATCTGACCCGAGTTTGTCCCTGACTCGTAAATCATGAGAACATTTGCTTTTTCTGCATTTGTGTTTCTTGGCATTTCAGAGCTGGGAGTGTAAGGGTGCCCCACCCTTCCATCTCAGCCTCATATCAATAGTCTTAATCCTGACACTGGATCCTGCCTGCTCAGTGCCTTAGTGTGGATTCACTTGCCAAAATGCAACAAATACTTACTGAGCACCTACTATATGCCAGACACTTTTTGACTTACTGGGAAGGAGAGCAGGGAGCACAAGATCCCTGCTTTCACAGAGCTTAATCCCAATGGGGATGATCTACTAGAACAATGTCAAAGAACAGATCAACAATATTCAGTCTCCTCTTCCTCCTCCCAACAGAAACCCAATTAGTTTAGAAGCACAATGTGCCTACAGTATTCAGCTTCCCAGATTTCCTTGCAGCTAGGGGTGGTCATGTGACCCAGCCCTGATCAATGAGATAGAAGCAGACATTATTGGGGGGAGGGGGCTTCCAGGAAAACTCTTCTAAGGGGTGTAGGCTGATCTGGTTGTGTCTTTGACCTTGGATTTGACTTTCTGGAACATGGTTGCAATGCTCAGTCATCTTGCATCCATGAGGACAAAGTCACACATAAGGATAGTGGGTCAAGGAGAGAGAAGGAGCCTGGTTCCTTAAGCAGCTGGAAAAATCCTGTCTCCAAAATTCTTGTAGCACTGGAAAAGCTAACTCCTTGGTAATTAAGTCACAATAACTAGTTCTAAGAATTAATTCTCTTCTTTCTATCTGAACCCAACTGATTGTGAGAAAAAGTAATTTGGAATATAGTTTTAAATGACTGTCTTGCCATTTGCATTATGCTTAGTTAAGGTGGTTTTTAATATGCTGCTGAATTGCAAAGTGTTCTTGCTCTCGAACCTTTAACTGGAAGGCTGGGCTTAGCTGGGTCTGTCCATCAGAGTGTCTACACATGTCATCTCCAGTATGGGGTGTGCAGGGTATCTGAGCATCTTGCATGGCAGCTAAGGGCTCTGACAGGGCTTCCAGTGAATGAGGTAGGAGCTGCAAAGCCCTTCTGGACCCAGACTCAGAAGTCACAGAACCCTCTGTGATTCTCTATGGGGTGAAGCCGTCACAAGCGACCCAGGGTCAAGGGCAGGAACAAAGTTTCCATCTCTCAGTGGGAGGGGTATCAAAGAGTTGCAGCCTGTTCTAAGACCTTTCCATCCTCCGAAGCTCGATTCACGGCCACCTCCTGCAGGAAGTCTTCCCTATCCACCCCAAACCCTTACTGATCTCTCCCTCCAGGTAACTTCTGTAACACATTCATTTGACATTTAGTAATTTGGCATTTGTTCACTCTCTGTCCAGTTTTACCATTTATGGGTGACTTCCTTGTCTGTGGGGGCAATCAGCTTCTGTGTAGACAATGTTGTATGTGTTTTATGGCTGTCTTACCCACGTGACATCCTAAATCTATGTGTCTCTGTCTCCATCTCTCTCTTTTTCTTATACTTGCTATCTTTTTTTTTTCTTTATCTAGCTCTTTTTCTCTTTATAACTGGTTAGGGGAATGGATTTTAGAGTCTGAGAGAGAAGGCACTAGATTCCTGCTTCTGGCTCTTCCCAACTATGTGATATCTAGCAAATGGCTTATGCCTCAGTTTCCTTGTGTAAAAACTGGAAATTGTGAGGAGTATTAAATAATTGAATGTATGCAAACCTTTAAACACTGCACCTGGCACGTAATTGTGTTTGAAATCAGTATCTGCCATCATCATCATCACTGTCACTTTCGTCCCTATATCTTTATTTTACTTTCTGTAGATCTAGCTCCAAGCTAAATAAAACCCAGCAGTAGGGGGTCCATTGAGAGTGAGTGTTGCCCGAACCCACGTAGTCATGGGGAAGGACAAATGGACGAAAAGAGTTCAGAAAACAAACAGTCCGCAGGAAGTCTGGAGACTGTTTCAAAGCAGTCTACCACAACAAATGAAACAGGGGTGAGTGGGTAGCGATGCGATGTCTCTGGTGAAGAGGAAAAGCAAACGGATATTGTCAATGTCATCCGGGAAGAGGGGTGGCCTGGCTGGGGCCATTGGGGCTGGGGGCAGGATTTCCATTCTTAGAGGCTCTTGGGACTGCCTTTGTCTGGCACCAGCCAGCCCTCAGACCCATCAGCATTTGCAAAGACAATTTCTCACTTCCTTAAGGTATGCTTTTCACTGGACACAAACTATGATGTGTTTTCAGTTACACATATACGAATAAGCACTTACATATGCCTTAGGGGAAAAAAGACTAGAAGGAAATATACCAAACTGCTACTAGTAGATTACTTCTAGGATGAATGTATATTACCTTTATTATCAGGAGCAAAAACAATAAAGTCATTTTCAAGCAGATCTGCTTTACCAGGGATGTGAAGTATCGTGAGAGGAAACACAAGCTATTCTCAGAAAATTCCTAGGGAGGATATGGATGGGTTCTTTTTCTTCGCTTTGCTGACCGTTGACCATAGAAGTTGTTCAAAATGAAAAAAAATGTGATGTTATGCTGCATTTACTCCACATCATGTGAAGAAAAAATATTGCTTTACCTATGTTAATTTTGGATTTATATTGTTAAATTTTTTAGCAAGAGTGACTGTCTATCCTTTAAGTTTTTTTTTTAAGCTTGGGTGTTGTTTTCTATAAGACCACGTGTGAACCCGGGCTTTGCCACCACCTGCTCCTTGAGCTTGAGCCAGTCACTTCCCCTCTCTGAGCCTCAGTGTCCTCATCCTGGAAATGGATATAATGACAGGGTTTAGCTCATAGGGGTGTGGGGAGGAGGGAATGAGATACCGTATGCGATAGCTCTACCTGTATTTCCTGTCACGTAACTTAAAATGCTTCAAACATCTCAGCTCCGTCTTCCAGAAGTTTCTGTTCCTGTCAGTGGCTCTGGGTCATCTAACAGAATGTGCCGCCCTCTACCTCCTTTTTCGGATCTATCAGCAACTCCTATCGTCTATTCCTCTAAATAGATCCTGAGTTGGAAATTTTCCCTTCACCTGTGTCTCCCTGTCTCAGCCTGTCACCTCTTCCCTGGGCTGCAGCCCCTCGCTGGTCTCCCTGCTCCTGTTCCTGCCCCCAAAGCCAATTTTCTACCGAGGAGCTAGAGCAATTCTTCTAAAACTTAGGATGGCTCTTTCTCTCTCTGCCCCGACTGTGCACCCTGCTAGTGTCCCACCAACTTGACAAGAAGGTCGAAGTCCCTAAGGTGCCACTCTCAAGCTATGGCCTTGCCCCCTGGTTCTTTGCTCTGAGACTCTGGCTCAGATGTTTCCTCTGCTAAGTGAGGTCTTCCTTGGCCATCCCACTTGAAGCAGCATTCCACCTCACTTTCTTTCCCTTTACCCAACTCCATTCCTTCTTAGCCTTACTGATCTCTGACATCATATTACTGATCCATATGTTGTTCATTCCCATTGCTTATTGTTTACTACTTATTACTTTTCCTTATTTCTTATTGATCGTAGTAGGTGCATAGTGAGGTTTTGCAGTGTGAACAAATGACTTATATTGACTTCTAAGCACCTGTTCCAGAACTCATAGACTCTGGGAGTCTCCTTCCAACTGGAGATACTCTACGTATCTTACGAGCGTCCTATGGCCAGGTGGCATGTGTTGTCTGATACACAGCTTCAGAGGAGTGAACAAGGAAAAGGTCTGTGGTCCTTAGAAATGCCACACACTAACAAGGGACACATTGTCCCCTCCAGTGAAGCAAGTGCTAGTGGACCTGTTTTCTTTCCTGAGATTCTCTGCCATGAGAAATAGCTGCACTGTCATGCTTGGAATGCTTCCCCCTGTCTTGACCACCGTCCGAGCATTTGAATTAATCCCGGGGTTTGTTTCCACATTGCTGTGTTTATAACAGTGCTATTATGGTAAAAAAAAAAAAAAAGAATTAGAAACCACTCAAGGCATGAATGGGAGGAAAACACCATGGCATATGGTCACTCATGCTGACCATGCATCTCCACGTGGAGATACTCACACCCACATGACTCAGGGGAGCTCCTGCCAGGGATTGCAGCCACAGCCATTACCTGTGCTTTGCCACACACCAGTTCCTCTGGCTAACATGGAGTTTCACTCCCTAAAAAGATCTCTGGTGCCTTTAAAATATGCCTGAAAATTCTTTGCTATTCCACCCTTCTAGAGGTAAAAACTAATTCCTCTCCCTTGAGTGTGGGCTAGACATGGTGATTCATGCCTAAGAAATAAAAGATGGTGGAAGCGATGGTGTGTGACTTCCAGGAGTAGTTCTTTGGAGGCCTGGTGCTTCTCTCCTGTCTCTCTTTCTCTTTCTCTTGGTTCACTCACCCTGGAGGAAGCCGGGTGCCATGTCTTGAGGACACTGAAGCAGCCTTGCAGAGAGGCCCGCATGGCTTCTAGCTGACGCCTGCTGCACACAGCCATGCAGTGTGCCATCTTGGAGGCAGATCCTTCACTCCCTCCCGTAGCCCAGCCTTGGCCGTCCTTGCCAGAGACTCTGAACCAGACCACTGAACTCGGCTGCTCCCAATTCCTGACAAAACAATAAACATTTATTGTCTTATGCTGCTTGCTTTGGAGGTGCTTTGTTTCTCAGCAGTCAATAATGAGGACAAGATCTCTACTTTCTCGGACCCCACATTAGCAATTGCCTGACTCCTCTTGACCCTCCTTTCTGTGATGTTCCCGGCACATTTCTCTGCCCTTTTTGGGTCTGGTTGCCACTAAATGGGGATAATAACATCTACAGGGTTGTGGTGCTTTAAATCATACATGTAAAGCTCTTAGCCCAATGCCCAGCAATGCCCAGCACATAGTGAGCAATCAATAACTGTCAATCATTTTCATTACAGGGCAGATCTCACACCTGGTGACACCACATTCCTTATGAGCACATGCCCTGAGGCTGCCCCCCTCACCTGCTGGGGGGAGCTGCTCTGAGACATGGCTGCACCCTGTGGGATCCCACAACCCCTCCAGTGGCTGCCTGTAAGCCAGACTCTCCAGTGCTCAGACACAGCCCCATGGCCACTCCTGAGAAAGACATCATGCCACTCTCCTATGCCTTCTGGCATACAATGCAAAGCTCTCATCTTCATTACTTATGTTGCTCCTAAAATTCCTTATGGAGTCTCCACAGGCACGTTGAGACATGCCCGAATTCAAGTGTAGGCTCCTGCTGGCGGCTCGAGCTGCACGTACTGGTGACGAGTGTGCGAGCATGTTCCAGGCTGGGAAGAGTTCCTGCAGGAGAGTAAACAGTTGCGTGTGACATCGAGCCCGTACTTTCCTTGCTCCAAAAAACTCGAGGTATCCCTTTCCTTGTCTCCTGACATTTGCTCTGTAGTTTACAATCTGGAAGCAGCATTGCTTAAATTATTTGAGAAAGCCACCTTCTTATTGTAGTAAGGTCAAAAACCTTATTATTTTCTATATATTCTAATTTAGCTCTTAAAAAATAGCTATGCAATAAAGAAGTAATTAAGATAAAAACAAATAACGATGGTCCTCATAGTTAACGTTACTGTGTTGTGCACTCAAAATTTTGTTAAGGGAGTAGACTTCTGTTCAGTGTTCTTAAAACGATAAAATACAAAACTGAATAACTATAGTCCTCTCCTCCATCAGACACCAACTCCTAATCCTTTCTCAAACCTTAGAATTAGGCTATTGTTAGTCTTGGCTAACTAAATATAAATGACCTTTTGGAAAAATCTTTTCTCTCATGCTTGCTTATGTGTGTATTCCTAGTGCCCACTTTCCCCAGTTATAATTCAGGGGTCCCTGAACACTATTTTGTGATTGGGAACTGGATTGTTCATTTTACCTTTTCTCAGCTTCTCTGCCTTTGGGGAGGTAATGATAGAGAAACGACTGAATGGGTTTATTGCTCAATAATAATCCATAAGCCATCGCCTTTACCATTTTTCTTTCTTTTACTTCCTGCAGTGGGTATCCAACAATTCAAGAGAAGAAATTGGGGTTCCACATTTATGGGAGTCTTGTTTCCTTTGTGTTAGACCAAATGTTTTCATGGCATAGGTAAAAACATAATTCTCAAGAAAAAAGAGGAAAATTGATAAAGAAAAGCTAACTGTTCGTTGTGGACAATGAGCAGCATGACATTGAACAGTATGACAATTAACTCATATAACAATGAACTCGTATGATGGTCGAAACACCTATAGATGTACCCAAAAGACAACCCACTTTTAACCTTGGCTGTCCCTCTTTGTTTTCAGAATCTTCCATGTGTGATGTAAATATTACAGCCCATCTATCTGATCTTCAGATGTGAGAGGGAAACTCACCAGGATCGTGACCATCAGGGAAATCTGATATTTTTTTCAGTAAGACTGATTTTTTTTTCCAATTCATCAAGTATCAATTCCCATGGAATGGGCAAGACATCTCATTCTTCTTGTGCACAGTTGGCACAAGAAACAGCCAAGGCAGGTGGCATGCTGTGTTGGTGTGAAGTGTCTCAATGACTTTGCAGGGTTCTGGATTTGCCACCTGCTCTCTGAGCTCACCTGCTGGAACTTGAGCGGCATGGGTTTGCAGATGTGTCAGGAAGCCATGTGACCGGGCTGCCCCAGCAGATGCAACCCACTGATGGCCAAGTTCATAATTATTCTGCTGTCATGAGAAACCTAAGGCTGGGGAGAGAGCAGCCAGCCGCGGGGAGTTATTTGCCTGTGTGTGGAATGAGGGAGGGCATTTTGGGTGATGAATTGTCTTTTTTCTTCTTGTTCTCTCATCTGCTGCAACCATGTTAAGCAGAAGGGAGCCCGGGATGGTGGATTTTGGTCGAGATTATCTCATATTTGTGAATCTACTTGAAGAGAGTGGGCAGACACTGCAGCCAGCTCTCAGCACCTCATTCCTCCTGGCTAACAGAATCCAGGTCGCGTTCTGATTTTGGCTAACCCACGCTGGGGGAGAAGAGGCCCTTCTCCAATCTTAGCTGGGCGTGAGTCGAGTTAGTTACATCAATTATGGTTATTCAGTTCCCTATCCCAGTGATTGGTGTAGGCATAGGGATCTGACTTAATTGTGAGCAATGAGGGGAAGTCTGCTTGGTGGAGGGCTCTACTGGGAAAGGTTTTCTTTGCTCTTTGAGTGCCCAAGGTGGATGTTCTCCCTTCAGACCTTTGGATGCTATTGGTTGAGGTGATACTTGGAGGTGATGCAGTCACATTGCAACTTTGAGGGAAAAGATCTAAGGTCAAGGCCAACATGATAAGGATGTCAGAGCCAAGAGATGATGGAGAGAACTCGGGTGGACATTGACCCACTAAATTACCAACCCTGAGTCTGCCTGCTTCCGGACTTCTTGTAATGTGAGATGATAAGTATCTGACTTCTTAAGCCTTTCTGAGTTGCGTGTTCCTTTTCTTTCCAGTCAGCTTCCTATTACCTGTGGCAGTGAGGACATCACAGTCCATGGTTAGAAACGCAGGCTTTGGAGTTAGACAGCCTGAATTCAGTCCTGGCTCTTCTACCGACTTGCTGTGTGGCCTCGGACATGTTACTTAGCCTCTCTGACCTTCAGTTTTTTCATCTGTTTCCAAATAGTGGAGGGTGCTGGTAGGATTACAAGAGGGACTGAATGTTGGGCACTTAGTACCTGGCCCCTAGTGAGCATTCAATAAATGTTAGCCATTTAAAAATGTTGGCAATTGTTCTGCAAGACTTCACACCCAATGAGCCAGCAAAGTTCTGTGGCTCTGAATTTTCCTAGCACCTGTTAACTGCAGCAGTAACTACTCCTGCTTGGCTCAGCCTTCTCTAGATTAAGGCTTTTGTACCTTCCCTGGTGCCCCCAGTTATACAGCATTGTGTCCTAGGTAGATTTGGAATCTTTCAAAACTCCCTTTAAAACAGAAACAATACATTATTTTTTAAATTCAAAACTGACTTGTCACCCAACAGTAATGCATACATATGTTCACCAAAGAAAATATATGAGAACATGTGGCAGCATGATTTGTGAGAGCTCTGCTATGGATTGCATTGTGTGCCCCCCAAAAAAGGTATGTTGAAGTCCTTACTTCCATACTTCCAGTACCTTGGAACTCACCTTATTTGAAGATAGGGTCTTAACAGAGGCAATCAGGTTAAACTGAGGTCATCAGGGTGGGTCCTCATCCAATACGACTGGTGTCCTTATAAAAAGGGTAAATTAGGACACGGAGAAGCCATGGAGGGAAGATGACAGGAAGACACAGGAAGAAGGCAGCATCTACAACCCAAGGAGAGACGAGCCCTGCAACTCCTTGATCTCAGAATTCCAACCTCCAAGACTGTGAGTGAATAAATGTCTATGGTGTAAGCCGCCCAGTTTGTGGTACTTTGTTCTGGCAGCCCAAGCAAACTAATGCAATCCCCAAACTGAAAAGGACACAAATGCCCATCAGTAACTAGAATGGGGAGATGCACAGTGGTACATTCCCACGGAGAGGCAATGAGACTGAACTAGCTTCAAACACATGCCACGTGGATGATACAACCACAGCACCCAGGGGGGCGGAGCCAGAAGCAAGAGGGCACCCTGCCTGAATCCACTGCTGTAGAGTCAACAAGAGGGAAAAGGTAACTGGTGGTGACAGAAGTCAGAACAGTGGCCCCCCTCAGGGGTGAGTGAGTGTAGCAGACACCAGAGGCTTCCATCTGTTGATGCAGGGGCTGGTCACACAGGTGACATTCATGTTATCTAATTTTATTATCTCAGCAACCGTAAGAGGAAGAGGATACCTGTCAGAGTCCTCTGGAGTCTGGTGTCCTCCCTGCAGAGGAGATGGCAGTCCTCCTATGAGGCGGGTGGTCTGTGAGACCTTCCCTTTCCAGCCACATTCCCTCCCAGTGCCTCCTGATCCCCATACACTGTGGCATAAAAGCAACTGCTGGGATGATAGAAAGTGGCTTTTGCTCAGCCTCCTCTTCAGCCTCAAAATTGCCAGTGTCTTGTAATTAAGACCAAGAGGAGAGAGAAAATGCCAGCCTGTTCATGGATCTGCACGAACATGGACATTGAAGTTCTCTCCCAATGTAGACCGTTTCCCAAAGCTGCCAGGGACACAGCCCCATTCTGTGACAGATGTGCATACCCTTTCCCCACTTATTCTTGACAAGGATGTGCTCAGCATGTGCTATCTTTCCCCATTTTGATGACATGGGACACGGTGGTTCAGGAGTTTAAGGGAGGAGCCCAGAATCATGTGCTGGGGGGCAGCCAAGCCTGGCTCTGGCTGGTCCTTCCATGCTGCCCGCAGCTGGCTCTGCCTCCCATGTCGGCAAATGCCTTCACCTTCATCGCTCTCCTCATCTCAGTCTGCTCAAGTCCCCTGCCCTGGTATAAAGATGTGGCTGTGGGGCCAGGCGTGCTGTGCTGGATGCTCCATGAGGAGGGAGAGCCGGGCTCCCAGTGGAGGTGTAGACGTCAGATTTGTTTTGGAATTCAAGCTGCTCCAAATATGCAGCTCACTCCCCAGACATTCTGGGGGACACCTCTTTCAAGATGTATCCTCTATCCTCCTTTTCATAGACCTTTTAGGTTAAGAAAAACCAAAAAGTCTACCTCCTTTGATTTGTTTGTAACAATTTCATGTAATAATCAGAGTCAAGTATTTCTATTCCTATTTTAAAGATGAGGAAATAGAGGTCACCCCCAGGACTAATCAGTAACACAACAGAAACCAGACCCAGGTCCTCTAACCCTCAGTCCTGACCCTGACCCTGAGTCAGTGGCATGCCGGTAAGTGTAACTGGATCTATAAAACACAAGCCTTGGTCTGTAGCACATGCCAATTTCTGTGGTGTAAATACTACCACCATGGCCAATTTTGGTCTGCCAGTTGGATATCTACTGGCTCACATAGTTCCCCCAAATTTATCATTTGGCTCTGCTGAGCTGGGTGACCAATTCTGAACACATCCCTACCCTTGAGTCTCTTATGTTGGTTTATTTTCTCTCTGTCCTGTCTGTGACAAACATAGCATTAATCAAACTATTTTATTTCATGCAAAACATTTTTTTTTCACTTTTATCAATAATTTGGTGATTAAAACAGTTGTGAATTGAACCCAGACCTGATTTCTTCTTTATATTTTAACCAGCAAGACTAAAAATCAAAGAAAAGAGACTTCAGAGCAAAGGAAAATTTATCGTGTTGCTCCAACTTGACTCCCGTGTGACATTTGAGCAGTTCTGGCTGGGCTGGGCCTTCCTGCTGCCATTCTTGATGGCAGCAACTCCATGCAGCCTACAGGGGCATGGAGCTCCCGAGGAAGACAGAAGTGACTATCAGCTGTCCCTGGCTTCATGAATACTAGCTGTGGGGAGAAGGAGCCGAGAATAGAATCCCTCCACAAAGGGCTGCTATGCAGTGCTGGGTGATAACTCCACAGAGGCATGCACAGGAAGACTGGAGGAGGGGAACTCCCTGCCACTGTTTGCTAGCTAGGGCTTGCATCAGAGCGGTGGAGTCTGATTCCTACAAGTGACCAGCTGCCCCGTGGTTTCCTTCTTTCTAATTCTGGGGTGCATCAGGCTGGGCAAGTTGTGGGGGTGCATTGTTGCCTGGTGGGGGTTGACCTCTATGGCCACAGCAGCAGCTGGTGAGGGTTGGGGGAGACACATTTTACTCTCACCTTTGCATCAGAACCTGTCTGTGTAGCTGAGCTCTCCTGGGTCCCAGGGTGCCCCTCAGCCTGTAGAGTCCTTCCCAATGGGTCAGTTGTCCCCCGTTCTTGCAGATAAGGCCAGTTAGCCAAACACCCCAGTGTCTCCAGATGTGGTCCCCGATGCCTCCCATTTATCAGAACAGCAGCCTGGAGGCGGAGGCTGGGGCAGGGCAACCCCAGGTGAAGTGCTCCCCAACCCCCACCAGCCACAGGACTTTGGGCAGTTTTCTCTCCTCTCTGTCTTCGTTTCTTGCCTCTCTCTGTCTTTGTTTCTCATCCAAGAGATGGGAATGGGATAGGCTTTTCTCCAAAGATGGCCACACAATGTCTCCCAGCCCATGAGCTCTTCTGAGATGTGAAGAAGCCATTTCCCCAGCGGGGGGGGGAGGGGGCTTCATCCCCTACCCTTGAGTCTGGGCTGTCTGTCCTGACTCACATGTAGCCAGTGGAACATGGTGGAAAGGGCACTGCCTGGACCCAAGGCCACGGTGGAGACTACATGGTTTCTAGCTGGCTTTCTTGGAATATTAGTTCTCTGGACACTTCAATGCAGGCAGTGGCAAGACTCCTGAGCTGCTCCTGTGGGCCAAGGCCTCGTCCATCTCCTTCACTGCCAGGTCCTCGATGCATAGGGTGTGGGCCAGGGATGGTGCTCAGTGACCATAGGACAGATGGACAGATGAGTGGCCCTGTCACAGCTGAGCCACACTCAAGGAGGGACTCGGTAGTGACTACACACAAACCATGCATTCAGCCCAATCACAGTAAGAACAAAAGTCTCCCTCTCCACACCTTTGCCCCTCGTGGAGGCTGGGGTCCCAGGCTCCTTCTCTAAGATGGCATCAGGGCACTGAAGTGGCAAGAAGGCAGTGGTTGGTTCATTAGGGGCAAACCAGGCAGGACGGGCTGAGGGCTTGGTCCTACCTCATGGGCAACAGGCTGTGTATGGACAGCAGCTTGAAGGTTCTCCCTGGAGTCAACAGGACGGACAGCGACACTTAGCTCCTTGACCCTAAGAATGCAGCTGCTTGTGCTGACTCAAGGGCCAGCTGCCTGGGGGGTGATGTCCCACCCATGTGACTCCTAGCTGTGGCATAAGGACTTCTGCGCAGTGCAGAATTTTATGTGCAGTCTCTGGAGCCAGACTGCCTGATTCAAAATCTCCCTCTGCATTCACTACCCGGACAGATTACTTCACCTTTCAGTGCCTCCGTTTCCTTGTCTGTAAAGTTGATAATAGTACCTTTTTCATGAGGTTGTTGATACTATTAAATAAGGTCATAGATAATACATATGCCTAAGCTGGGAAGATTGCCTGATGGCTCTCAGTACTGGCAAGCCGTGACAGTAATCACCATGGCTCCTCACTAGAGCGGCTCTCATGCCATCCTTCAGGTTTGATCCCCTCATTCTGAGCCCTATCCCACAACACCCAGAGGGGATGACCCTCCCCTCTGCCTTCAGGCCTTCGGTTCTCCATAGCCACGCCAGACTGGGGCCTCCCTGAACCCAGCAGAGCTTCACATTGGGCGTAGCAAGGGATGGAGGCTGGACCATGATGGAGTTGTGTCCACCCACCGCAGCCACCCCATTGGTAGGTCCCCTGGCTTCTAAAGCCCCAGTCACAATCTTGTGGGCACATCTCACAGGCACTAGGAGCTTTTTCTAACTTCTTCAAGTGCCCAATGGCAATGGGAAGGTAGGAGGGGACAGGTGGTCCCCATGTCCTCAGCACCAGCCCTGGGAGAGGCTGCTGCGCTGTCCTGCTTGTCCTGCCTGGAGCTTCTTGCCCAGTCACCTCTCCCCACCGTGTGAGCTGGACCCCAAGTAGGGAGGCAGAAGCTAACAGAGAGCTGTGCAGCAGCTGTTCCAGGTGGCTGGGAGGTCACTGCTTGGCTTCCTGGAGACTCTGGCAGCATTTTTGAGCATCTGGGACAGACAACAACAGGGAGGCCAGTGGGTAGAGCAAGCCTCGCTACCTGTTCATCTGCAAACACAGATGTGTATCTGTGCCCCGTGCTTGCTCTGGTTCTGCCTGAAAATCTGGGCAGGTCCCGGGGCTGGAAGCATCACCCCCAGCTGGCAGTGGCCTTGGAGACTTGAGGGGAGACAGCGTCCATGGGGCCCTGATGAGCCTGGAGTCAGCTTGCTCCGGGGTGGGGGCAGCCTCACTGCTGGGGAGACCAGGGGAACTGGGTCCACGGATGCAGCAAGCCTGGAGCCCCCACCCACTCTGCTCAGAGCCCTCCCTGGATGGGGATGGGCCTGGTTTTCTCCTCCTTACACAGCTGGAGGATGAGGAAGAGAGGGACCGGGAGCAAGATTGCCCCACCCTGGTGCTGCGTGTGCAGATAGGGGAGGGCTGGGCAGGAGAAACTCCATGAAGCCAACTGTCTTCATCGTTAGAATTGCTCACAAGCACTTGCTAAGTGCTGGGCTCTCCAGTCACATGGGGCAGGCAGTACCTCATGTAACACTTCAAACTATCCTATGACTTGGGGATGACTTTTACACCCATTTTACAGATGAGAAAATTGACTCAGAGCTATGAAGTCAGAGGGCCAAGACCAAGCAGCTCCTAAGTGGTGGAGTCAGGATTTGAGCCAGTCCCACCCCAGTGCTCCTGCCCATGCAGCAGGGTGATTGCAGATTTTCTCTTGAAGAATAAGCAGGCAAAATATAAAGAGACACAGGAAAAAACTATAAGCAGGAGGTGCTCAGTGCTATCAGGACCAAATGTGTTAGCAGCGGGGAGATGCTGAAGAGCTAGACTGAGATGTATCAGCATCCTGAGGCTGCCATGACAAATTACAACCAGTTGGGTGAAACCCAGATGTGGGCAGGGCCACGTTCCCTCCAGAGGCTTCAGCGGAAGGTCTTCCTTGCCTCTTCCATCTTCTGGTCCCAGACATTCCTTGGCTTGTGGCTGCATCACTCCAATCTCTGTCTCTGTCTTCACATGTCCTTCTTCCTCTGTCCCTATGTGTCCAAATTTCCCTCTCTTTCCTTGTACAAAGACATGCATCACTGGATTTGGGGCCCACTCTAATCTAAGTGATCTCATCTAGAGATCTTTAACTAATTTCATCAGTAAAAATGCTTTCCAAAGACCATCACATTCACAGGTTCTGGGTGGACATGAATTTGGAGGGGCAGGGGGCTATTCAGCCCTCTGCAGTAATAATGACTTTCTATCATCATATAGCAAGAAGGAAATGTTGACCTTTCTGCAAGTATCCAGAACCAAACATCTGTACCATGCTTTTAACTCTTAGCTTGATCTTTCATACCCTGGAAAGATCTCCTTCATATAAAGTCCAGGGTGAAGGGTAATGAACTTTTTATCTATTTATTTCTTTTAAAATAGTATTTCCATTATCTCAGCATGTGGCATCTCAGCTACATTCATCTGGAGTTTGTTCAGATGAAAAAGTTGGGTCACAAAAACTTTTAGCAGCAGGACAGACAGAAAGGAGCAGAAACATAGCAGGGGCCTCTCCCAGCTTTTCCTAGAAAACATTATTGTTTTCCCTGAATGTTGGAACCACCATTGTCCAAGAGCCATCGGAGTCCACAGCAAGAATCCAAAGAGGAGTTTTGAAGTTTTGGGATGGACATTGACATTTCACCCCAGAAGACCTACATGTAATCTATCCCTGGGCTAACATTCAGAGAAAAGTTGTGAATTTTGTTAATGCTCTTTGGGGTGGTTCACTGTTCACTCCAAATGATATCAGAGAACAAAGTTAACCCACTTCCTCCCCTTTTTGTGCTTTTAAGAGGAAGATTCAGTCAGCATACACATGGGTCTCCCCTGCAAGCTGAGACCACACTCCCGGCTGTGCCAATGTTCCCAACGGCCTCTGCAGGTTACCTTGGTGAGGGAGTCAGGTAGGTTGGGAAGCCAAGAGGACAGAAAACGGCATGCTGGAGTCAGATGATGGGGTAGGGCCCTGGGAATGCAGCAAATCTTCTCTCACTGAACACCATTGACGTAACCTATCAAGGAGGCTCCTATTCACGTGCTTTGTGGATTTCAACATACTTTCTTTATGTTGCCCACCTGAGCATTCCATTATAGCCATGGAAATTCTAGAAAACAGCAGATCACTTTTTACAATAAAAGCTTGGCCTATCTGACATGATGGTGAGTTCACACACAAAGATGGAAGTCTTTCATTTTCACTGAAGAGTATAGAAATGTGCATTTATTTGCAAATAGTTCTACGCAGAACTAAGTTCATTTCTTTGAGTGTGCATCTCCGACTGATGTCCTGCTTTTCTTGGCTGTGTAACCTTGTCCAGGAGATACCTGTGTGATCTCACTTGTCTTTTTATTTGAAGTGGATTGAGAATGCAAAGGTATCTGTGAAAAAACCCTGAGTGTAGGATTCTTTGATGCATTTTGTGATTTATTACTCAAATATTTCATTTGTCTGGCTCACATTTACTTTGATGGCAATTTTTTTTTTTTTTTGCAACCTGCTTTTATTAAATCTTTCCAAAGCATTCCAAGTATTTTTCATAGAAATGGTTTTTGCACTCATATTTCATTGGTTGAGATTATATTTCATTAAATCATGCACTGACAGTAACCAATACAACTAGCATAAATGGGTTCGGGAGCGTGTACTGTCAGATTTTGCAAACGCATGGAGGGGTGGTGGTGGCCCTGGCATTCTGCATGCTGCGGGCCAGGGCCAGACCCTTTCACGAGGGGAGGAGGAGGGGCGGTAACTTTTGAGTCATCGCGTCCTTTTTGGTCCTTTTTGTGAGTCTCTCAGCAACCCCTCCATTCTTGCTCTGGTAAAAAGTAGATTAGCTAGATAAAGATCTAAATTCCTCAGAAAGAGCTTCCTCAAGTGGTTCCTGAATGCAGAATAGATGCTCTTCAGAGATCTGCTCTTTCCTGGGCCACACACTTTCTGTCAATAGAGGAAGTCTTTTTTAGATGTTTTTTTGTTTAATAAATATTCCTATGTGTATTTATTTCCTAGGGCTTCTGTAAGAAATGACCACAAGCCGGGGTGCTTAAAACAACTGAAATTTGTTTTCTCACAGTTCAGGAGGCTAGAAGTTAGAAATCAAGGTGTGGGTAGGGTGGATTCCTTCTGCAGGCCCCGAGGGAGGGCCTGACCCAGGCTCCTCCTCACTTTCTAGAGGCAGCCAGCCGTCTTCAGTGGTCCTCAGCTTTTACACACTTTACTCTAATCTCTGACTCTGTCTTCATGTGGCCTTCTCCCTGTGTGTCCATGTCTCAAGTCCTCCTTTCTTTCATCTTACAAAGACATCCATCGCTGAATTTAGGGCCCATTCTAAATCCAAGATGATCTCATCTCAAGATCCTTGATTCCATCTGCAAACACCCTATTTCTAAATACAGTCACTTGGACACATTTTCTTAGGGGACACTGTTCAGCCCACTACCATACGCAGCATCTTGCCACATGTCAGGCACTTTGCCAGTACAGGAGATACAATCATGAGTGGAACAGACTAGATCTTTGTCCTTGTGTCGTGAACCGGAGACTGCCTGAGACATATCAGTACATAATCAATAACAAGTATGTAATTCCCTTTGGTGGTCAGTCTGGGCTCCAGGGATGGTGTCTTTGAACAAGTGACTTTGAAGAAGGTTCATGGAAAACTTCACGGTCCGAGCCATACCTTCCATGGAGAGTCACAGAAAGGTGGGCTGGGTGCCAGGGACCAGCCTGGACAGCTTATGTGAGGGTTGCGAGTCCTGGGAGCTACGAACTGTCTGCAGGACCACTGGCAGGTTACCTGATTCTTCAAACCTCAGTTTAACCATCCATAAAATGGGAGAGGACACTAGAACATACCTTGAGGGGTTGATGCCCCCCAGGGCTTACATAGCCCAGTGCTGGCCATAGTAAGTGCCCAAGAAACAGACGTTATTTTATAATCAGAAAGATAAGTGTCATTGTCAGAGTTAATATAATTTTTTTCAGTTCTTCATATCAACATGTTTTGAGGACAATAATATTCTTTTCTTTTCTTTCTTTCCGTTTTTTCTTCTTAATCTTTAAAATGCATAGGGGAATCATTCAGCCCCCTTCTATTCTGCCTGCTCCTGCTTAACCTTCCCTGGCTTCTCTTCAGCCTTGGAAGGCCTTTCCATACATATATGACTTAAGTAAGTGGGGAAGCACTTAAGGGTTACCAAAAAACCTGCATTGGATACATTTTTTTTCTCCTTTTATCTTTTTCTTTTTTTCCTTTGTTCTTTAAGGCCTCACCTGGATGATCTAACATCACGCCACACCCTCACGGTTGGGGAGATGCTGAGATGCATCTCTGATGCTGGAGGACTCACTTGGCACCAGGTAGCCCCCTAAAGATGAGGTCCTTTCTGGGGTCACTGGGGGGGGTGTTGTTGGGGGGGTGGTTTCTTTCGTTCCTACCCCTTCCCTGGGTGAGGTGACTCTACACCTGCAGGAGATCGTGGCTCACAAGCCCTGAAGAGTGAAGATCACCACTCCCACCCCCAAGAACACAGGAGCCTCACAGCACTGGGTGAGCAGCAGGGCTGAGGGACCTTCCTGCTGGTCCCAGTCCTGCCTCTGCCCTTTAGCAGCTTCCTGACCTTACGCAGTTACTTGACTGCTCAGGGTCTCTGTTTCCCCATCTGCAGAAGGAGGCTGATCGTTACAGTGTTTCCTGTTGGGATTGGCATGAAGATGAGATAGGACCACTACATACACAACCTCAGGAACATAGTAAGTGCTTACTGTATGCCTCTGTTGCAGTTTAACGTGAATATTGAAATAAAATACCTTTCTTCTAGATCTTCTGATTGCTTGATTTTGAATAAAATGTGACCAGCTGAACTTTCCTCTGTTTGTGTGTGTGTGTGTGTGTGTGTGTGTGTGTGTGTGTGTGTATGTGCATGTATGTGTGTTGTCTTCTGCATCTCACATCCCTCCATGTGCCCTGTGAGTTGGGGGCCTGGGTCTTGCTATGGACATGGACTGCAGTATAGGCTAAGCAGAGGTCATAAGCTAGCAGTCCCGAGGCTAAACCCAGCCTACAGATGTTTTCCGTTTGCTCATATGGCACTACACTTATTTTTTTAAAAAAACTTATTTGACATCATTTAGAATTTAGGAAAATTTGCATTTTTAAAAAATTGAGATTTCTAACCCTCAATTGAAAAATCAGGAGATCTGGCATACTTTCACATATGGCAACATACAGCTGGAACTGAGTAGCAGCCTCCCCATTTTAGATGGGGCATGCCATGTCCAATTGCCCCAGTCCCCACCCATCCCTATAGATACACACCCAATCTGATTGAATCATGGACATGTCTCATTATCATAGATGCATGTGACGGTTTCCAGCTTTTAATGGTTTGAGCTACTTTGCTTCACATAAATGCTGGCTTCCTGCAACCCTCACAAAGCCCAGTGCCAAGCAGCTATCACCAGGGTCCTCATGATGTGGACAACACCACTGGAGTTGGTAGTCTACCACCTCCCAAGGCAGAACCTGACACCCTTCCCCCAAAACTGCTCAGCAGTTCTAAGTTTAGGCTACATTTTTTCTTGTTATCAAGCTGAATAGGCTCAATTCAAGGGACTGTATTGATAAATTCATTAGCAAATACTTTGCTCCGAGAAGAGGCAGCTTTCTGCCTCAACAGAGCAGCACAATGGCTGGTGATGAAAGCTGCCTCGGTCCCTGGTGCTGCAGCCCTGGAGCCAGGGTGTTGGGAACCCTGCTAGAGTGCTGGGCTGCAGATACGGCATACCACAGCTCTCCACCCCTCTTTTGTAGCAGCAGAGAAAGGACCAGGTCAAGGAAACATTCTTTTCTAACTCCTTAACAAAATCCCTGGTTGGCTCTCTTTTACCCAGACCAGGAAGAGATTTCCTCTGTTTGAATTAAAAGCTGCCGTGCCCTGCAGACAGCAGGAGGCCAGGGCTGGCTGTGCTGCCTCCCTTCTGTGGCCTGGCTCTGTGAAACTCACACGGCAGCCTCTCCTTCTCATCCTGAGCCTGGGGTGACAGAACGTGGCCAGTGGCTAACATGTGGATACATCCAAAGGAAAGTGGGGCATCCAACTCTCAGCCAGGTATAGCTCCAGGGGACATGCTCAGCATGGTCTCCAGTCTCAAGCTTGCCCCTTTATTACAGAACATCTCTTAGGTCATTAAATAGGGTCCTGCAGTCCCCTTCCACCACTGGCATTCTTGGTAGTACAATGAACCAGATTGACAAGAGAAAGGTCCTTTTCTCATACCACTCAGCATTTACTGAGTTTCCACCTGTGCTGAAAGCTTGCTCTAGCCATAGAATTACCAGATAAAATACAGGACATCTGGGTAACTTTGCATTTCAGATAAACAATGAAAAAAACTTAGTGTAAGTATGTCCCAAATATTATATGGAACATATACTAAAATATTATTCATTGTTTATCAGAAATTCATATTTAACTGAAAGTCCTGTATTTTTATTTGCTATCTGTGACAACTCTACTTAGTCATGACAGCCCAGTGCTTGGAGAATGGCACTGGAGTGGACTGCCTGGGGTCGAATCCCAGCTTGGCCACTTATAAGCTGTGTGACCCTGGGCAAGTTACCTAACCTCTCTGTGACTCAATTTCTACATACGTCTATGAAGATAATAATGGTACCTGCCTAACAGGAGTGTTCCAAGGGAGGAGGCAGTGATTATGGAGGACCATGGAAATGTGCCTGCACAGGTCAGCCCTCGGTCAGCCTTAGTCATTATTACCCAGGTGCACTTGACAGTGGCTTTGAACGTCAAAGCCCTGCTCACACCCACCCTCACCCTCAGTGCTTGGCTTCCTCTACTGCAGCTGCCCTAAACTTCCTTCAAGTCCTGTAATAAGCCACCTTCCACCCACCTCCCGTCCCCTCCCACCTTCACCGTTTCCATGCTGTTCCCTCTCTCAGTGGTTCTTTCTCTCCATCATCTGTTATCCGTCTCTCTCTTATCACACATTTAAGATCCAAAGTCACTTCACTCATTCATTCACATATTCAGCAAATGTTTATTGAGCACCTACTCTGGGCCAGTCAAGGGTTGGCAAATTACAGCCCTGGGGCTGAATCCAGCTGGCCACCTCTTTTTATACAGCACATCAGCTCAAAATTACCTTTACATTTGTAAGCAGTTTAAAAAAATCGAAGAAGAATATTACTTGTGACATACAAAACTTAGATGAAATTCAAATTTCAGCATCCCTATAAAAGGTTTCATTTGACCACAGCCACATTCCTTCACTTAGATATTGTCCGTGGCTGCTTTTGACCATGACAGCAGAAAGGAGACTTGCAGCAGAGTCTGTGGGGTCTGCAAAGCCTGAAATATTTATTACCTTCTCCATGACAGAGAAGGCTTGCCAACCCCAATCTAGATGCTGGGACTACAGCAACTAAAACAAGCCAACAAAAGAGACCAAAAGCCCAGACAAAAATCTCTGGTCTCTCAGAAATAGTATTCAGACGGGAGAAAAGGACAGTAAGCAAAAAGATGAGGAGGTGGTGTAGTGTGTTTGGGTGAGAAGTGTCACGAGGAGCACGTGGCAGGGAGCCCACCAGAGCACTGCCAGGGGAGCTGTTGTTTTAATACAGTGGTCAGTGGAGACCAGCAGGGGCCAGGGAGGCACCTAACACAGAGAGCTCACAGGGGACAGTTCCATGTAATGGGAGAGAAGCTCAAAGCCCTGCAGGAACTATGGAGGCCACTGTGGCTGGGAGGAAGGAGCCAGGGGAGGACCCAAGGGGCCAGGAGAGAGAGGGAAGGACAGTGAGGCCATGCCCAAACCCACGAGCCTCGTCTAGACTTGAACTACTTTCCTCTGAGACAAATGGGAGCCATTGAAGGGGTTCATAAAAATAACTTATTGAGGTGAGGGTCATGTAACAAAAATGAATCATTTTTCAGTGATCGATGCACCGGTATTTAGCACATTCACAATGTTGTGCAACTGTCACCTCTGCCTAGTTCCAGAACATTCCCATCACTCTGAAGAGAAGCCCCCTCCCCATTAAGCAGTTTCTCCCCATTTCCCCCACCTCCCACCACTCTGGATTTTGTCTCCATGGAGCTGCCTATTCTGGACATTGTATTTCAATGGAATCATATAATGTGTGGCCTTTCGTGTCCGGCATCTTTCACTTAGCAGCATGTCTTTGAGGTTCCTCGATGTTGTAACACATGTAAGTGCTTCATTTTTTTTTTATGACTGAATAATATTCCAATGCACTTTTCCTTCCCTCTGTTGATGAACATTTGGGCTGTTTCCACCTTTTAGCTACAGTTAATAGAGCTGCTGTGAAGTGCATGTGCACATACATATTTGTTTGAGCATTGATGGGTTTGGGGTAGAAGGTTTGTGACATTTTCTGATTTTCTTTCTGGCAGGAGCCCTATGGCTGCTGCATTGACATGAAATGGGTGGGTCAGGGTGGGGCGAGGAGCCCAGTTAAGACTTGGGCAGAGCCTGAGAGACCGCTGCAGCTTGGACCAGATAGCAGCAGAAGGTGTTTCAAGGTGATGTGGTTCTAGGTGTAATCTGGAGGATATGCTGATGAATCAGATATGGGGATGTGGGAGAGATGCAAGTTGGATGGTTCTGAGGTTTGCCTTGCTACTGGAAGGATGGGGGTATTAACTGTCCTCAGATGGAACAGGGGTGGAAGGAAAAGGTTTGCAGAGGAAGATGATGAGTTTATTTGGGGACACATAAAGTTTGAGAGGCCTGTGAGCCATCTCAGTGGGGATATTGAAGATGCAGGTGCACAAGTGAGTCTGGAGAGAGAAATTAGGAGTCATCAGTATATAGAGTATATAGAGAGAATCCCTTCCTGACTTCAAAGGCTAAGTCAGTTTCCCCTAGAATACAGCAGGGCTGCTCTCTGTGCTTCTCCTCTGGTGTAGACTCTAGTTCTTAAGTGTTTCAGAGCATGGGCTCTGTCCCTCAACTGCCTGGGTTCAAATCTCAGCTTGATGATTCAAAAGCTGTGTGGCCTTGGGCAAGTGACTCACCTTCTCTGTGCCTTAGTGTCTTCATCTGCAAAATGGGAATAATAATGATACCCGCCTCATGGGATTGCTTGAAGGATTAGTGAGCGCAGACATGTAAAGTGTTTGGATCAACATCTGACACCTTTACCTAGTCAGCGCCATATAAAGATGTTATCAGTCAAGCACATTCTTTAATGAGACTCTGGGCTCCATGAATGCAGAGACTGAGTCTCGTCTTTCTCATTACTGCATCCCCAGTGCTCAGTGCAGTGTGTGGCACACACACAGCCCTGGGATGATTGCATAAGTGTCTTCAGAAGGACAGAAGGACGCCACCTGGGAGTGACCTGAGCTTGAAGGGGGTGCGGGGGGAGGAGCCACCAGAGCTGGCCTTGGAAGGCTGGTCAGAGTCCGCAGAAGGAAGCCTGGACCCAGGGCACAATGTGCTCAGGAACAGAGAGGAGGGCTGGGCATGGTGCCCCTGGGCTAGGAGGGCAGGTGGAAGCTGAGACATGGGGGGCCGGAAACATCAAAATTCGGTGACTGAACTTTATTTATAGTTACAAACGTGTTTTGGCAGGGACAGAGCATCTGCAGATTGAGCGGCTAGGGCCAGTTTAATTTGGGGAACTCCTAGCATGCTAGAAAAACAAATGCCAAAGCAGGGTTTCAAAAAACTGGGTGTATTTAAATGTTAACCCTGCCTGGGTGTGGCTCATTATAAACCTCAAAGAGAAGCAGAAAGGCAGATCTAGGTAGGCGACCCATTAGCAGTTGTGAAATCATTTTAGACTCCAATCCACGGTTTCTTATCTGAACCACGGGACACAGAAAATGATCTGAGCAAATATTTTCTCAATTTTTGCAAGGATGGAGCACAAATAATGCCCTTCTAGATACCTAGGATAAAAGTTAATTATTTATGTACAAGGGATGACTGAGGACATTTGGGCTTAATTCTCTTGGAATCCTGATTGAGGAGGAAAGAACAGAAGAGAAAAGGTGAAGACAAAATAAAACAAGTTACAACACAATTGAAAGTATCATAGTAAGGGACACATTGATAGAATAGTTTGCATAGGATAGAACAGGATAGAATAGACTAGAATAAAATGGACAGTATAGAATAGAACAGAACAGAATAAAACAGAAGATAGGATAGAATGGAACGGAACAGAATTGCATAGAAGAGAATAAAATAGAGTGGAGAATATCACAGTGACTAATCCATGGTAAGGTTTATGATGCTTGTGTCTCATTTGATGTGTGCAGGTTGTGATATAAAATGAATTCAACTTTCTGAGGAGCAGCCAAAAGGACTTGTGAGATGCTATGAGGTTGCCTGGTCTTGCCTCCCAGGCTCTCCTCTTACTAAATATATGTGAGATCCGATCACCTGTCCTCTCTGTATCTCAGACTCCTCCTAAGAGGTGGTGATCATACTGTTTCCACCCCAGGAGGTTCTAAGGACAATGTATGCTTAGTCTTTACAACAAAGCCCACCAGCAAGTGACCATCATGCCAGCCATCAGTTTCTGGAGATAATGTTGAGCTTTCATAGGTTTAAATCTTTGTACACTGGGTCTGCTTCCATAGCAGTTTTGAACCCAATCAAGGCAAGGACATACAGGATTTGCAAGGTGGGACTGGAGATGTGGAAGCCAGGAGATAAGGCACCTCAAGAGAGAGCTGTTGTGGGATTTCCAGGGAGGACAACGCAGGCCTGGATTAGGGCAAACGCTTTGGCAATAGAGAAGGGTGAGGTTATCACATGGCATTAGTAAGACTGGGATTTGGGAGGTGAGACAGGAAGTGTATCACTCAGGACTCAGTCACAGGGACAGAAACTGCTGCAGCTACCTTACACAGGAAGGGATTGAACACAGGGTACTGGCTATTCACACTCTCTGGAAGGCCTGCTGGTGAGGGCCCCTTGACTACTGCAGAACCAGTCCATCAGGAGATCTCCCACCCCTCCCAAAGCCAGGGTCTGCTCATATAAAGAAGGCACCACTTCGGCTAAGCTCCAGGAGCCAAGTGGGCTCCACCAGCAACCCACAAAGGTTGGCTCTAAATTCACGGTATGCTGCACCCAATGCACGTCTGGATGGATCTTCTCATGGCTTCATTGTTTATAAGCTACGTGGTCTTCAGTGACTTACTTAACCTCTCCGAACCTTTTCCTCAGTTTAAAAATGGAGAGAAAAATAACAGCACTTATAGATTTAAGGATTTTTGTGATAAAGCAAGTTATATTTTAAGTATTGTTACATAGCCATAATTATTATTATTATTAAAAGATCTTGCATTTTGTTGAAGACTGCAAACTTTCAACAGAATAGGGCTCGGATATGTGATTCTGTTTTTCATTCAGTGAATAGGTATTAGGGCTTGTGCTGTGGGGTTTGGAGACAAGGATAGCTGACATAGATACGGCTACTCCAGTCTGTGATGCACCTTTGTGTGATGAGTCATAAAGTGCTTTACCTACTGACAGACTCAGTGCTTCAACCCCTGCTTTCTGCTCAGCCAAGTGCTTTGTGCAGCGTACAACCTTCTCAACTGTACTCTAGAGTCTTGAACACAGGAGCTTACATTTTAATAGGAAATACACAGCACATGCAGGGATGCCAAGAGGAGAAGGCTTGGTCCCTGCCCTCTCAGTCCTTAAAGCCAAGTCAAAGAACAAGCAAATCACCTTGGAGCCCACAGGCTGGCACTTGGGAAGTCACTTGGCCAAGGTATCCCCTGAGCTGTCCTCAAGGAGTGAGAGTGTGTCTGGACAAGTGAGAGAGGTGACACAGTGTTTCAGGAGGAGAACACAAAGGCAAAGCATGGTGGGGAATGTCCAGTGGTCTAGTTTGGTCGAATCTTAGCTGTGGGGTCCTGAGCTGTCACTTTGTGGGGGTGCTGAGTGCCAGGATACGGAGTTGAGGTTTTATTCTCACAGCAGCAGGGAGCCACAGAAGGTATTGCAGTAGGGGGCAGTACCTGTGCTGTAATATAAAGTAATAGTGAGGGCTAAAAGAGACATTCCTGAACTTTCTCAGTACACCAGGATCTTAGTGTCTTTGTAATATTTTCATGGTGCCCTAGGCTGAAAGAAATACCTAAGTTTAATTTATTAAGGGAATCAGGTTCCAACAATTTAATAGAAGTAATTTGCATGGTGTCTGACACATGTTGCTGTTTTTCTTGAAAAATTAAAACATTTGCATGATGCTATTACGAGTTTGCTGTGGGGCCCATGGTACCCCGGGAGCACACTTTGGGAACCTCGGATTTAAGAGACCATCTAGCTTCAGGTGGTGGCTCTGCGCTCATTAGCTGTGTGTCCTGGAGTGTGTCAGAGTAGCCTTGTGGTCACTTCAGTTTTCTCTTTTCTACGGTGGGGTGGGTACGGGTACCTATCTCAGTGTTCTAATTGAAATAAATGAAATAATGCATCTAAAGATGTTAGCAGAGTGCGTGTCCCATACTCAACAATAATCATCACCGTCATCATTATTATCAGGTGCCTTTGCGCAGTGTGCATCCTGCTCAACAGTATGGAGGTGTGGGGGAGACCATTGGCCTGTGGTCTGCGGGGACTTAGACTAAACCAAGGAGCTCTGCAAAGTTCTGCGGAACTCAAAGAACAACATCTGAGATAGTAGCAGTGCAAGGGTAATGAAGTGATTCAGTGAGTTTTCTTCTTTTTTAACCCAAATCTTGCTCCCCTACGCCACCTTCAGTCCAGTGGGGAAACTACACTTTGAGGTCATTTTTGAGCCATTTCTGCAGGGGAGGGGTGGGGATGGGGGTGGGGAGGAAAGTGGGGGGACTCCAAGTGAGCGGGGGTTCAGGCCTGGCTGAATATTGGGATCATCAGGGAGCTTTAAAAAAATATTGATACCTATATTCCACTCCACGCCAAATGAATAAAAAATAAAATCGGGGGATGTGGCCTCGGTATAAGTGTTTTTTGTTTTTTGGTTTTTTTTACAGCGACCCCCATGGGAATCTCAGGTGAAGCCCAGGTTGAGAACCACCGCTGGACTCCCCTAGTCATCCTGCTGTTGAAGCATTTATTGCTTCCGTGTGCCTGTGCCAGCTTGAGAGAGTTTCTCTCATTTAGATACACACAACTGGAACGGCTGGGTCGTACAGTAAGCACACTCTGAATCTTAATAGCTGTGCCAAATTGCCCTCGAGTGGCTCTAGCAGTTTACGCTCCCACCCATGAGAATGTTTCCCCAACACCCTCCCTCTTACTTGATAATATCAAACTTTAATATTTTTGCCAAGCTGATGAGAAAAAAATAAAATAAAATAAATGGCACCAGTTTAAAAAGAATGGTGTAGACTTTACATCCTTACATACCAGTTTGGCGAGATCTCCAAGATAAATAATTGAGTAAACAAACCACGTTGCAGAATATATAAAAACGTGTTGGTAGACGGACAGAAAACACGGCACAGGAAATGGGGTGCTACAATTCCAGTCTTGAGTTCCTCTGTCGCATTAGTCTGGGTGGCACACACCCGTGCATGTGAATGAGGAGGGAGAGGTTTGTTAGGGTGGGAGGCAGAGGGGGCCAAACAAGGGGGGAGATATATAGTCAAGTGGGATGTTATCTTGCCTGGAATGATTTAACTTTTTACAAGGAGAATGGATTTAATTATATTATTAGAGGTTAAATGTTAAAAAGCTTAAGGAAAAATTAGTGTGTGTGTGTGTGTGTGTGTGTGTGTGTGTAAAGAGAAAAAGGGAGGGAGGGAGGGAGAGAGAGAAAATGTAGTAAGGTGTTCCTGTTTGGGGTTCCTGAATGAAGGGCTTGCAGGAATTCTCTGTACTATTTTTGAAACTTTTCTGTAAGTCTGAAAGCATTTCAAAATAATACATTAAAAAAAAATTAAAGGAATAAATTAGGTCTGGTTGTCAACCGCCTTTGGTCTAAGGCAGTTCCTGCTTTGGGGGTCTACGAACCCTGGGTAGTGGAGCCTTTGAAGGCCCCCCCCCACCGTGGGCAGCCCAGGCGGACAGGCAGCCCTGGGAGCCGACAGAGGGCAGGCTGGCAGATCTGCGTCTCGGTCACACCCGGGCCCCTCCTCTGCCCCGCCACTGACACAGGACAGAGAACAGAGGACAGGGAGCAACTTCCTCTTCAAAGACCATCCTGCTTAAGCCAAAATGCCTCCTGGGACTGAAGTTCAAAGCGATTTTGGAGAAGATCTATTTGGTGCCACTGTTTGGCCTGGGGATTTGCACGGATTACCAAAGCCCTGTGTTATAGGCAGCGGGTTACTCAGGGCCTCAGGTGCGAAGAGGCCTTTGATAAACGTGAGCTCTTTAGAGGCCCAGACAAATTGAGGACAAACCAGCTGGGCTGCCCGGGAGGGGGCCGGGCTGTTGACCCTTTCCTTCCAGTCTTAGGAAAACAAATACTTGATATTCCAAAGGTTGAGTAAACTCATTAAAAGGATCTTGGACGTCCTGCCTTTGCAGCAGCCCTTGGAAGCTTCTGTACCAGCCTCCAGGGAGCAGGAGGAGTGGGGATGCTCGGGGTCTTCCTGGAGCAGAGGCAGCACTTAGTGCCTGAACCTACCTCTCAGCCATAAATTCCCTCCTGACCAGTCACTGGGGGCTGCTCTTCTCTCCTGCGCCCTCATCTATCTCGTTCCAGAGTCCAGGTCATTCTGACACCAACTTGAGAAAATCAGGCCTTAGATGTATCAGCTTTTCCCACTGCTTCAGGCCACTGTGGACAGGGCAGGAAGCCACCCACGCCAGGCAGTCAGCAGCCCTGCTCCTGGGAAATGCCATAAATCTCTTATAGGTCACATCAGAGGACACGTTCAGACCTTCTTTTTCTCCCGAAGACTCTAGTTTCTTCATCTTTAGTATTAGAGACCAGTGGCTTGAACAACAGAAATTAACTTCTCACAGTTCTGCAGGCCAGAAGTCCAAGATCAAGGTGACGGCAGGGCTGCTTTCTCCAGAGGCGTCTCTCCGGGGCTTGCAGGTGATGTATTCTCCCTGGGTCCTCACATGGCCTTTCTTCTGTGCACAAGCATCCTTGGTGTCTCTTCCTCTTCTCATAAGGACACTAGTCATATGGGGTTGGGGTCCACCCAAATAACCTCATTTTAACTTAACCACCCCTTTGAAGACTCTGTCTCCAAATACAGTCCGATCCGTAGGTCCTGGGGTTAGGGCTTGGACATACGAACTGGGGGGGAGGGGGACATAATTCAGCCCACACAGTGTTAACTTGATCAAGGGGTCCAGCTAGTAGCGGGGACAGGATTCAGTCCAGCTCTGCCTCTGGAGCCCTTCCTGGACACGGCTCTCCCAACTCCTCAGATGAGCCTGACCAGCCGCTTGCCCTCACAGCTCATACCACCTGGCCCGGGCCTCCAGACCAGCCCATCATTTGTCCCAAATGTGTGAATTCCCACCTCTCTTCCTGTATTTCTAACCTTCTCCTGCCTCAGAATCTTTGATGTTCTTCTCTGCTCATAAAGTCAAGCTCTCCTTTAAAGCTCAGCTCAGATTTCCATGGTGGGGACTTCTGTGATTGTTCATGAATTCTACCAACATTTTTTAGAATATCTGTCGTGTGCCAGACACTGACGGTGCTTGGAGCTGGGACCACAGCTGCAGGCAGAACATAGACCCTCAAAGAGCTCTGGTGCCTGCTGGTGGAGGCAGAAAAACAGCCCCCAATCCCAGTCCAGAGAGATGTGGGGCACCAAGGAGTAGTTCCTACCCTGGGGCTCACAGAGGGCTTCCTGGAAGAGGAGGCAAGGAGGAGAGAGTCAGCGGCTGAAAATTCCAACACCTGCAGGCATCGAGCAGGTAGCATGGATGAATGACTGGAGAAGTACAGGGGAACGGGAACATTCAGACTGTGAGAAGGTAGACTCAACCTTCTAAAGACAGGCAGCTCCTTAGCTTTGGTCAATTGCAGCGTTGTGAACACGAATTCGTCCTGCCAGATACGTGATTTTCCAAGGTCACAGGAATTTTGTGAGTGTGTGCAAAATCTCTCTGTTTTCAAATGCTGGCAACTCATAAAATATTTTAACAATTAGTGGACATACAATACACATCTGTAGGCCAGGTGCATCGTGCAGGGCCTATGTTACCATCTGGTGTAAGTAGAATTTGGTCAGGTGAGAAAATAGTAAATAGGCAGAGAAACAGCAGGTCCAAAGGCTCTGAGGGGCCTCCACTGTGATCCTCAGGCACATGTTCACTCATTCAACAAATACGTGTTCAAACCTACTGATGTCAGCTACAGTTGAGGAGGCTGTGTGTGTGTATGTGTGTATATGCACATGCATATATGTGTGCATGTGTTCATGTGTGCATTTGGATGCATCTGTGTGTAAATGCACGTGTGCTATGTGTGCATTGCCTACACATGTATACATGTGTATATGTGCATGTAAACATGCATATGTGTGCATGTGTGTATATGCATGCATGCTGTGTGTATGTTTGTGTGTACGTCTGCATGCTGATGTGCATGTACATATATGTGCATGTGTGTGCACGTGTGAATATGTTTAAGTAGGCCTGTGCATTTGTGTGTGTATGTGTGTACATGTGCATGTAATTTGTGTGTGTGTGTGCATGTTTGTGTGCTTGCATGTGTGTGCATGTGTCAGTGTGGTGTGTGCGTGTGTGTGTGCATGATTGCGTGCGTGGTGATCTTCACTCCTAACACGTAGTATTTTCTGGGTCTCTTCAGGCCTTGAGCAGATGCTCCTTTCCGCTTCCGTTGTCCTGGAAGGCAGGGCCGGAATCTTTCCCTGGGAGAGAATTTGTTGAAGGTATTGGTGGACGAGAGTGAGCTCAGCAGGGATATGAGTAAGGAAATCTGTATGGGCGGGGACAAATGGGTCTAAACAAGGAGCACAGGAGCTGGTCGAGGCGTCACACAGCGGGGCAGAGAGAGCCGTGGAGATTGCGGAAGTGCGGGGAACAATGGGAGCGGAGTTGGGAAAGCTCAAAGGTTTCCACTTGAGCAGCTGGGTTTCTGCTGCGGCGGTGCAACCAGTGCGAGCGCTGCCCCCTGGTGGCGCTGAGGGGACATTGCAGGTGCGCCGCCTCGGCGATGCTCTCCGTGCTGTGTGATGGGAGAATCCCACTCTTTCCGCTGTGCCTGTCCCAGGTGGCCAGGCACAGCGGCATGTTCACGGAAAAGTGAACGACCCGCATCTACCTGCACCTTTGTGGATTTCGGGTTTGGGAGGCAGGCAACAGAGTCCAGAGCAAGTGAGCAGATCTGCTTCCAGAATATTTATCAGGCATTGACTTTGTGTGTCTCTGAGCTGGGTGTGTTCACAAACTCCGTGGCTCAGACCTAGATTTGTTCTGTGCACCTCTGTGCCCTGGAGACAACGTGTGCTCACTTTCCCCTGCCTCAGTTTCCCCATTCGAAATGGATGGGAAGCTGTTAGGGGTATTGCGAGGATTCAGTGGGATAGTGCATCTAAAATGCCTAGCTCTGGTCAAGATTTTAGTAGCCAACATTTTGGCTACTATTAATCTTCATGACAACTCTATAAGTAATTACTCTTATGCCCCCCTTTTACAGATGAGCAAACTGAGTTTCAGTGAGATTGAGAAATTTGGCTAAGATCACATTGTTGGTAAATGGCAGAGTCAGGATATGAACCCAGGCTGGTCCAACACTAACACCTTTTCCTCAAAGAGCGGTCTTTCTGACTTTCTTCATCTGGTTTATGTACAGACATTTTTCTTTTCTAGACTGTATTTCTTCCATTGTCCCTAGACTACTCACCCTGGCGATTGACAGGAGAATGAAAATTCCATAAGAGTAGGTAGTCTTGTCCCATAGTTTTGCTAGAAAATGTTTCTTAACAGGTTCCCTGGGGAAAAATGTGTATATTACATATATGCCATATATATTATACACACACTCATGTGTACATATATGATACAATTTAATGGTATAAAGATTGTGCAGTACACAATTTACAAAGAATAACAACATGTACAATCCTGCTTATCATAAATTCCACCAAAGACGGTTAATGCTTCTCTAGTGGAGAAGATTCTGATCATTTTTGCCAAACTCCCGAATCCTTAGCCAACCTCAGGTTGCAATTAATGAGTGAGTGTCATTCCAACATGAACTTTGGTGTTTTTGTTTACATTAATAAGTAAGATCAATGTCCAGCTGGGGAGATGTATTCCTCGGTTGCCCCGGGGGATAGAGCCCTGGAGCACAGGAAACCTGGCAGGGGAGCCTGGTTTGGGCAGAGAGGGGAGCCTCCCAGGACCTAACCCAGGCAGAAGTCTGGAAGCCCAGACATCATGTTGGCCCAGGCCCAAACCTGCTCCCTTGCAGGCACCTGTTTGACTACTCCCTCCTCCTCCCCTGTTCATACAAGCTCCCTCTCTCTCTGCTTGCCCTGGGATTCCTCCCAGCAAGATCTTGCTCATTCCTCCTATGGCGGTTAATGAGACAACACTGGTGGACTATTTGGGGAGGGTCCCCTTGGCTGAAAGTCTGCAGGTATGGATGCCATTAGATTCCCCAAAGGAGATGTGGGCACACTGGAGGACCTTTCAGATGCCCTTTCTGTGGGTGAACAGACTCAGCCGCCAGGCAGGAAGGCAATTGAGAAAGAGCTTTCTCTTTTTGTAAGGGAGTTGACCCTCCCTCCAAGGAAGACCTCTAACTTTTTTGTTGTTGACAACTCCCTCATTTCAAGGCCCAGCAATCCCAATTCTCTTCATCCATCCCCCCCCATCCCAGGATGGGCAACCCCAATCTCCCACTGTCTTTCTTTTCTTGAGTTTTCCAAGCTTCTTTCAACCCCAGGACCTTTGCATATGCTGTGCCATCTACTTGTCACCATCCCTACAGAATAGCTTCTCAGAATTTGAACTCCAGCCCCAGTGCGTCTGCCATGAGACACTTCCCTCCTGGCACTCTCTCCCGTATTGCAGACTGATTTCCATTAGGTCTGAGGGCTTTTCACAACCTGCAAAGGGCTTTTATTTACTTGGTGATTAGATCATTATCTGCTCCTACCCTTCAGAATAGCACCAAAGAGTAGGCACTGAGCTGTCCATGGTCATCATGAAATCCCAGTGCCCAGAGCTTATCATGTAGGACCCTTGGGTATTTAGACGCCCATTTCTTGCCAGCTGTGCCACTTACTAACTGTGGATGCTTTGACATTCATTACCTTCCTGTGTCTCAGCTTCCTCTTCTACAAGTGAGACTAATAGTGCCTATCTCGCAGGGTGATGTGAGGATTAGGTGAGCTCATCCAGGAACAGTGGTTCTAATGGAGACTGGCACATAGTAAGTGCTTGGTAAATGTTAGCTGCTATTATTTTATTGTAAAGAAGCTCAATACATTTTTTAAAAATTTGAATTGAAATTTATATAACATACCATTGACCATTTTTAAGTGAACAATTTTGTGGCATTTAGTACATTGACAATATTGTGCAACCACCATCTCTACGTAGTTCAAAAATATTATCATTGCCCCAAAAGGAAACCCCATACCCATCAGCAGTCACTCTACATTCCTCCCTGCCCTCAGCCCCAGCCAACCATGGATCTACTTTCTGTCTCTGGATTTATCAAATTTGAATACTTCATATCAATGGAATCATACGATGTGTGGCCTTTTGTGTCTGACTTCTTCCACTGAGTGTAATGTTTTCAAGGTTCCTTCATCTTGCAGCATGGTTTAGAACTTTATTTCTTTTTAAAAAAACAATACATTAGAACATATTGATTGTACACATTTATGGGGCACAGAGTTATATTTCAATACATGTATACGATGTGTGATGATCTATTCAGGGCAATTAGCATACTCATCATTACAAAATTTAATCATTTTTTGTGATGTGCACATTCGATCTCCTCTCCTCTAGTCACCTGGTAACATGCAGTAAATCATTGCTAACCACAGATTCCTGGGTCGACTGTACACCAATAGGCCCCATCCTTCCCGTGTAGCTGCAGTTCTGTGTCCACCAACCAGCCTCTCACCAGCCTCTCTCCCCGCTCCCCTTCCCTGCCTCCAGTAACCACAGCTCTTCTCTTTCCTTTTACCAGTTCAGCTTATTATTATTGTTTGTTTTGTTTTGTTCTCTTTATTGGCTCCCACTTAGGAGTGAGGACATGCAGTGTTTCTTTTTCCGTGCCTGGCTTATTTCACCTAACATAATCTTCTCCAAGCTCATCCATGTTGCTGCAAATGGCAGAATTTCATTCTTTCTTATGTCTGAGTCATATTCTATTGTGTATATACACCACATTTTCCTTATCCAGTCATCTGATGGTGGACATTTTGATAGGTTCCATCTCTTGGCTATTGTGAATACAGCTGTGATGCACGTGGGAGTGCAGGTGTCCCTCCAACATGACGATTTCCATTCCTTTGGGTATAACCCAGAAGTGGGCTTTCTGGATCATATGGTAGCAGAATTTTATTCCTTTTGATGGCTCAATGATTTTCCATTGTATGACTACATTACAGTTCATATGTTCATTTATCTATTGTTTCCACCTTTAAACTTTTGTGGATAGTGTTGTTATGAATATGTCGTGACTCTTACTGTATGCTGGGTCAAATGGCAATTCTATGTTTCACTTTTTGAGGAGGCACCAGTCTGTTTTCCATTCCCACCAGTTATGTGGGAGAGCCCCCCTTTTTCCACGTCCTCCCCAACTCCTGTTACTACCTGTCTTTTTGATTATAGTCATCCTACTGGGTGTGAAGTGGTACCTCACTGAGATTTCGCTTTGCATCTCCTTAATGACTTCGTGGTGCTGGGTATCTTTGCATGTGCCAATGGGCCATTTGTGTATCTTCCTTGGAGAAATGTCTACTCAAGTCATTTGCTAATTATTTAATCTGTTGCTTTTCTCTTTGTCCTGTGCATTCTGGTGCCATAAATGAACTGTCTTTGTCCCGCCATCGTGAGTGTCTCCTGGCAGAACATCTGCATGTGAACTCCCAGTCCTAGACTCCCCCTTTCAGCCATGGTCCAGACCCTTGAGTCCCTCCCCACCTAGGAGGCCCATGATGTCACCTGCGACATCCCTGGGGGCAGAGAGTAGGTGGTGGTGTTGTTAACTTGGCCTGTGTCTCCCCCCACCCTAAATCTGTGAGACAGTCTAATGACACCGTTCCTGCGGGGCTATCATTATCACGGGTCATAGTAAGCCCATTCCCAGATGGGGATCTGAGATACAGGCTGCCTTAGTGCCCTCACATCCCAGAGACACTCACGACATCGCTAATATTACTAAGTGCTCTGAGATGCCAAGATGAAAGGAGCGGTGTTGGGCAAGCATGTAATTGTCTGTATTGTTCCTTTCCGAGGGAGGACATGTTCCCATTTATGGCCACTGGTGGGGCAGGTCTGGTGAGAGGCCCGAAGTGAAGGCCGACTCGTCTCTTTGGTTCCCATGTAGAAAGCCTTTCCCTCTCCTGATCCAAACACTCAAAGCTCTCTAGCAGGAGAGGGTTGGCGAGGTCTGAGGAGCTCGCCTCAGGCGCTCATCAGTTTACACGAAAACAGAAGCCGGAGGCCTTCACCTGCCAGGAGCTTGGCCCCCGTGTGTCCTTGGAGCACATCAGCCCACCTCCTGGGGGGCTCTTGGTGGAGACTCTACACTGCTCCTCCCAAGGGCTTTCTTTGTTTTGATTCTTCTCATAATCTTCTCTATTTGAAATTTTAAAAAGTACGTATACCAGGCTGTTTTGTTGATTTGCTGGGTGTATTTATGGGTGTAATAATCATCTTCTCTCTTCGTGTATTTGGCACAAAAATCAGTGAAGGTCCAGCTCCATAAAAATTTATTGAGCAGCTAGTATGAGCTGGGCCCTGGAGACAGCAGCAGTGATAAGACAGACACGTGTTGTGCTCTTCTCATGTTACAGTCTGGAGGGAGGAGACAAATGACAGAGAAGAAAGATGTGAAGTAAAAACATGTCAGTGTGAGTGCTGTGAAGCAGAGGAAACAGGGCATGTGATAGAGGAACTTAGTGCACGCACAGTAGACTGAGAAGTCAGGGAAGGCTTCCTGGAGGAGGAGATGTGTGGGCTGGGACCAATGTGATTGCAGGAGGCCAGCCATGGTGAGATGTGGCAAAAGGCTTTCCTAAGCAGATGAACACCAAGAGCACAGAACCTGAAGCAGGAATGTTTGGTGCTTGAAGTAACAGGTAGAAGGCCAACGTGGTCATAGCATAGTGACTGGGGTAGAGAGGTGGACAGAGGCAGCATTATTCAGGGCTTTGTGAAGTGTCACAGTTTTGCTCTAAGGGCCATGGGAGGTGTACCAGTCACCTTCTGCTGCATAACAGCCCACCACCAAATCGCAGTGGTTTACTACACATGTTATTTCTCTTGCACATGAGTCTGCAGGTTATTGGCATTTGCCTGCTTGGGGCTGAGCATGGCACAGGCTGCAGATTGTGGGATCAGGTCCTCCTGGCGCCTCATTCCAGGATGAGCAGGGCACTTTCTTCTCAGGGCGGATGGCAAGGTATAGCCCTGCTGCCACCCAACTGCTCACACTCCACTGGCTGCAGCAAGTCACATGGCCAAGACCAAACCAATGGGGCAAGAAGCACAAAAAATACTCCACCCCAAGGGGAGGAAGAGGGGAGTGAAGATCTGTGGGACAGCAGTCCAGTTGATCAAAGAAGGCCATTGGGGGGGTTTAAAACCTCATCCGCTAGTCCTGTCATTCCTGAAAGGCCATGCTACCTGGCCATGTGGTCTAGAGCTCGTCGCTAAGTGGGTCTCATTCATTTCTCAACACTGTGTTCTTTGCTTATGTACTTGCTTCCTCTGTTTTGGCCTCAAAGAAGAATAAAAATATGCACACATGCACATATTAGGCTGGTGTGTGCGTGCGTGCATGTGTGTGTGTGTGTGTAAAAATTCTCTCTTTACACACCTGAGGTAGAATTGGGTTCCTGAGGTGGGGCTGTGTTAAGATCCAGTTGATGGTTAATTCCCCCAAATTGGCATTGGCTCATGACACTTTTTTTAAGTAGAATTATTTTTATTGTGATAAAATATACATAACATAAAATTTTAATCATTTTAAGCGTACAGTTCAATGGTATTATACTGAATATTTACATTGTTATGCAACCATCACCACCACCCAGCTCCGGAATTTTTTTACCTTTCCAGACTGAAACTCTGTTCCCCTTGAGCTGACTCCTCATTTCTTGTCCCCCAGTCCCTGGCCCCACCATTCTGCTTTCTGTGTCTATAAATCTGACTACTTTAGATATTGCATAGAAGTGGAATCATACAATTTTTGTCCTTTTATATTTACCTTATTTAATGTAACAAATTGTTTTCAAGGCTCATCCACATTGTAGCATTTGTCAGAATTTCCTTCCGTTTTAAGGCTGAGTGACATTCCGTAGTATGGATGGACCACGTTTTGTCCATCCACTCATCTGTCCATGGACACTTGGGTTGCTTCCGCATTTTAGCTGATGTGCATAACGCGGCTATGAATATGGGTGTGCAAATATCTGAGTGCCTGCTTTCAGTTCTTTTGGGTATATCCCCAGGAATGGAATTGCTGGATCTGTGGCAATTCTATGTTTGCCATTTCAATTTCTAAAATGGTGCCACGGTGGCACCATTTTACAGTCTCACCATCAGTGCACGAGCATTCCAATTTCTTCACATCTTAACTAACACTTGTTATTTTCTGTTCCTTTTTCTTTTTAATAATAGCAATACTAATGGGTGTGAAACATGATACTTTTACAGGTTGTTACCCTGTTTTCCTTCCTTTTTTATTCATGACAATTTGGACCTAAAATTCCAATAAATTTCTATGAAACATTTTTATTAAAAATCCCACACAATAATCTTATAGAAAAATCCTGAAGCGTTTACAAGCACCCATGATCACACCCCATGTTACAACTTTTTCTTATCTCTCTCCAGTCTTTACCCCCATGCATCCATATCAAATACATTTCTTATCCTGAATGAGTCCCCTCTAGATTTATTATTGAAGCTGAAAATTTTTATCTCAGAGTGAAAAAAAGAAGGGTCGCTTTCTATTCTGAATAGACAGGTTTCTTAAGAAGACATTGCTATTTTGTTTACTGGAGGAGGTGCTTGTTTAGTTATTTGAAGGGAGGAAAAATAGTGCCTGGGAAACCTTGTTGTAGCCTGCAAAGTAAAAACACAAAACAAAACACAGCCCCCCGAGGACCTGTTTTAACCTAACCAGGGCCCTTTCATGCAGATTCCTTCAAGGAGGTGGGCATCAGAGCTGCGTGTGTGGCCCCATGGCAGCCGCACCTGTTCAGGGAGTGTCCTGTGGCCCCTCTCTGATCTGCAGGCTGGGCAGGCAGGTTAGGTGGAGCCCTGCACCTGCACAACCCGGCTCATTCCCAAGTGCCCTTTGAATCCCAAGTGGGAGCTGGACTGCTAGACAGAGATGCTGTCAATATCAGGAGCCACGCGGGGCACTCTCTGGGCTTGGAGAGGAAAGGAGTCATTAAGTGGCCTTCCTGGTGTCTGCCCTAATGTGAAGTCTGTGTTGAAACTGTGCGCTGCTCACGACGCACATCGTTTACCTATTTCTCATAAGGGATCTAATAAGCAGAGGCGACACCTGCTGAATAATGTGGCTCGTGCTCTGCCTGGCTTTGATTGTCCTCCTTTCAGGACCGACTTGCTCTGTGCATTGAAATCCGAGGCCCTGTGGAGCTCTGCCGGCTTGGGCGGGTTCTGCTCACAGTGCCAGTAACTTCACATAGGAACAGAGTGACAACTTCAAGGCTGCATGGCCCACCCGATTTCCATCCTATGAGTCTCCAGGGGAGCTTTTCCATGCAGTTGCTCACTCTTTGCTTGCAAAGAATTTCTTAGAATTAGTATCTACACTTGGACCTGCATTCTCTAAGAGATAAATTGGGACCGTCACTTAAACTGTTTAGAGAGAGTATTTAGAGAATACCAGATTATTTTATAAACAAGGAATGTCAATTTAAGGGAAATTCAGAGAGCAGTAGAGGTTAATATAAAGCAGAGGAAGCGGAGTTGGATCCTAAGATGGCGGTGGCTGCGGTGGTTGGTGCGGAGTAGCTGAGGTGGAAAAGGCGGCCACTGGGCCTTAGGCAGCCAGGAAACTTGTGGACCTTCCTCTTGCCATCTCTTAAGGGAGGACCGCTGCTGGTGGCCAGTCGTGGGGGCTGACCGCCACTTTGCCCTTGGCAGGAGAGGCTGCCTCATTTACAGTCAACGGCTTTGAAGTATGGAGCAGGAAAAGAACTGTTTCTTAGCTGCAAAAGCAAGTCTCTAAACAGGGAACACGGCACCGGGGCTGCTGTTGACACTGCCAGGATCCCGGAGGCCGGGGCTGTGCTGAAGGTGGCCAGCTGCTCTATTCAGGATTCGAGGTTTCAGGCTGGCATAAAAGAAGATTCCTGGGAGCACCTGAGCCACGCTGCGGGACCAAGTGAGCAGCCTGAGGTGGTGGCAGCCGAGAACGGGGACAGTGATGACGCAGAGGCAGAGAGGGAGCCATCCGACCTGGCACAGTCCCCTGAGTGATCCCCGGCCTGGCCCTGCTCAGGGGGTGGATGCCCGCCCGGCTTCTGCCTGCCCCACAGGGCCACTCTCCAGCCCTGGGGATGCCTCCATTTTCTCAGGTGGTGGCGGCTCTGGCCCGGCTTGGCCAAGCCTGTCCTCCTCGCCCAGCTCGGCTCCTCACTGAGCCTTCCCACTTGCTTGCCCCGGTGCGAGGCTTCCTGGAGCCTGCGGGCCGGCCTCCCCTCCCACTCCCTCTGCAGTTCTCTGGTGGGGCTGGTGGCGTGGGGCACCCCCGGCCAGCATCGGGAGGGCAAGGAAGTACGGGCTGGGCCGACTGTCACTCCACTGCACCCTGGGCTCCGGCCCTGGTAAACTTCCTGTTACCAGGAGGCAGATACCATCTCTGCAGCCACCAGTTCAGAAAAACGCCTAACCGATTTCTGGTTAGGAATAGTGTGGTCGGAGAGTTCCCGAGTTCGATTGAACCTGCTGGAGAGCTGACTGCGGGCGGGCACCGGACTCGGTCCATGCTGGGGGGATACAAAGGTGAACCGTGTGCTGCGGGCTCCTCCCCCGAGGAGCTCACGCTCTGGTGTGGGAAATAAGACAAGTACACAAATAACCACGATACCAGGAGGAAGGTGATAAGTCCCAAGAAAGATCTACACAGTGCTACAAAGGCACCCAGAGCGACCGGTTGTCTGTACCTAGCAGAAACCTGGTAGACTTCCTGGGCGAGGTGGTGCCAAGCAGGGTCTTGAAGGCCCAGCTGATAGATGAGGGTGGCAGAAGACACATCCCAGCCCAGCCCAGTGTGCACAGAGTGGGGAGACGTCCGGCTAGGGAGGCAGAGACTCGACAGAAACCACACACCCGGTGGGGTCGCAACTGCGTGATCCAACAGCCTGGGCCAGAGCGCACGGAACAGGGAGAAGTCCTGCATGGGAAGTGGAAGCTCAGCAGAGACCACACACCCTACGGTAATGCCCCGTGATCCAGCAGCCCAGCAGAGGTGGCTCCCCGGAGAGGCCCAAGACCCGAGGCAACCACACACACAAGGCACTAGAGGCCAACTGAGCAGTCACGAAGGTAGCCATACCAAATTGGCAACCACAGAAACATCTTAGTTAGTCGATAGTCTCAAACCGGTGGACTGTGAAATCCCCTGCCACAATGAATAAATAGCAAAAAAAAGATACCAGAAATACAAAAAATCAAGAAAGTACACCACCAAAAGTTAATAAATCTCAAACTCTAGATCCTATAGAACAAGAAGCCCTTGAAATGACTGACAAGGAATTTCGAGTGATAATTCTAAGGAAACTGAATGAGATACAAGAAAACTCAGCTAGACACCATGATGAAATGAAGAAAAGTATACAGGACCTGAAAGAGGAAATGTACAAGGAAATCAATGTCCTGAAAAAAAATGTAGCAGAACTTGCTGAACTGAAGAAGTTATTCAGCAAAATAAAAAACACAACAGAGAGTTTAACCAGCAGGCTTGTTGAAGTTGAAGAGAGAACCTCTGAACTTGAAGATGGGCTGTTTGAAATAACACAAGCAGACAAAAAAAAAAGAAAAAAAAAGAAAAAAGAATCAAAGACATTGAAGAAAATCTGAGAGAGATATCAGAAAACCTCAAATATCCGAGTCGTGGGTATTCCAGAAGGGGAGGAAAACGGAGATTGCATTGAAAACATATTCAACAAAATAGTGGCAGAAAACTTCCCAGGTATAGGAAAAATCACAGATTTTCAGATCCAGGAAGCTCAATGATCTCCAAACGTATTCAACCCAAAAAGGCCTTCTCCAACACATGTTACAGTCAAATTGGCAAAACTCAGAGACAAAGAGAGAAAATTAAAAGCTGCAAGAGAGAAGCGTCAAATCACCTATAAGGGAGCCCCAATCAGGCTAACATCAGACTTTTCATCACAAACCCTAAAAGCTAGAAAGGAATGGGATGATATATTCAAAATACTAAAAGACAAAGATTGCCAGCCAAGAATACTCTATCCTGCAAGGGTATCCTTCCGAAATGAAGGGCAAATAGTATATTTCTCAGACAAACAAAAACTGCGGGAGTTCACTACCACACGACCACCCTTACAAGAAATCCTCAAGGGAGTACTGGATTTGGTTCCTGAAAAATAACTACCACTGCCATAATAACCCAAGAAAAATCAAAACCCACTAGTATAATTAAAATGGCATTCATGAAGAGAAAACAAACAAACAAAAACGCTATCTACAACCAAAAGAACCAACAAACACAGAAAACAAACAGTAAATCAGAAAGCAAGGAACAAAAGACACCTAAGACAACCAAACAACCAATAAAATGCTAGTAATAAATCAACACCTTTCAATAACAACTCTTAATGTAAAAGGCTTAAATTCCCCAATCAAAAGACACAGACTGGCTGACTAGATCAAAAAGCAGGACCCAACTATATGCTGCCTACAAGAGACCCACCTCACCCATAAAGATTCACATAGACTAAGAGTGAAAGGATGGAAAAAGATTTACCATGCAAACAGAAAAGAAAAATGAGTGGGAGTAGCTATTCTTATATCGGACAAAATAGACTTTAAACTAAAACCATAAAAAGAGACAATGAGGGACACTACTTAATAATAAAAGGACTGATGCATCAAGAAGACATAACAATCATAAATATGTATGCACCCAAAGTTGGAGCAGCCAGATTTACAAAAAAAAACTCTATTAGACCTAAAGAAGAAAATAGACACTAATACCATAACAACAGGGGACATGAACACCCCACTGTCAATATTAGACAGATCATCTAGGCAAAGAATCAGTAGAGAAACACAAGATCTAAACAATACTCTAGACCAATTGGAATTGGCAGATATCTACAGAACATTCCATCCAACAACCTCAGAATATTCATTCTTCTCATCAGCACATGGATCATTCTCCAGGATAGATCACATATTAGTTCACAAATCAAGTCTCAATAAATTCAAAAAAATTGGAATCATCCCATGTATTTTCTCAGACCACAATGGATTAAAACTAGAAATTAATAACAAACAAAACTCTGGAAACTATACAAACACATGGAAATTAAACAGCATTCTACTTAATGACATGTGTCCAAGAAGAAATCAAGCAGGAAATCAAAAAATTTATTGAAACTAATGAAAATAATGATACATCATACCAAAACCTGTGGGATACTGCAAAAGCAGTATTAAGGGGGAAATTTATTGCATTAAATGCTCACCTCAGAAGAATGGAAAGATGGCAAGTGAACAACCTAACACTTCACCTTAAAGAACTAGAAAAACAAGAACAATCCAAACCTAAAGTTAGCAGATGGAAAGAAATCATTAAGATCAGAGCAGAACTGAATGATATTGAAACACAAAAAGCAATACAAAAGATCAATGAATCAAAAAGTTGGTTTTTTGAAAAGATAAATAAAATTGACAAACCATTAGCATGGCTAACAAAAAAAAGAAAAGAGAAGATTCAAATAACAAAAATTAGAAATGAAAAAGGCGATATTACAACTGATTCATCTGAAATACAAGGAATCATTCAAGACTACTATAAACAACTATACGCCAACAAATTTGAAAATCTGGAGGAAATGGATAAGTTTCTGGACACACGCAAGCTCCCAAAACTGAACCATGAAGACGTCGAAAATTTGAACAGACAAATAACAATAAAGGAGATTGAAGCTGTTATCAGAAGGCTCCCAACAAAGAAAAGCCTAGGACCAGATGGATTCACAGCAGAATTTTACCAAACATTCAAAGAGGAATTGAAACCGATTCTTTACAAACTATTCCAAAAGATTGAAACAGACTCAAATCTCCCAAACTCATTCTATGAAGCAAACATCATCCTGATACCAAAACCAGGTAAAGATATAACCAAAAAAGAAAACTACAGGCCGATATCCTTGATGAATATAGATGCAAAAATCCTCACTAAAATACTAGCAAACAGAATACAGCAACAGATACATAAAGTATTCACCACAATCAAGTGGGATTCATCCCAGGGATGCAAGGTTGGTTCAACATACGCAAATCAATAAATCTGATACACCATATTAATAAAGTCAAACACAAGGACCATATGATCATCTCTATAGATGCTGAAAAAGCATTTGGTATAGAGGGAAAGTATCTCAACATAATTAAAGCCATATATTACAAACCCACTGTCAATATCATCCTGAATGGGGAAAAGCTGAAAGCTTTTCCTTTAAGAACAGGAACTAGACAAGGATGCCCACTCTCACCACTCTTATTCAACATACTGTTGGAAGTACTAGCCAGAGCAATCAGAGAAGAGAAGGAAATAAAGGACATCCAGATTTGAAAAGATGAAGTCAAACTGTCCCTGTTTGCAGATGACATGATCCTATATATCGAACAGCCTAAAACCTCTACAAAAACACTCTAGGACTTGATAAATGATTTCAGCACAGTAGCAGGATACAAAATCAACACACAAAAATCAGTAGCATTTCTTTTCTCCAATAGTGAACATGCAGAATGAGAAATCAAGAAAGCCTGCCCATTTACAATAGCCACCAAAAAAATAAAATACTTAGGAGTTGAGTTAACCAAGGATATGAAAAATCTCTATAATGAGAACTACAAACCACTGCTGAGAGAAATTAGAGAGGATACAAGAAGATGGAAAGATATCCCATGCTCTTGGATTGGAAGAATCAACATAGTGAAAATGTCCATACTACACCAAATGATATACAAATTCAATGCAATCCCCATCAAAATTCCAAAGACATTTTTCTCAGAAATGGAAAGAACTATCCAGACATTTATATGGAATAATAAAAGACCATGCATAGCCAAAGCAATGCTGAGCAAAAAAAAAAAAAAAAAGCTGGAGGCATAACACTACCCAACTTTAAGCTATACTACAAAGCTATAATAAACAAAACAGTATGGTACTGGCATAAAAACAGACACACTGATCAACGCAATAGAATAGAGAATCCAGAAATCAACCCACACACTTACTGCCATCTGATCTTTGTCAAAGGCACCAAGCCTATTCACTGGGGAAGGGACTGCCTCTTCAGCAAATGGTGCTGGGATAACTGGATATATATATGCAGGAGAATGAAACTAGACCCATACCTCTCACCATATACTAAAATCAACTCAAAATGGATTAAGGATTTAAATATACACCCTGAAACAATAAAACTTCTAAAAGAAAATATAGGAGAAACACTTCAGGAAGTAGGACTGGACACAGACTTCATGAATACAACCCCAAAAGCACAGGCAACCAAAGGAAAAATAAACAAATGGGATTATATCAAACTAAAAAGCTACTGCACAGCAAAAGAAACAATTAACAGAGTTAAAAGGCAACCAACAGAGTGGGAGAAAATATTTGCAAAATATACATCTGACAAAGGATTAATATCCAGAATATATAAGGAACTCAAACAACTTTACAAGAAAAAACAAGCAATCCAATTAAAAAATGGGCAAAGAGCTAAGTAGGCATTTCTCTAAGGAAGATATACAAATGGCCAACAGACATATGAAAACATGCTCAACATCACTCAGCATCTGGGAAATGCAAATCATCACCACACTGAGATACCATCTAACCCCAGTTAGGATGGCTAAAATCCAAAAGACTGAATGATAAATGTTGGCGAGGTTGCGGAGAAAAAGGAACTCTCATACATTGTTGGTGGGACTGCAAAATGGTACAGCCTCTATGGAAAATGGTATGGAGGTTTCTCAAACAATTGCAGATAGATGTACAATATCACCCAGCTATCCCACTGTTGGGAATATATCCAGAGGAATGGAAATCATCAGGTCGAAGGTATACCTGTTCCCCAATGTTCATCACAGCACTCTTTACAATAGCCAAGAGTTGGAACCAGCCCAAATGTCCATCATCGGATGAGTGGATACGGAAAATGTGGTACATCTACACAATGGAATACTACTCAGCTAAAAAATGAATGAAATACTGCCATTTGCAACAACATGGATGGACCTTGAAAGAATTATATTAAGTGAAACGAGTCAGGCACAGAAAGAGAAATACCACATGTTCTCACTTATTGGTGGGAGCTAAAAATTAATATATAGATTCACACACACACACACACACACACAAAAAAAAAAAAAAAACTGGGGGGGGGAGAAGATATAACAACCACAATTACTTGAAGTTGATACGACAAGCAAACAGAAAGGACATTGTTGGGGGGGGAGGGAGGAGTGAGAGGAGGGAGGGAGGTTTTGGTAAGGGGCAACAATAATCAACCACAATGTATATCGACAAAATAAAATTAAAAAAAAAATAAAAAAATAAAGCAGAGGAAACAACCTCAAATTTCTACAGGGAACAGAAAGCCACCATGAATAGGTGGCCACACTGAGGTGTTTCTAAGATATACCCTTTGTGCATGATATCTTTTGCATATTAAATGTTTAGGATTGTTATTTAATTTTAATAAGAAATATGCTTATTCAATTGTTTTGTGAAACACTTTATTTTTTGTTGTCGATTTTGATAAATAGTTGAGTCAAGGAGAATATTTCTTTTCTCCAAGAGAAGCAAAGGTGTAAGCATGATCATAAATGGTGATTGACATTTGTTTTCTGCATCAAAGAGACAATAGGGAGTGGTGGGGATTGTGGTCAACCACAGAGCAGATTTCCTACTGAAAAGGGCAGTCCTACCCAGATCCAGGCTAGGAGTCAGCAAGCATTTTTTCAAAAGAACCACTTAGTAAGTATTTTGAGCCTGGTGGGCCATGAGCTCTGTGGCTATTCAACTTCACCCTTGTAGCAGGAGAAGAGCCACAGAAACTAGGTAAGGAAAAGGTTGTGTCTGAGATACAACGTCAATTACCAGACCAGGCAGGGCATTGCAGGGGGCTCTCAGCAGTCATGCCAGGATGTCAAAATGTGAGCCCCATGTTGGCTGAATTTCAGGTTTTTAAGGAGAAACCAGAAATCCTTAGTTTCATTGGAAATCTCCTAATTTGAAAATATTGGGTTTAAAAAAAAAAACCCCAAACCTCAAAATTCCAGGGCAAAGAAAAGTTATCTACAGGGTGGTTCTAGCCAGTAAGCCACCAGTTTGAGATTTCCACAGAAACAAACACAAACAACAAACCTCTGATTTGTCATAAAATGGAATCTCATTACCACTCACACTGAAATTCTCTTCCCCAGCAGAATGGGCTGTAGGCACTCTGCCTGATTCCTGATTGCCGCCGCAGTGTGCTTTCTCAGCGTCGGGAGCTTCCTCTTTAGGCACTGAGGGCACCTGGTCTTGGGCGGGAGGTGTTCTCAGGGCCACACGTACATATTCAGCTCAGCAATGTTGACGCTCTTGAGGCCAGGAGGGTCACCGCTAGTCACGCTGGGACCTCGGTGGTCAGGCTGTGAGCTGGGCCTCCATTTCTGCCCCAGACAGAGGAATTCTCAATTCTTCTCTTTATTTCCCTCTTGACTTGGGAAGGTCAGTGCTTAGTACCCTCCAAACACGAAATCAGCATTTCTATACTTCTTAAGTATCAGTCACTTTCACTGTCTTCTCAAGTTAAAAAAAAAAAAAAAAAAGGAAATATTCAGGAATTCTGGGAGATATCGATTGGTTTGCAGCGGAGCTCTGATTGAACTGAGAATGTTCAGCAAGATGTTCAATTAATTCACCAAACGATGATGTTTATGTTGCCTGTGATGCGAAAGCAACTGAGTAAGGTGCTGATGAGGATGGAAACGGGAGCAAGGAAGGAGACGCTCCCTAGAGGCCTCCTGGTCCACAGAAGGTAGGGGGGACCCACTCACCTGTCACCTATGAGCAATTCTAACGTGGAGAAGATCATAAGTGCTGCAAAAGACGTACGAACCAAGTGATTTGCGATTATTTCCACGGGAGGGATTAAGAAGTAAGTGGACCCTCACAGATGTTCTTTCAATGCAATTGAAAGGGTTAAAAGTAGGGGAAAAAGTTATTTTAAATGAGTTATTTTCCTGAGCTCTTTCTCTGTTTCTGTTAAAAGGAACTCTTCCATAAAGGAGCATTTTAGGGTATGAGTTATAATATATAAATTTATATATAAGTAATGTGTAAATATAGGAATACAGCTGCAGAGGGGCTTCCAAGTGGAAACTATAGCGGGAACATGGCTTAGCAGAAGCTGAAGACCAAGAGGTGCCAGCAACACCGGTGATGTGGTCTCAGAAAGCTGGAGGGTGTGTGCTTGAGTGACGGTCAGGAAAAATATCAGCCCCAAGAGACAGGAGATGAGCAAATATTGCCTCCGCTTTCTAAAGGGGGAAGACTGGAACTCAGAAACCCATAAACCTGAGCTCTTGTTCTCAAGTCAAGGCACAGTTCAGGGGAGGGAGCATCTGCACTTTTTCTCCCTGGAATCTGGTCTCCCTTTTCTGGAATCAGCACCCCACTTGTTCTGCATAGGTCTGGCTGCACCTCTCAGCTACAGCACTGGCATGTGACCCAGTCCTTGCCAATTCAGAGGACTGTCATGAGTAGCAACAGTGATTAGTCTAGGAGCAGAGCATTGATGCGAATTGGGTGGTCAAGCCAAGAGGTCTGTTTTCCTAGTCTAATGTAGAATTCATTTTCCACTGGAATTAGAGCAAATAAGATGAAATTTGGGTATACTGAGTGCCATCTTGCTTCCAAATAGGGTGAAGATCCCTGGCAATGAAGCTGACATATGTGAAAACAGAGACAAAAGTTCAAGAGAGACTGGGCCCTGGTGAGGCGCTTGATCCAAACATGCCTAAAACTAGAACTACCTCTGGACTGCTCAATCGCATAGTCCTATAACTTTCATTTTTTCTGAAGCCCATTTTATATGGTTTCTGTCATTCAGAACTGAAATGTCCCTTACTGACAGGGAAGAGTGATTCCCTGGTTAGAAAGCCCTTAAAGGAAAATTGTGTTCAAACAAAGCAAGCATGCATTTATTGAGAGCAAACCTGAAAACTGGAGCCAATCGTATTTCCTTTTGGAGATGAATTTCTTGGTCGGAGGATACCTCAGCCCTATGTATTTGAATTTTAGAAGGTGACAGAATGTGTATTAGTCCCTTTCTGTTGCTTATTACAAAATACATGGAACTTGGTATTTTATAAAGAAAATAAGATTTATTGTTTGCAGTTTCAGAGGCTGGGAAGTCCAAAGTCCAGGGAACACATCTGGTGAGGGTCTTGGTGGTGGTGACAGTGACCCAGGGGGCTCACACTGGCAGAAAATAGTGGAGCAGAGAGAGACTAACCTCTCATATGCTTTTCTTCTAAAGCCCTCAAAATCATGCCTCTGACCACCATTATTAATCCATTCACTAGGCATGGTCCTGCAATCTAATTACCTCTTCAAGGCCCCACCTTCCAATGACCTTAATAGGATTTCTCACCCTCAGTAGTATCAGTGGGAATTAAGCTTCTAATATATGAACTTTGGGGACACAATTCAATCAACACACAGCAGAATGCATTTAGGACAAGCAAGAAGGACAATGTATCGAGTCAGTAGCATTAGGTGAGTTCTTAGCTCTCTGTTACTAGACTGAGATTCGCCTGGCAGGCAGTTTTTCTGCAGGGACACCAAGATCAGGCCTTAGCCTTGTTCTGTTCAACCATTTTATCAAGGACTTTGACCATGCTGATCAGATTTAGAGATGACCCCTGAAAAAACATGTATTTGGATTATATTCTTGCCATTTAGAAGCTACCGACTGCCTGGAGCATCAGGTCAGAAGTAGTGGGATAAAAATATAATAAAAATAATGGAAAGCCTTGATACCCCAGATTCAGAAAATCAGCTGTGCGGGAGTTCAGAGGAGAGTGGTTGAGGGCCAGGCTGCAGCATTCATGAGACCCCACGCTTCTCGTGAGTGTTGAATGGCTGCGGAGTCAGTGCAAGGGGCTCTGAGTGGCCTCTGCCCTTCTCCACTATTTGCTGAGATGCCAGGCCATTTCTGATGGATCCCAGGTCTACCAGAAATATTTTTTTTTAGGAAAAATTTAAGTCATCTTTACTGTACATGAATTTAAGGTCATTTTGAAGTGGATTAATAAGGAAACATTTTTGTAAATTGACTATACTGTACTCTATAACTTTGTACGAAATTTTGAATGCTATAATCTGCTAGTTAATCTACTAACCAAGAAAAGATTATATACAACCATGTACAAAAAAGAAACATATTGATTTCAGTGAATTCTGTAAGTGCCAGGTTATATTCAGACTAAATCTAAAATGTTAGTAAAATAATCTAGAGTCTGTCTCTCGTCATCTCTGTGGCCTGTTTTGTTGATGTTTGTTTGTTGTTTTGTAGTGACAAAGCTAGTGTCATAAAAAATTCAGATGGCTTATTCTGCTTCAAAGCATTATGTTAGAATCCCTTGTTAATGCCTTAGACACATCCCTAATTCTAACTATATCAGCATAATTTTTAGGATGGTTGATTTTAATAGTGGTAGATAAATGAGGTCATAGCTCTCAGGTTTGTGAGCACAAAGCAGGTGAAAAAAATTGATCTCTTACGAAAAATGTGTTATCATGTTGAATGATCAAGTATAGTTTTCTACAATAATCCTTCTATGCAGCATAACTTTCTATAAGATTTCCGAGTTGAGGGATCTGGCGCTGAAGTGAAGAAGGCAGTTGCCTCAGGGACAAAATTTAAAATGAATGCAAAAAATTTCATGATGCACAAAATGCCCAAATATTGAATAACAGCCAGTGCCATGCGGAGCCATAGCAGAGCCTGAGGCAGAAGGAAGAACGTGGGAGCGAGCTCATCAAAAATACTTTCCAGTCGACTCCTTTGCTCGTCTCATCTTCAATGGAGAGAATGGCTGTTTGACAATTTTTCTCGACCAAGTGTTGATCTTAAATGGTTCTTTGTTAACCTAGTGAAGTAAAATGTTGATGAATTCTGTTCTGGCATAGATAAAACATTTATACCTAAAATAATGTTATAAGTTGTTAGACACCTGATTTTCAGCTTTTCAACATCTTTAACTAAATTAATTTTCTGGAACAAAACTGCCATTAAAAAACACTTAAAATCTTGTGTATAGACGCTCATTTTTTTATTTTGTCTAAGGCAAAATTATGGCATTGAGACTAAAAGTTAAAAGTCGATGCTTCATGGAAGGATTAAAATAAATCTCTCGATAGAAAGACAAAGTTCTTTATCTCTTAAGTAACTTTTGGCGACAAGACCCAGAAAAAGTATGTATTTATCTTAAATGCTGTTAACTGATAGTGCAAATGTTTTCTAACTTTCCCCTTATATCTTAAATAAATGGCTTTGTGTTTTCAAAGTGCCTATGCCAACTACTTCTTATTCTCTCAAGTGATTAGAAATTTTGACCAATAGTTTTAACCTTAATTTGAATTAAGTCTAAACCAAAGATATTTGAGGCATTTGATAATCCGTTTTCATGTTACCAATAGGATAAGAAGAAACTGGGCATTTGCTCTCTGTGTTCCTGTTCTGAGGATTGCCACTAGAGGGCAGCATCCCCAACCGTTTAACAATTTTAGGGCTTGACTGTTCATCCATAATAAAATGCACGGGATTATGGGGACGTGGATGGAAACAGTCCCTCATTTTTCAGATGGGAGGTGGACTGAAACATGGTTCTATTTTTTTTTTATTTCAAAGTCTATAACATTAGGCTTGAACCTTTTATCACACTTACTATTGGCATTAATCCATTTCTGTTGCTTATAACAGAATACTGGAAACTGGGTAATCTATAAAGAAATTAAATTTATTTCTTACATTTTTGGAGGCTGGGAAGTCCAAAGTCCATCTGGTGGTGGCGACAGTGTCCCAGGGGTCTCACATTGCACGATGGTGGAAGCAGAGAGAGCCTCACATGCTCTCCTTTTAAAGCCCTCAGAATCACGCCACTGACCACCATTTTTAATCCATTCACTATGGCAGGGTCCTACAATCCAATCACCTCTTCAAGGTCCCGCCTTTCAATTGCCTAAATAGGATTCCCCACCTTTAACAGTTACAGTGGAGATTAAGCCTCAATGAAGTTGGGGAGGGGGACATACAATGTACAGCAACTCCCAATCTCTTTTCTACAATTATAAATTACCCTTTTGCATAGCTTGCCTCCTGTTTATGGGGTCCATTGAAGGTATGACTTAATGGGTTGCATGCTGATTTTTGTCGCAGACCAGCTATAGACAGCGTCCCTCGGCCAAACTCATGAACTCGAAAGCTATTTGAGTGTGTGATCTGCATAGAAAAGCTCTTGCCTGGCTCTGCACGCCTGGATCACATGGCTCTATTATTTCAGAAAGTGTATTTAAGGAGCAGTAAATCCAGCAGTTATTCTAATTCCTTCACATTTTATTGCAGGGCTGAACCAACCATAAAACGGATTGACAGATATAGGGAAAATGAAATCGTATATTTCACAAGCTAGGCATGACCTCACTTTACGTCAACATCGCAGGCTGATGAATTGCCCTGGCATTTCTGAACTCAGACATTCTCTTCATCTCCAGAAATGAAGCATCAGAGGAACGAGGAAGAGTCCACAGCCCACCCATTTAATCTCCCTAAATCACTCCCTATTCATTTTTCTTTAAGATGGCTTATTTAATGAAGGCTGTATTTTCAGGTCTCAGGCTGTGCCATGATACCTAAAGGCCAAACTGCTTGAAGTAAGTTATAAAAGGTCAAAATGTGTTGATCTGAAACCCCAACTTCTTACGGGATGAGTTGGAGCTCCGGGCCACAGACTACTAAATTGATTTGTATAACAAATATTTATCAAGCACCAATTATATCTGAGGCACTGGGCTAACTGATTTTAGCTTCTAAAGATGTGTTGCTCGTGAAGAACTAAAAGTGTAGTAGAAAATCTTTTTTATTTTTGCAAAAGAAATGTGTCTTGGTTGAATGCTGTGGGTTGCACGTGATAGAAGGTAAAAGCCATTTCCTCAAATTCGTCTATAAATTCAACGGAATCTTAGTGAAAATCGCAGTTCGAGGGAATGGATAAACTTACATTACAATTTGTGTGGAAGAATGCAGGTGCATGGATAACTAAGATAACTAAGAAAGAGGGTGAGCAGAGAGGGCAGGAAAGGAGAGAAACCTTGAGATGTCTAAGATGTAATATCAAGGTATTGCTCTGTAGTACAACGCAAATCCCTTTCATTTTTCTCCCGCAAATTGCCCTCAGAACAGTTACCATGTAATGTTTCTGGAGCTGGTTTGGATTTTTCAGGAAGTGAGGCAGGTTGGGGGCTGAGATTATGACAATACCCTAAGTCTGGACTTGAGGTGATGTCTTTGAAGGAGCTTTTGATTTTTTTGTTTGTTTGTTTTGTTTTGTGACCGGGAAGGGGATCATAACCCTTGGCTTGGTGTCGTCCGCACTGCGCTCAGCCAGTGAGCACACCGGCCATCCCTATATAGGATCCGAACCTGCGGCCTCGGCGCTCCCAGCGCTGCACTCTCCCAAGTGAGCCGCCATGGGGTCGGCCCAGCTTTTGATTTTTTTAAGTTGCAAATTAAACACATACACACAAAACAATTTCTTCCTTAATCTTACAAGTTTATTTCACAAACCTTATCAGTCTATACATGAATCTAGCAAATTTTCACATTGTGATTTAAGTAAACATTGTCAACTTTATTAATTAAATTTCATGAAACATTTTCAACAGCAGCACATATACACAGAATAATCTCATCCTTAAAAAGTAGTTCAGTTTCCTGGCCATTCAACATACTTAAATAACCAAGTACTTAAATAACACTTAAAAGGTGAATGAATCAATCTTAAGTTCTCTTAAACATCCTAAATCACATAACTAGGTTTAAACTTCATGTTTTCTTAAACCTTTCCTCTTAAAGTCACGGGCCCCAAATCGAGTGCTCTCTCACGTATTTTCAATTAGAATTATAAGTTTCATCGTCAGAGACTCTATACCAGATATAGAGTTGTACTTATACGTAGCACAAACGTAATACTGTGGTTTTGATTGTTTCATTCATTCCATATTTAACTCTAAATCTTCCTAAGGTTAAAAGAAGTCTTCCACATCAAAAAAAACCCCCAAAACACAAAAAACAATTATAACATCCCAAATGAATTTGGAGTGATCTTTTCATCTAGCTGAGCTGTGAATTTGGAGCTGCAGATATTCAGGACGGCTTTTTCTATGAATGGGAAGGAGAGGTAGGGACCATACACCAGCGAGGTCTCAGGTCGCACCCTCCAAGTGTGGTGTCGTGCACCCTCTTCCCTTGATTTAGGTCACCGTATTACCCAATTCTGCCTAATTTGGGTGTGCAGATCTACCGTCTCCATCCAGGTCACTTCATCACTAGGTTAAATGTGGCCGATTTTACTTACTGTTTAATTGTCCTTGGATTTTTTTTTTTTCACATTTTCTGTCTAACTGGGCCATGCTGCTTAGAGATGCTGAAATGACAGCCACATGGATTTTGCATGTCTTGGATGGCTTGACCTGGCCCCCAGTGACAGCTGTCATGTCCTGCTAGTGACAGGTGGGCGGAGCGACTCTGGAAGCTCAGGCGGCAGGAGGGTGAAGCAGAATGCGGGGAGACACAATCCCTCTTCTCTTCCCCCCACCCCCTCTACAATTCCAATGCCTCAGTTCCAGTTCAAGACACCAATTTGGTTTTATTTTCTAGTGCGTTAGAAAGCTGCAGCTGTGGGGGGCCTTCCTTTCTGGCGTCAGCGAAGTTGCCTTTCTCTCTTTACTTGAAACATGTGCCTGAGTATTTCAGTCCCAGATTCAGATTTGGAGCATGGGGGGCAGGGAGCTGGGGTGCTGTAGGAGACCCCACGTAAGCCTTGAACCGGTGTGCTATGCTCACTTTTTACCATATCTTGGTGATGGCTGCATTAATGTTTACCGGAGCCTAATGCAGTGTTAAAATGGTACTTTTTGATGAAATATCCTTGTTTAGAATTCAGGAGTAAGGAGTTGGGGAGTAGAAGGTGGTAAGTACAGTAGGATTTGAGCTTCCAGTGGTCCTGGCCCTGACATTCTCTCGTCTTTTCTTCTCTTCCCTACTCCTCTCTCTTTCTTTCTCTCTTTCTTTATTCCTTCTTTCCTTCCAACACACTTTGCTGAGCCTCTCAGCAAAGTGCCAGGTGTCTGGATGGTAGCACAGATGTGCACAGTGTGGCTTTTACTGGGTCCTGTTCCCATACCCACCCCTCTCAGCAGCTCCTGTTCCTCAGAGCAGGGACAATTCACCCACTGATCCTCTTTACAAATCCTGTTACATCAGTAGCAGAGGGCGAATCTCTCCTGGGCTTATTTTCTCCTAAGACCAGGAAATGTGAAGATGTATGTGTATGTGTGTGCACATGAGTGTGTACTTGTGTGCTTGTCTGCATCTGTTCAGCTGCCCCATCTCATTTGTCACATATGATTTATCTGACACGCAGATACGATTTATGCAAACCAGACATATCAGGTGTGAGTCTCATTCCATGAAACTCAGGTATGCAAAAAACATCAAAAATCTTTTCCTCCTTTAAACCCAATTCTGAGCCTCCACCCAGTCTGGCCAGCAGGAAATACTGGCTCAGTCATTGGAGGTGTTAATGCTCTCCCTGGGGTTGCAGGTGACCTTCCAGATTAACTAGTAAATGGGGGAAGGCCTCTAAATCTCAGCCATTCATTGTCACCGTGACATCCTCACTGTTCAAGACTCCAAGTCTGGGCTCTCAGCTTCTGGGCTGCATTTGGGTGGGAACAGCAGACCCAGGTCCCACCGTTCCGGGTGCCAATGCTCCACCTTTCAAGGGTCTTCTTTCCCCACTAGCAACAGGCATTGGTGCATGATCTCCAGATCTGTCTCTCCTCTTTCTTTGTTGGAAATCGATTTATTTCTCTTCTTCCGCCCCTCCAGTCACTCTCTTTACCTCCTTCCCAATCTTTAATGAATAATCTATTGTCTTCAAGGAACTAAGATTTTTTTCATGAAACAGGGAGAAACTTTGACGTCGGGCAGATTTTCTTCTCTCCCTCTGCAGCAGTCTCTGGGACAGGGTCATAGTGAAGGCCTGGATGGCAACTGATTGGAGTTAGGGGCAGGAAAAATGGAAAATCACAAGAACAAATTTTCATTATTATCTTGAAGATAGTTGCATCCTTTAGAAGTAATAACATTTATCTGGCCAGGAAAAAAATATTTCTAATTCACTTCATATTTGAAGCCAAACTATGAGGGTTCTTCAAAAAGTTTGTGGAAAAATAGACTTGAAAGATAATATGAATCTTTCCATGAAATTTTTGTAGTGTCCTCATCTGTTCGGCCTCTGAGTCCTTTCTGTCTGTCTGACCTATGTTTCTACCTCTCCAGAGCTGAAACATGAGCTTCTGCAAGAAGGTCTCCAATTCACAGGTCAACAGCCATTCTATCTTTTACGTTCTAACCGAGAAAAATTGCTTAGAAACAGAGCTCGTGTGCATGTGCGTGTGAATGTGCTTTCTTCCTAGTCTCTCTAATCCGTCCAGTTCTCTCCCTTCCAGAGTGATCATCCTAGAAAGAAAATCTCATAAGGTCCGAGTCCTGCACAAGCCTCAACACAGTCTATGTGACGCTGTTGATCTAAGCGAAGGTGTCTCAGCCCCAGAACTACTGACGTTTGGGTGGCATAATTATTTGGGAGGGGACTGTCTTGTAAATTGTGCGATATGTCTTGTGAATTCTGGTGTAGACTCACGAGATACCAATAGAAACCCATCCCCCAAACTGTGACAACCAAAAATGTTTCCAGACATTGCCCAGTGTCCCTGGGGTGGAGAGTCAGGGAGTTGCCCGCAGTTAAGAGCTACCCAAAGAATGGGCTGGGTTGTTTTCTATGAATTTCTCCATTTTATCTGCCTGGCAAACTTTAACTCATTCTTCTGGGAAGCCATTCCTGATATCTCCAGGAAGAATCAGAGATTCTTTGTGGGGGGCACAGTAGTTCCAGTTCATTTAATGGTAGTGGTCTTCCTGCAACGTGGGGACTGTTTATGAGCATGCGTGTGACATGTGTCTTCTGTAACATATGAACATGCATGTGACATGTGTCTTTGGATTGCTTCTCCAGATGTAGTCTCCATGCTTCTTTCCCCTCTCTGTGCCATGCTGACTTGTCTCACTTTGGTTCAGCTCTACTTCTTTGCCCCTTGCAAGAAGGATTCTGGGCTATGTGAAACAAATCTTGCTCTTCCAACCTCTTCACCCTCATTCACAATAGGAGGAATGTCATGTGGAATCTGTTTTTCCATCCACCAGCTTGACAACCTACCATAAGAAATTGTGCTGCCAAGCGTGGGGGAGCTTTCTGTCTTATGCTGGTTGGTTGGGGTTCCCAACTGGTATGACATCTTTGAAGACTGATTTTGCACTATCTAAATTTGTCACAGAAATCCTACTTCTAGGGATGTAGATTATAAATAGTTTTGGACATGATCACAGATATATGTACAAGGATATTCACTGGAGCCTTGTTCAATCTAGCAAATGATTGAAAACCACTTAACTACACATCAATAGAGATTAAATAATGGTGCACCATGCAATGGGACATCATGCTATCCTTAGAGAACAAGAAGCCTGGATCCATGTACACATGGGTGGACACTTATCTCCAGGAAATATTGTCAATAGAGCAAGTGTAAAATAATAAGCAGTGCACTTATTTTTGGCAAAAAGTTCTATGTGTGGATATGTGCATTAATATGCATGGAATATTTCTAAAAGTACACGTGAGAATCTGGTAGTTTGAGTTGCCTCTGAGAGGTGAATGGAGTATGGAGATTTTGGAGAGAGTAAACTTCTCACTATCTACTTTTTGTACGAATCAATTGCTTTTACATCATGGGCTTGTATCCTTTTTTTTTTTTTTTTTTAAAGCTTCTTTTAACCCAGTCTCCAGATACTCACCCTCCAAGCCAACACTTGTTGACCATATCGAGTCTCAAATTTCAAATTAAATTGTATAGCACTGATTAAATTCCACTTTACAAAATTTGGTTCTGTGCAAATTAACTTCAAAGACTTCATTTCCAAGAAGTTGATTTCCTCCATCATATAATGAGATCGATTATTACACTTTTGCGAGAAAAATATTTATTTTTAATTGACAAGTAAAAATTTTATGCATTTATCATGAACAAAATGGATTGCTGCACTTTAATCAAAGAGCTGATGACTATGCCACCAGTCTATTCTCCTAATCACAAGTACGTGAATGAGCTCTTGCCAAGAATACAATTCATGGAGTGTATTTTCCTGGAAGAGGGTTAAATAGAATGGGGGCTCATGAGGCTGTGAGGCCCTATCTTTTGACACCCACATCAGCAGCCCCTCAGCTCCAGTGTGGGTGGTTTCACCTCCTATATTCCGGGCAGTGGCTTGGTAAACAATTCATGTGTGCAGTCCAATGACAGCTTCTTAATTCAGGACCAGAAAGGGTGTGAACGAATCTGTCCAGCCTTGCCGACATATGACTGCGTGGACATGTGTGACTCTGGGCTGAGCAGCATCATTTCCTCTTTGAAGCAACCCCTGATTCCTTTGTGGGCACTGGCTGCTCCTCCATGGTGTATTGCTGTATGGCAACGTCATTCCTACTCTGGTCCTCAGAGGAGCTAGAGTCTCCCTCTCTCTCCCCAGGAGAACCAGGAGGCTGAGCCAGTTGGATGCCCCCTCATCACGAACCTCAAGGGAGCACATGGGGACATGAGGAACAGCCAGGAGGCAGTAGTGGGGACAGCCTCCTCAGCAGATGGTCGTGGCTGCAAGGCGGTTGCCGTTCCCACTTCTGGGTGTTTCGAAGCTCCCTTCCTCCACCCTTTGCATCCCATCAATTTTTGTGAACCTTCAAATTCTCCCTACTTTGTATTTAGCTGCATTTAGGACATAGTCCAGAGTCTGTGTCTGTTGCTTGAATCTAATTGAAGTGCAGGGATAATTCTTACAAGCTAATGACTGGAATAAAGTGAAAGTGTAACAAAGAAAAAGTACACAGCACAAGAAGCTGGAAACACGCGTGGGTCGCCTGGGCCTTTCTGCCAAGAGCTCGTTCCGTTGTGAAGGGCGTTGGCTCTTAGGACACATTTTCTGGGCATAGTGTAGTGATTCATCACACAGCTTTCAGAAGAAGATTCCGTGAGTTCAGATCCTAACTCTGCCACTCTCTGGCTGCATGATCTTGGGAAAGTTACTTCATTTCTCTGTTTCTCAGTGTTTCATCTGTAAAATGGGAATAATAATAGCACCTGTTTACAAGGCAGCTATGAGAATTAAATGAACTAATACATGAACAGTGCTCAGCACACAGTAAGCATTCGATAACAATCAATATTATACTGATAAAATCTAAAATAGTGTCTGGTACACATTTAGCCCTCAGTATACTTTGATTACTATTATTATCACTATTAACTCACCACCACCAACACCATTAGCTGCAAGGCAAGGTGAACCAAAAGCGTTTTTTTTCTTTTTATCATTAACAGCTCTTACATTTTGTTTCTTTTTCTCAACGGATTCATCTGTCAATGAGTTAGATGACTCTTATAACCCCTTCACTGAAAAACATAAAGCATGTCATTATGGTCTGGCACTGCACACATTAAGAAGTGCAAAGCTTTTTTTTTCTTTCCTGTTTTTCATAGAATCATCTAGAGAATCCTACCTGGCACTCTATGTAATTTGAATATACCTAAAAGTGCACTGGTAGAAAATTAGATTTTTAAATACTTTGTGTAGATCATCTCACTTAATCCTCACAAAATCTGCACAAAGCAGGCACTATCATTCTCTCCTGAATGAGGCTGGCACCTGGAGCCCTATTGATTGCAGCACAAAGTCATTTACTTAGGAAATGGCAAAGCTGGGATGTAAACTGCCCCATTACACCACCTGGAAGAGACCCCACATCGGCGGCCTATACACTGGGTCCAGACTGCAGATGTGTTTTGCTTGGCTCTTATGGTGTTTAAAAAAATCTCATGCTAAGATTTGAAAATCAGCGTATTTTAAACTGAAATTCATTCCCAGGTTCTTTGAAACAATGAGAAGATCTGGCACACGTTCTCCCGAGGAGCTGAGTTTCAGCTGCTCCATCTGCATGGCGCAGTCCTCACCATGCCCCATTGTCTTCCTGGTGTCAGTGCCAAGTGTCAGCGGCTGTTTATCACTGTGCTTCCAGTGCAGCTCTTCTTAGAACAGAGGATTTCTTTATACCCAAGCCTCTGTCAAAAATGAGAAAAAGTACTCTTGAAGAGATCCAGGAAAGAAAAGTGGGAAGTAGCAGAGTTCTTTGTGGCAGGGAAGACTGGTCCTCTGTGTCTAATATGCAAACTGAGGGCATCTGTGCAGAAAGAATTCCATCCAGACCCTGCATCTGTTTACATGACTTGCCTGGCTGCTGCAGGCATTTACATTTCTTATGCTTATTGGGAATCCTTTAAATTAATTACCAAGTGGTATTGGAGGCTTTGACAAAGGGAAAGGGTGGGAGAGGCATTTTACAATTGATCGGAATATGAGAACCAATGTCTTGTTATTATTATCATTAGGGTGGAAGACCAGCTGGTTGGTTCACTTGGTTAGAGCACGATGTTGTAACACGATAGTCAAGGGTTTGGATGGCCATATCAGCAGCTGCCAAAAAATTTAAAAATAAATAAATAAAATATTATCATCAGGGTGGATATTCAAACACTGAACAACTGGTGTGGCAAAGGCATGCACAGTCAGAGCAGATAACCCATCGACAGGAACTAATGCTGGCAGTGAAAATCTGGCACAACTGTGATAGGGTCTATGGAGTGAAGATCATACCAGATGATGAAGGTGATGACCGTGATGAACATGATAATGATGATGAAGGTGATGATGGTGATGATGGTGATGATTATGGTGGTGATGATGGTGATGGTGATGGTGATGATGATGGGGATAACGATGGTGATGATGATGGGGATGACGATGGTGGTGATGATGGTGATGATGATGGTGGTGACGATGGTGATGACGATGGTGGTGACGATGGTGATGACGATGGTGGTGATGATGGTGATGACGATGGGGATGACGATGGTGGTGATGATGGTGATGACGATGGTGGTGATGATGGTGGTGATGATGGTGATGACGATGGTGGTGACGATGGTGGTGACGATGGTGATGATGATGGTGGTGATGATGGTGATGACGATGGGGATGACGATGGTGGTGATGATGGTGATGACGATGGTGGTGATGATGGTGATGACGATGGTGGTGATGATGGTGGTGATGATGGCGATGACGATGGTGGTGACGATGGTGATGACGATGGTGGTGACGATGGTGGTGATGATGGTGATGACGATGGTGGTGACGATGGTGGTGATGATGGTGGTGACGATGGGGATGACGATGGTGGTGATGATGGTGATGACGATGGTGGTGATGATGGTGATGACGATGGTGGTGACGATGGTGATGACGATGGTGGTGACGATGGTGATGACGATGGTGGTGATGATGGTGATGACGATGGTGGTGACGATGGTGATGACGACGGTGGTGATGATGGTGATGACGATGGGGATGGCGATGGTGGTGATGATGGTGATGACGATGGTGGTGACGATGGTGGTGATGATGGTGATGACGATGGTGATGATGATGGTGGTGACGATGGTGATGACGATGGTGGTGATGATGGTGATGACGATGGTGGTGATGATGGTGGTGATGATGGGGATGACGATGGTGGTGACGATGGTGGTGATGATGGTGATGACGATGGTGGTGACGATGGTGGTGATGATGGTGATGACGATGGTGGTGATGATGGTGGTGATGATGGGGATGACGATGGTGGTGACGATGGTGGTGATGATGGTGATGACGATGGTGATGATGATGGTGGTGACGATGGTGATGACGATGGTGGTGATGATGGTGATGACGATGGTGGTGATGATGGTGGTGATGATGGGGATGACGATGGTGGTGACGATGGTGGTGATGATGGTGATGACGATGGTGGTGACGATGGTGGTGATGATGGTGATGACGATGGTGGTGACGATGGTGGTGATGATGGTGATGACGATGGTGGTGACGATGGTGGTGATGATGGTGATGACGATGGGGATGACGATGGTGGTGATGATGGTGATGACGATGGTGGTGATGATGGTGATGATGATGGTGGTTATGCTGATGATGGTCATGATGACAACTTTATAGAAACTCTCTGGCTGGCTGTGGTTTCGCTGCTATCTTTGCAGTGTGACTCATTTATTAAGTCCAGTGAGTTTTGGGAAAGTTTTGGCATGGAGCTAATATTGGGTATTGTCTGCTTTGGTCAGAATAACCGAAATGGTTGTAATGAGTCGCAACCATTTTTAGATTGATTTTCTTTCTCAGGAACCCACTCATGCCTAAGCAGACCTATGGCCCCCCTGCAGTCAGCAGATTTTATACTGCAATACATACGGCTTCATAACAAATAACCCCAACACATCAAGGCCTTAGCACATAAGGCTTTCTTTCTCATGCACTGCTCTGTGGCTTGGCTGCAGCTGAGCTTGCTCATCAGCTGTGGTCTGGTGCACATGTCTTTCATCCCAGGACCCAGGCTAAAGGAGCAACAGCTGCCAGGAGAATGCTCCTCTCCCGGCAGAGGACAGAAGCTCCCAGGAGGAGTGGGAGATGACTGTGATGTGCGATAGTGCATCTTCCTTTCTGCCTGCATTCCATCTACCCGTGTGAGTCAAAGGCAGTCCAGAATCAGTGGCTGAGAAGAGAAGCCAAGAAAGGGAAGGCAGGGATGGAGGATTGTGGTAAAATAATACCCCCCCCATACCCTATCAAGGTAGGAGTTTTAGAGACAAAGAGCAAATCAGGCCCGGACCCGGAGGCACAAACCCACTGTGGTTGCCATCAAAGGTTGTCCACGGCCACTTTTCACACCTCTCTTCAGTCACTGGCTGCAGTGCCCAGGCACACCAATACTGAGTGGGTGTCTTTCAACAGAGAGCCAGTAAAGCTCAGCAGTTCTGTGTGTAAATACTGGGTTCTGGTTCAAATCCTAGGTTATCTGGGTGACCATGGGCAAGTCATTTAACCTCTCCGTGTTTCAGTTTCCCTATCTGTATAATGCAGGTATTAATAGTATCTACCTCATTGTGTTGCTGTATAAATTGAGTTGATATGAATCAGATTTTCAGGATGGTCCCTCATATATTGTAGGCACCATAGAAGTGTTGATAGTATGTAAGTCAACCCCTGTTCAAGGTCATGTTTCAGTTTAAAACCTGGGTGGTCTGTCTGAAGACTCCTTGAGACAGCTAGTCTTCTGTTCTAGGGATATTACTGCATAACAGAGACTGTAAATGGATAGGCCAGAGGCCAAAACCAACATGCAGATAGCTGGTTTGGTCTGTGTAGGATTTGAGCAAAAGTGGGATTAGTTTAAAACATTTAAAATGTCAAGACTTCTTACATTCATTTGGAAAAAAAGGAAGACCGTATAAAACTGGGCCCTTCTTCCCACATGGCAGAAAATGTCTGTGAAAGAGAAGCAGCTGCCGGTGTAAACGGGCCTGGACTCTCCAGTTCACCCCAAACTTCACCACTCCCTATTGCCCCCCTAAGGAAGAGGTCAAGTCAGTTACCATTTATCATTACATCTGCACTGTTATTCTCTTTAGATTAGGTACACTCACATTCTCTATGACTAGGCTTCCTTCTCTCTACATTAGATGTAATAACAATGTCTTTCTCGTAGGATTTTTTAGAAAACTAAATGAGTTAATACATTTAAAGCATGCAATAAATGTAAGCATTTACATGCAATTAGACTGCTTTCTTTAGGAACAAAGACAAACTTATTCTTGTTGGACTCTGACCCAGTTTAAGCAAGTAACTCTGATTTCAAAAGTATTTTTGTTATGATTTTAATTAACAGAAAACATGTTATATCACTGAAGGGCATTATTATTATTTTCATCTTTTTCCAGGCTTTGATTTTTAAGCTGAAGATTGCCTCTTATAAAATAATATGCAGGACTAGCAAACCCAGGGAAACTCCCACATAAAAGCCACTTGAAGGAACAGAGGTGAGGGTGAGTATTGGGACCATTACAGGAGCACTCCACACTCCCACCTGCCTTTCTGCCTTCCCACCTTCCCCTTTCCTAACCTATTATGTACACCTGCCGGAGTCTTCTAACAGAGATTTGAGTAGTCCATTCTCAGCTTGGAAACCACCTGTAGCATCTCATTATCTACAGGAAAGAATTTAAACTGTTCAGCAGGGTAGAACTTCTACATTTGGGCTTCAGCCTTTGCAGACTCACCCCATGCCATGTCTCTTCTCCATATCCCCTCCCCCATCTCAGAAAACACCTGATGCACCTGTTGTACAGATTGTGGTCCTGCCTTCCCCCGCCTGTCCAATCCACTCAGTATTCTTCATCATTCCCTATAGCCCCCACCTCCATCAGGAAACTATCCCAGATTAATTATGTCTCCAGGGGCTGCTCCTACCTCAGCACTCTGGACACTTTTTGCTTAAGCATCAAGATCATTCAGGACAAGCAGAAACCCAGATCTAACTGGCTTAAATGAAAAAAGTTAATGTATTGCTCACATCACTGAAAAGTCCAGGAGTTGATGTCTGTAGTGTGGTTGCTAAGCTGGAGAGGTCCTGCCTGGGCAGGAAGTTGAGAGATGGGGAAGCCACGTTCCTGGTGACACCACTCGACCCCTGGACTAAGCTGCACCTTCAGCCAGGGCCTCATTGCGATTGCTTGATTGGAAGGTAGGGTGACATGCCCCCGGTGTTTGTGCCCTTTGGGCTGGGTTTTCTGTCCCATCAGTGGTTCTTAATGAGGGGCAGTTTTGTCCCCCTGAGGACATGGGGTAATGTCTGGAGACATTTTTGGTTGTCACAACTAGGGTAGGGAGTTCGTTACCATCTTTTAGTGGGTACAGCATTGGGATGCTGTTAAACGTCCTATAAGGCACAGAACACCCCCTGTCCTGTACAAAGAATTGTCTGAACTCAAGTGTTCATAGTCGCGAGGTCAAAAAGCCCTGTGGATTATGTAATGTAAAGAATTCTTAGTAATGGAGCAACTCATAGGGTATCGTGGGTACAGTATGGGATGGTTTGCAGTAGGGGTTCGCACAGTGTCTACAGTGTAGGGACTCGTTATGTGTTAGGAAACCACCACCAACACCATAACTATTATTATCCCAATGGATTAAATTAAAAAAAAAAAAAAAAGGTTTTCCCTAAGGGATAACTTTGTATTATCAGAGCTGCTCTGTCCAACATGGATACCGCTAGCCATGTGGCTACTAGGCATTGGAAATGTGGCCAGTCCACATTGAGCTGTGCTGTAAATACAAACCAAAGCTCAGATTTAGGAGCTATAACACAAAAGCAAAGATTGCAAAATATCTCTAATGATGTTTTATATCAAGTACATGTGGAAGTGATAATACTTGAGATTTACTGGGTTAAATAAAAAATATAGAATTAGGATTAATTTCACCTGTTGCTCTTTACATTTTAAATGCAGCTGCTGGAAAATTTAACCTTGCACGTGTGGCTCATATATTTCTATTGGGCAGCGCTGATCTCGAGCAGAGAGGCAGCGTCGAGGTGGAGGGTTTGGGCGACAGGCTGGCTTGAGTTCATTGTAATTTGGGTGCGTTGTCTAGGGCATGTGATGAAAGCTCTGAGCTTCACTTTAGCTGTCTGTAAAAGGGTTTATTATGACCCACCTCGCAAGGAAGACTGCTATGTTGATGAAGTGATATCTTCCTGAGAGCTTGGCACGTGCAAACACGTATCCAACACATAAAAGGTAGCCGACATCACAGTGCGAAACGGATGTGGCAATACAACCTCGTATCGTCTCTCTATTGTTGCCTTGGCTGGTTATTTAATTCCTGTATTTTTAGTCCGTGATGAATCTTTGTACTGCCAGAGAGCTAGCAGAAAAAGGTCTGAGTGGATGTGGGAACCGACTAGCTTGTTGAACAGAGAACCTCCAGAGGCAATGTCGCCGGAGGACACCGGGTGGCAGCATCGCCTTGCATCTCCTGCGCGAGCGCTCCCAGGTGTCCCTTCCAGGCTCCGCGTTCACACCCCCTGCACGCACTTTGCCTTCTTCCCCAAGCTCCTTTGCTATGGCCTGACTTTAAAGTGTCCTTGTCCTCCTGGATACAATGCTTTCCCTTCTCTCCTTCACTTACTCTCTCCCAGTCCTGCTGCTCCTCAACTCCAGCCCAAAGTGGTTTATTTCAGAGGATCCTGTGTGGGAGTCTAGAAGGCTCAGATGGTTTTTCTAGAACCCATATCCCTCCAGCCCCTGACCCCACGCAGAGGAGGCCTGACCCGTCCATGGAGGACTTCTCAGGCTGTACAGCTGAGAACCTGTACAGCTTCTCAGCCTGGAACCAGACAAGAGCATGTCGAATTGCCCTGCTTGTTAATTTTCGGGTAGTTTGCAGCACAACCAATTTAAGGAGCTGACAATGCTACATGAGGTGTGCTGTGATGACTAACTTCATGTGTCAGCTTGGCTAAGCTATGGTGCCCAGCTGTTTGATCAAACACTGGCCTAGTTGTGTGTTTTGTAGATGTGATTAATATTTGCAATCAGCTGACTTTAGGAAAGGAGATCACCTGTGATAGTGTGGATGGGTCTCCTCCGTCAGCTGAAGGCGTGAAAGACAAAAACCAAGGTTTCTCAGAGAAGAAGGAATTCTGTCTCAAGCCTGTAACTAGGACTCCTGCCCGAGTTCCTAGCCTACCGGCCTGCCCTGCAAAGTGTCGGTCCCCATAATCACATGAGCTGATTCCTTAAAATCAGTGTCTCCCTCTATCTGTCTATCCATCCATCTGCCTACCACCTGTCTATCTATTCATCCATCCATCACCTATCTGTCTGTATGGCTATCTGTACATCTGTCCATCCATTCATCCATCAGTTATCTCTATCACCCATCTCTCTATTCATCCATCCATGTATCTATCAATTCTGTCCATCCATCTACCCATCCATCTATCAATTATATCTACCGATCATCTATTTATCTATCATCTATCTATAGCTATCTGTCTATCCATCTATTATCTATCGATTATCTATCGATTATCTGTATCTGTCATCTATCTATATCTATCTACATCTTTCTATCCATCCGTTCATCATCTATCAATTATCTATATCTATCCATCTCTATCTCTATCTCTCCATCAATTCTATCTATCATATCTCTTCCCCTGACACACACACACACACGCGCGCGCACACACACACACGTATGTGTGTATCCCATGGGTTCTGTTTCTCCGGAGAACCCTGGCTGAGATAGGAATATTGCCAAATTCCCAACACGAGCCCTGCAGCATGAGGACACTGAGATTTGAGCTCATGACCATATTGTTTACTTTTGGCAAAACTGCTCTTGCCTGTTAGAAGAGAGAGGATTTTGAAACAGGACACATTATTTTAAGCACACTTGTATGGAAGAGATTTATTGTAAAAGTTTAGACTTTTAAAAAATAAATTGTGATGCGCTGTTAGAGATGGATGGAAAATTTACTTATGCATGGGCCATTTGTGCGTATTGTAGGGAAAGGATAACCTTCATTGGTTATGGAAATGCCAGCTGCCTTAACAAAAAGGCCCCTACTTTTCAACAGTTGCTCTTAATAGCAGTGTGGTTTCTAACTCACATCAGCAGTGTAGACAGTTGTCCTCAGGTGGGAAGGCCAGAGAGAAGAAGTAGAGAAGTGACAGAGAGTTCCTAGATGTGCTGGCCAGCTTCACTGTAAGAACAAGATGCCAAAGAGGGCTGGGAAAAGGCATTGCAGTTAGGCTCACAATGGAAGGGGCAGGACAGATTGTGTTAGACATCCAGCCATTGCCTCAACATCTACCCCGATGTGCTAGTATTTCTCTCCTTTTAACAGTCTCCCTCATACCTTTCCCATAAAAGTCCCATGGGGCAATGAGGGTGTTTTGCTTTCAACATTGTGATTCTGCAATAGGAGCTAGCCGTCACAATAGAATAGTCCTTAAAAACCCAGTGGCAACCTTGAGTGTGTGTGTTTAGGGTATTAGGGGCGAGGTATTGGAAGTGAGCAGAACTTAGACTTTTTTCCTATGCTTCTGTATTGTTGGAAATTTTTGCCAGCACTTCAGTAATTCAATAGCAGTAGGTTTGAATAATTTGGGGCAAGTATCTTCCATATCTCGGAGCAATGTTTTGTGGACGTATTTTAAATCTTGTAAAATAAATTATCTCACATAATAAGCAAACAAAAAAACCCAAGTGTGTTGGATTTTTAAGGAAATGATGCTGAAGGGCCTTTACATAGCTCTGGGAGCTTATTGAGTAATCATATAATGCTTATAGAAATTTTCTACTTATTTTTAATGATGTCCAGGGAAAAAATAGGTCCTCATCTTCTCCTGCGTCATCGTGATCCATTCTTTCTCCCTCACCCCGTTCCTGAGGCTTGGAGAAGTCCAGATGAGCCACGAGTTTCCCTGTGGCTTGCTCTCCCTGTTTCTCCTCTCCTTTAGAAAGAAAACCATTGGCTGGTGTCCTAAACATTTTTGGGGGAGGGAGATGGATATTGGTTTGCAGCCCATTTCTGCAAAGCCCTATTTATCTCACACAGATGCAGGAAGTTAAATTTTGATGATGTGCTTAGCTGCGAAGGAGGGTGTAGGAGATGATCTCCACTCCACAAAAAGGGAGAAAATGAAGCATTATTACCTCAAAAAAGAGATCTGATTAGGCTGTCTTTGGAAGTCAAAAGCTGCTGCCAAGTTATCTGAAACCTGGTGTGCAGAGAAAGGAGGGAACTAGAGAGAAGCTTCTCAGACTGCTGCTTTCTGCTGAAGGCTTCATCCAGCTTTCGATGTGAATCCACGGGTCAGCGGCCCGCTCTCACTGGAGGGTTTGTGGTTGCCCAGTGGGGGCTGAACAGATACCAGAGGCAAAGCTGGGACTGTTCAGAGTGTGCACCACGGTTCCGTGAGTTCAGCCCAGCTTAGATGCTGCCTGGTGGGGGTGCTGGGGAAGACTCCTGCATGTGCCTCAAGGCTGGGGGTACTGATTCCCTTGGTCCATCTCTGTATCCATCATCATATTTTTCATGACTTTTCCAGTATCAAATGCAGAAACCTAATCAAACTGGTTTGGGGAGTATATGAGGTGGATGAAAGGGCACACAAAACTGAAAAGGTCAGGGTTTAGTGGACTGAGGCAGACATGTCTATAGGTGCTCAGAAGTCTCTTCCATTCTCTTGGCCGCATTTTCATCTGTGGGGTTTGGTCCACGGCCAGCCTCTTCTGACACCACCACTGTGGCCAGGAGGATAGAGATGCTGCCTGGAGCAGCCTGGAGCCAGGGACTTTTCCACCCTTGGGGGCACTGCTTCCTAAAAGGAAACTTGAGCTATATTCTCATACATGACATGGGGATAATGATGGAAGGACATCTAATTTATCCAAACCAGAACACCCTTGAGAGGCAAAGGGAACACTCAGTAATTAGTCTGAGACAACAGGTGTACATGGGACTGCCCTGGGAATGAAGAAAGTGCTCAACATGTATGGAAACATCACACTGTCCCCCATAACTATGTACAATTGTGGCATGTCAATTAAAATAAAAATGCCTGTAAAGCAGTGTTCTCTAGAACTCTGTGTGTCTGAACTGGAGGTGGGAGCGGTGGGTAGCGGGAAGGCTTGGTACAAGTTACGGTTACATGGCTGATGGCATGTTTGGAATCCTGCAAGCCTGAGAGCAGTCTCAGTCCCCAGGCATCTCTAGAAACAGTGTTCCAGCACACAAACTTGGTTCTCAGTTCCTAGTTGTCCCTTAACATGGCTCCCTGGCTTGGCTATGCAAGACTCAGCCTGGAATTTCCCCAGAGGAGGTTCATTCTATTGCATTTCATAACTCCCCCTCCATTGGTATTTTATTATTACTATTTTGGGGGTGGGAGGGTAGCTGGCTGGTACAGGGGTCGGAACCTGGACCTTGTTGTTATCAGAACCATGCTCTAACCATCTGAGCCTCCTACCCTTTGCCCCTTCATCATTTGAATGTGAGGTGGATGAATGGTCCCAAAGCGATTGCTTAGATTTAAATGTCAATGACTCGGACACCCTCCAGGTGGTACCAGAACTCAGATAGCTTGTCCGTGGGCAGCTCGGGGCCTCTATCCAGAGGTGGACCAGGAGAGCTGTGCACTTGCCCTTCTGGCCATTGATATGAATTTGAACCATAATTCTGAAAGACACAATTCCAAACACCATAGTCCTAAATGTTGGAATCCTGAAAGATCAAAATCCCTCAAGTTTAAAAATCCCTAAAATCTAAAATCCCCCAAATCACAGTCCTGATGTTGAAATCCTGAAAGCCAAATTCTGGGGAAGTAATGTCCGTTCTGTACATCTGCATTTGTGGAAGATAAAATTTTTCGAGATTGTGGCTCTGGGCGACTGTGTATGTGGTGGTGACCTATCGTGGATTTTGATGGATTTCATCAAAAGACTTAGGGTGTCTGTCATGGTATTTCAGATGACCATGGTTATAAAGCTGGGTGCATACAATTACCAACCTTAGTGATATGCATTCATACATTTTGGTTTTTGACCTATTTCTTTATGAATACGGTTCATCTGCTCATGGCTGTCCTGTGTGACTGTCATTAGTATACCTGGGTGTTTATGCTTGCAAACAATGTGTATGTTATCACCCATTTTATTGTGTAAAAAGTGGCTTATAAAGTATCCTGTCATGTTTTTATATATTTCTCAAATAAATCCCCTTTTAAAATGTTAATAAATGTCTTTTAAAGAATATTTTACAATTATTACTTTCAGAGATATTTTTGGGATTTCAGGATTGTGATTTTTTGGATTTTAGACATTAGGGATTTAGATCTTTCAGGATTTCGACATTTAGAATTATGGTGTTTGGGACTGTGTCTTTTGGGATTATGAGCAGCACAGTTTTGTATGCTTCTTAGAGGTCCCAGAAAAATCAAGTTCTGTTGCTTACAGTAGAACTAAGGTCTGAATTCATGTATTGAAGTCCTTATCTTCCAGGCAATGATATTAAGAGGTAGAGTCTTTGGGAGGTAATTAGGTCAATAAGGTGAAACCTTCATGAATAAGACCAGTGCTTTTATAAAAGATACCCTAGAGAACTGCCTTACCCCTTCCACCACGTGAGGATGCAGTGAGGAAACAGTCGTTTATGAATCAGGACGTAGCCCTCACCAGACACTGAATCTGCCAGCACCTTGATCTTGGACTTTCTGCTTGAGAAATAAATTTCTGATGTTTATAAGACTCCAGTCTATGATATTTTCTTATAGCATCATGAATAGACTCATATAAACAGTAACCTTGATAATACACTATCCTGTTCTTGAGATTGCCTGCACCCAAATCATTGCATCAAGCTCTGCTTTGCAGGCACCCAAACTAAGACACACAGTGACTTAGGTAATAGAACATTCTTTGAAATGAGTCACTCTGGCCATCTGTCTGCTTTCACAGCCACAACTGTGGATATAACTAAAAATAAATCTTTGCCTCATTGTGGGGCTACAAGGTGCTATGTGCCAGACGCTGTTCTGAGTGCTGGGGAAAGGAGACTGAACAAAATGGACAGAAATCTCTGCCTGCATGGAGCTTATGTTCTATGGAGGCAGAAAACAATCAATCAGTACATAGTGCAAACGTATTGGCAGGTCAGATGGTAATAAGTGCTCTGAGGAGATACAAGGCAGGTGTATCAGGAATCTGACAGGGAGTGGGGGCTTATGCAAAGTGGGAAATTTGAGACTATTGATGAGACTTGGGTAGAGTGCAAGGGCCCTGCCAGGGACAATACAGTACCCGTGGTCTAGCAGTAGAGAGAAGTGGTTACCACCCTGGAAATAAGAGACTGTAAATTATGTGTAGTGGGCTGCCTGATAGCAACTGTCACCTCTTATGGAGGGATAGACAGCCTGTGGTGACCCAGTTAGAGAAAGCTTTGGACATAAGCACCCATCTCCCATACCTCCTGCTTAAATTCATCATCACAGCCTATGAGGTAGGTGCTAACTTAGCTTCACCTAAAGGGCTGGCAGTGATGAAAAGGTTGAGGTTTAGAGAGGTTAAGGAATTTACCAATTGCCACTTGGTAGATAATACAGTTGGGGTTTATTCAGGACAACCTGAGTCTGGGGTCTGTGGCTGGAGCCACTGTGCTCTCCTGCCTCTCAAAGGCTTATGTGGCCTGTTCCTCTGAGGGATGAACATAGCCCATACTGATGCCTCTTGCTTCAGAGTGGTGTAGGTGGGGAGAACCTCATTCTGGCTGCATGTAAACCCTAGAGTGCTTTCACTCTCTGTCATGTGGCTTGAGGCCAGTGGAGTTATCTCTGCAGTCATCTCCAAATATGGGAAGATAACAAATCAGCCCAAGAAGAAATCCATTTAGGTCCTTCTTGGGCTTGGCCTCTCCCTGAATGAGTCAGGATCTCTGGTGATGCAAGTAAGAGAGACTCTGAGCAAAATGCGTTGATTGAAAAAAACTTTTAGATTTATATAAGTGTTATTCAAATGTATGGTTGTAGCTTCAGGTCTAGCTTGATCCAGGGCTAAGTGTCAATAACAGGATCCAGTTTCCCTCTTTCTGTTGCTTGAATTTGCATCCTTTGTGATGATCTCTTCTCAGGAAGGTTCTTCCCCCACTCCCTCTTAATTCCCAGATGGCTGACAGCAGCTCTCAGAACTCTGAGCTTCTAAGAAGAGGTTCAAGTACAGGGAGTGTGTTAGCCCATTTCTATGTTGCTATAACAGACTACCTGAGATTGGTTAACTTATAAAGAAAAGAGGTTTATTTGACTCATGATTCTGGGACAGCTGCATCTAGTGAGGGCCCCCGACTGGTTTTACTCATGGTGGAAAACAGCAGGGAATTTGGCAGGTGCAAAATCACATGGTGAGAGAAAGCAAGAGAGAGGGAGAGGAGGTGCCAGGGTCCTTTAAACAACCAGCTCTCACAGGAACTAATAGAGTGAGAGTTCACTACTACCTCAGGAGGGCATTAATCTGTTCACAACAGATGTACCCCATATGATCCAAACTGCTCTCAACATTGCCAAGTTGGGGATCAGATTTCAACATGACCTTTGGGGGACAACATATCCAAACTCTATCATTCCACGCCCAGCCCCCCAAAACTCATGTCCCTGTCATATACAAAATACAATCAGTCCATCCCAATAGTCCCCAAAGTCTTAGCTTGTTCCAGCACCAACTTAAAAGTTCAAAGTCTGAAATCTCATCTGAGACCAGAAACAAAACTCCTTCCAGTTGTGAACCTGTAAAAATCAAACACAAATTTATCTCCTTCCAAAATACAATGGTGGAACAGACTTTGGGTACACATTCCCATTCAAAAAGGGAGGAATAGACTGGAAGAAAGGAGAAACAGTCCCCAAACAAGTCCAAAAACCAGCAGGGCAAACATTAGACCTTAAAATAATCTCCAAAATAATCTCCTTTGACTCTAATTCCTATATTCTGAGCACAGTGCGGTATTTGGGCCCCCAAAGTTTCAGGCAGCCCCAACCCCATGACTCTGCTGGGCTCAGCCCACTGGGCTACACTGGTGCCTGTGACTTTTCCAGGTGGGTGTTGCACATTGTCAGTGGCTCTACAGTTCTGGGGTCCTGGCAGCAGCCCTCCTCCCATGGCTCCACTAGGTACTGCCCTGGTTGGGGCTCTTCGTGGGTGCTCCAACCCCACATTTCTCCTCCTCATTATACAAGTAGATGCCCTCTGTGGTGGCTCTGCCCCTGCAGCAGGTCTCTGCCTGCACCCCCAGGCTTTTCCATACATCCTCTGAAATCTGGGTGGATGCTGGATACCTTTGCCATTCTCATGGTCCCACAGCCTGCAGACCTAACAAGATGTGGATACCGCCAAGGTTTCTGGCTTGCACTCTCCAGAGCTGAGGCACAAAATACACTCAGGGCCACTTAAGGCAAGGCTGTTCCAGCCAGAACTGCTAGGATGCAGAGAGCAGTGTCCCGAGGCAGCACAGGGCAGTGGTGCTCCATTCCTTTGGGGAACGACTTGGGTCCTCCTAGGCCTCTGGGTCTGGGATGGGAGGGGTGGCCTTGAGACTTCTGAGATGCCTTCAGGGCCTTTCTCTTATCATCTTGGCTACTAGTTCTTGGGGAGTGGGTAGGGCAGGTCTCCCTCTGCCCAGCCCAGAGGTGGCTCGTGGCTCTCATCTTATTCACTCTAGCTGCAGAAAAGAGTCTCAAAGGTGATAGGAATCAGATTTTTGTCACTGTCTGTATTTGGTTAAGGTCCTAGAGCCCTTGAGAGTGACCATGGCACTCAGTTTGGAAGAGACAATTCTTTGGCATTACTGGTACAGCTAACTTTCCTGTATTAAAAGCCACCACCTTTTCCTTTTGTGCAAAATAAATAGACATCTAAGATGCCCAGTAAATACTCCACATATCACACAATTTTCTTACATTCTTACTGAACTTTCTTGTTTCTATTTTTTATTGCAGTTACAGAAAGTCTCTTTGGTTGTATCAATCTAAAATAAACAGCAGAGAGATCTGTTCTCCAGAACAAAGAGTTTATTTGGAAATAGTAGGGGATTGCAATCCATGATATGTATGCTATGGTGAAACACAGCCACATCCAGGGAGGCAAAGGAAGACAAGGGTTTTTAGAGACAAAATGAGGGAAGTTGCATTAATTTGTTCTGAAAGAATTATCTTTGGCTACAAAGATTAATGACAAAGGTGGCATCAGTTCATTAGTGGAACAGGAAGTTGCTAGGGAGGCATTCTTGTGGAAGTTATCTTTATAGAAAGTTGTAGAGGACTTTGTACAAGCTTGTTTAGACATAGTCCAGTATCAGGCAAAAGTGAATGAAGGCCCTCCAGAGCCTCCTGGCTCCATTTTTTTTAAGGTTTGACATAAGTGGCTCTGTTTTGCTACTGGCCAGTCTCACAGTGGCTTCAGCTGTCAGTTGCTCTTCGTGCTTCTGAGCTATGGGCTCCATACCATTTCTGACAGCTCTGTCTCTGAAAATCATGGGCACTGACCACTCAAGTGAGCTAACATGAAGAAGCCTCTGATAGCCCAGAGCAGCAGATTTGGCTACCAAAGACCTGCTGAGGATTGTGGAGAGGAGCCAAGCTTCATGGAAGAGGTCAAAGGTCAGAGTGAGACATCTCGCCACCAAGCGGAGTTCGAGAGTGAAAAGCAAAAGCAATGTATAGAATTGAGACCCTGAAAAAAACACCATATCCTGGACTTAATTCTGGATCCAGCCACTATAAACTGTATCTTTTTTGGACTTCACAGTTGTCTGAGTTAATAAATTAACATTTGAGTTAAGCATGGTTGGGTTGGGTTTTGTCAGTTGAAATTGAAAGTGTCACATCTTATAAGATGAGTTTCTGTTGGTATTGGGAGAGCTGTCATTATACATATCCTGGAAAAAAGAGTTCCTAACAGAGAGGGCAGGTACATCATAGAGGAGTGTCGAGTCTCAAAGCCAGGGGCAGCAAGCCCACCTTGCAAGTATCCAACTGCCCTTCGGTTTAGACTGAAATATACTTTGCATAGACATTGAGACTGAATGAGAAAGGAATAACATGTCTCTGAGTCACTTACAGATTCCCAGATCCATAACAGTTCTTGAGAACACATCAACTCATTGATTTGTCCTTGGGATGGTTTTGCATATAACATGGGACTCTAAAAATACAGATTCTTAACTGTGCCAAGAGGACCAGATGACTAAAGAGGAAAAAAAATCTTATATCATCTATTTAAGAGTCTAAGATTGATTACAACATTGGTTTGCACCAAAATATTTAAAAGATGGAACATGGCAGCTAAGACCAAGACTTCCCTTGTTTCTTTAAACAGGTTTCAAAACTTTCCTAGAATTATCTTTATGCTCTACTTCTTCTAAACTTTATCAGTCTACTCACAGCAAAATTCACTAAAGTTAATTAAGCACTTTCTGTATTTCAGATACATTCTAATTGCTTTACACAAATCATCTCATTTAATCTTCACAATGGCTCTATGAGGCAATGATTATTTTTATCTCCAATTTATGGATGAGGAAACTGAGGCTTAGAAAGGAGTTCTTTGTGAAGGCATTGCATATCACGCAAAATGTATTTTCTCCTTTCTGATAATTATGCTTTTAAAAATATCTCCATTTTCAGAATTGAGAAAATTTTTACAAAGAGTATCTTGGAGAACACACCTCACCCTGCTCATGAGTGTGTTAAATATATTTTCTCAGAGACTAATTTAAAGATGTGGAAGTTTGAGCCATGTATTCAAAACTGGGTCAAGGCGGAAATCAAACCACCATCGAAAGATCAATGATGATCTGCATTTACCAACCATTTTATGGACATTGATTGAAAGGCAGAGGCCAGTGATAAACTTTCTATTTGTCAGTCATGGCGGACAGGTGTTTAGTCCATAGAATCTAAGTTTTCTCTCTCCTCCCCAACTCTCTTATTTCTATATCCTTATTTTTTTGGTTGAAAAACATGGATATCCTGAGAAGTCTTAAGTAAATGCAGGGGCTTATTGCTTCAGGGAACTAGACATCACTAGGACAGGACGGGTGAGAGCAGCAGGAATGCAGCTGTCTCAGGAAATCTGGAATCAAGGGCTCCAGCCCTGTAGGATGGATTAATTTTTTTTCTTGCTGTTTCTTGTTTCTGCTTTGAGATAGGTGTTAGCCTTATTTTTCATTCTTCTGCATACCTAATTTCTCCAAGTCAAATTCAATGGTCTCCTTAGCCATTCCAAGAAAAATTAACTGTATCTTCCTCCTCTTAAATATGAAAGTTTATGGGAGTGGATTTATTGGCATGGCTGTGTCCAGGTGCCCATGGGTTTTGGGTCATGTAAAGACACTCTAGCTTCCACATAAGGACAGGAAGGGGGCAGCCAGTTTTCAGAAGAAAGGAGTTGCTATTTTTAGACAAAGGGGCTTGCCAAGTAGACAAAAATATATCCATGCAGCACCTTCTGCAGGGTGGAGTGTTTTCTGGATACCAGGTGAGGGTGGATAATTGTTGCTTGGCTTCCTGACATCCAACATCCTTTCACTCTTCTCCAGGCTTGGAGAAGGGACTTGACTTATCTCTGTGGAACTCACCCCTTAACCCCTTCTTTTCTCTCACTCAGTGAGTGTACATTGGATGGAGTTGACCCTGCTGCCTGTGCTGGGGGTGGTCTGATCAATCAGACCATCACATCCCCCTGAGATAGTAAGTGGTTCAGGGATAAGCATGTAACCAATTAGAACTAATGACATTGAATGAAATTCTTATTTTCTTTTGTCCTGTTGAAAAAGAAACACATAGTCTCCTACTTCTAACCACCCTGCGTACACTTTTCCCCAGATTTGACCTGATGGCCACCATTTTGTCATCCTGTGGAATCTTGGAATAAAGCCCATGTGGGGACAGGAGAGAAGTGAGATATAGAAGACTCAGTCCTTGTGACATTATAGGTACACCTGGATCAAGTGGCTTCTTTCCCTTAAGTTTTCAAGGGAAAATGAAGTTTTAGCTGTTTGCAGTCATTATAATTAAAATAAGTCTAACAGTAACTCAGTTGTTTAAAAATAAGTTTATAATTCAACTCACACTTATGGAGCATTTTCTGTGTGTCACGCTATTACATTTAATCTGCACAATAATCCTGTGTGTTGTTTTATTTGACTTTTCAACACATGTGAGAATGGGGCTCACAGAGGGCAGGTTTTTATATGTCCCAGTCTCTAATTTTTTCCCCATCCAAACAGCTCTACCAAGCATATCTGCTATTTCCAGTCCATATTAAGTCCTAACTTTTTACTTCATTTTGAGATCTCTTTCAGGAAATGTCTCCTTTATATGACACAGAATGACCCAGGCATAAAAGAACAAAATGTGGGGGGTGGGGTAGGGGGGGATGGGAGTTGAGCTTTTTCCAATCACTGATTTGAAAATGTCCATTTATGTCTTGAGTGCTGTTTTAGCTATTTTCAGAAAACAGTATTCAAGGGGGAGGGGGAATTTGGGGCCATGCTCATGAGCCCAACACAGTTTAAGCACAGTAATCAGACTCAGGACAATGAGAAAAGCAGGGTCTTGGGGGGGATATTTTCATTGTGGGAGTAGAAGAAAATCCATGACATTTATTCTGACTGTTCCTGTAAATCAGTGTCACTCTAGGAACTTGGGAACTAACCAGATTCTCCCAATTTAATGTTAAACATCAGCAAAAAAATGCATTTTAATGGCTACAATTTTCTAATCTTTAAGTTGCTGAGCATTGGTTTTCAACTGGCTCCTGGAGCTTGGTCTCTTTTCCACGAATACCTCTATCCACATTTATTATTATTTTTTAATTGAGTAGATAATACTTGTACATGGTAGCAAAATGAGCTAATACAGAGAATTGAAGCATTTGTTGTGTTATCCAGGGGCCTCGGAGGAAAGAGATCTTATACTTCAAGAGTTCATTGAAGAGCATTAAACAAAGGGACTATTTCCAGAGGAGCAAGGAGAGTTAACAAAATCCCAGGACATGATGGCACCCACAGACTAAAAGCAGTTGGGGGCTATGACCACTCCTAGGCCAAGGGGGCTGGGGAGGAAACTTGTTTCTGGAGCCAAGAGCAACTCTGAGCTCAGAGGGTTGACTGACAGAAACTCTGTCCTGGCAGCAAGATCTGAAAGAGGAAATACCCCAATTTCTCACCCCCACAATCCATCAAGCTCATGCCAGTGAATCTCCATCGACCGAACTCTCCGAAGCCAGAGAGGCAAGGAGTCTAGGTTATTCAGCTGTTTTAATATAGTTCCCTGGGACCTAGAATAGGTAGAGAAGGGTGAGCAATGCCTTTATAGGAGCAAGGAGCCTCAGTAGCTTGGTTATATCTTTGCTTGTGTCACCTTTTCTCTGCAGTCTATGATGTCTGGAAGGAAATGATGGCAAAACCCACTACCTCAAAGCTCTTGAACTTCCACATCATTGTTACAAATACTTCTGGAGTCCAGAAAGGAGACTAAAATTTCTCCCCATAAGGTATCTTTTAATTTATAAAGACAGCCTTGGATGCTCTCTCTGATGTCTCTCTCTTAACCTTAGTTTTATGCACACGCACACACAAAAAATTTTGAATGAATTCTACTTATGTGGTAAACTTAACAGTTTAGTACATTGATATGAATGTTAATATTTAATAATAGTAATTTAATATTTAAGTGCTTGAGTCCAACGCTGCTGGAAGACAAAAAAGCCTTCCCCCATTCCATTTAAAAACAGCTCCCAGGATGGGAGTTGGCAGTAGTGCCCTGTTTGAGAGCCACTTGACTAGGCCAGTCTTGGTCCTGTTCCCTTTGTCAGGATGAACATTTGACCAAATTCTGAGCAATGAGACATGAAGTGGTATGTGCAAGTTTCTAGGAAGGGTAGCTCCTCTCTTCAAAGGGAAAACAAGGAAGACACAGCTCTATCTTCTTCTGCTGATGGTCTTACTTCTGGACATAAGCCGGAATGCAACCACTATCTTGTGACCAAGGGTGATGCTAATAGGAAGAGAGGGCCACCTCACCCAGAATGATGGAGTGGAAAACTGGAAAGAACCAGAGCTCTAGATGATGCTACTGGGCTGTGAATTAACCAAGCCTGGACTTGAGCTGTGGACTTCTTATGACACAAGACAATCCATTTACTTATTTCCTAAGGCGTTTCATTTGGGGTTGCCACTTGTAGCCCAAAGCTTCCTACATAGATAAGCCTCTTTGTGCCAATATGAATCTCTTTTCTTAGCATACCTTGATTTCCATATTATGCTAAAGCATTATCTTCTCCAAGGGTGATGGGCTCAGGAGTGGGATTCTGTGACCTCTGGTTTCTTTGCACTGTCCTTGAGCATTTCTGAGTCTTCTGTTAAGAGGCAGACAATAATTTTAGTAGCAAATGGAGCCAGTGTTGGACTTGAGATGGGCAGCCCATCTGGTCTTGGATGTGCCTTCCACATGATTTCTGAAGCTCATAAAGAGAAGAGTGTTGGGTTCTGATCGAGCACAGTGATCTATGCTATTCTAGGCATGCATGGCAAGTTTGAGGGCACTGGCTGTGAAAGGAAGACTAAGTCAAGGTAACTCTGCCTCTGGAATGGTTTATTTATTTATTTGTTTTTATTTTTAAATTTTATTTTGTCGATATACAATGTGGTTGATTATTGTGGCCCATTACCGAAACCTCCCTCCCTCCTCCCTCTCCTCCCTCCCACTCAACAATGTCCTTTCTGTTTGCTTGTCGTATCAACTTCAAGGAATTGTAGTTGTTAGGTCTTCTCTGCCCGCCCCCCCCCCCCCCCCCGGTTGGAATGGTTTCTGACTCAAGTTTAGGGGTAGTCACTAGTTTTCTTTGGATATCAAATATCTAGCCCTCAATTCTGGTTCATCACCCATTCCAGAGATCCAGCATAATCCCAATTTGGAAATGTAGTTCATGCCAGGTGGCTTCATGTCTCCCACGTGGAACTCCTAAACAGAACCCAGATGATTTCTCCTCCATATTAATAGGGTGAGGATGGGTTGGAAATGGACTCTATTAATATCTTTCTTTTCACCTTTCTGTTCACTTCAGACAAATCTCCAACACTCCATCCTGACCCCATCCCTGGTCATTCTAATTATGTTCAGGGTGGCATCCTGGAGCCCGAATTTTGAAAAAACTCTGCAGGCTATTTTGATGCAATTCTACTGTGAGACTCTCAGGATATATCCTTCCTTTCTCCTTCACAGAGAAACTAAACCACAGGATGGGTACATCTTTGGGTATTCACCACAAGCTCTGCAAACCTAAATGCTTCTGCAGAATAGTGTCCCATGTTTTTCCTGGTTTCCTGTGTCCCTTCTCCCCTGCAAGCACATTTCCCACTTGTGTTTTGTATGTCATCTAATCCAGACTCCTCAGAAACTAGTTACTACTGGTTATCACCCATCTGTCCTTACCTTCTCCTCTACTGACTTCTTCCCATATATATTTACACAGGATTAAGCCTCTTTCCCATCTGTGAGTAGTTGAATTGTTCCCCCAACAAATGATGTTGATGTCCTAATACCCAGTATCTGTGAATATGACCTTAATTGGAAATATGGTCTTTGCAGATGATCAAGTTGAGATGAAGTCATTAGAGTGGGCTCTAATCCAATATGATGGTTGTCTTTATAAAAAGGGGAGATTTGGACACAGAGACAGACACATATAGAGGCAAGGCAATGTGAAGACACAGGGAGAACATCATCTACAGGCCTGAGCCTCCCAGAACCTGGGGGAGAGGCCTGGAACAGATCATCCTTCAGAGCTCCAGAAGGAACCCGCCCTGTCGATGCCTTGATCTGGGATTTCCAACCACCAGAACTGAGAGAAAGTAAGTTTCTGTTGTTGTAGCCACTCAGTTTACGGTACTTTTTAAAGCAGCCCTAGGAAACTAATAGACCATCTTAAGAACAAATGCCTTAATTTCTCCTGTGTTCATCTTCAGCCATGACTCTATTCCTCTCTTCCCCATTCATAGTCACCATTCTTGAGTTTTCATTTCTCAGTTCCTATCAAGATGGTAATCAAACAAGGGCTGCAGCCTTCTTCCCCCAAAGCTAATCCCAGAGAAGCCATAGAAAGAAGAAGATAGCATTAATGGGTAATTTCAGTACAGCAAAGAGGCCCCCAGAGAGACATGAAGGTGGGCTGAAGTGCACATCCTGCCACCGGGAACTAACAAACACCATTAGATTAGGATGTCAATAGGGGCGAATAAACATGAAGATGGATTTTAAGGCCAACCATCATCAAAAATTAAAAAAAGACAATATACACATCCAACACAATAAAATCATAGCCTTTGGGGAGTGGGGAGGAGGATAGGAGTGGAGAATGGGATTAGAAGGGAAAACACACATAAACCAAGAGAAGAACCTGCCTTGCTGTAACAGGCTGTGGGTGGAAACATGATTAAATGAACGCCTTGCACCTGCAGTTCAGAAGCTCGGCATTCCTCTCTCCCTATCCCAGTTTCTTTCCGCCCTCTCTACCCCAGCGTCTGGCATCATTACACACCTGCACTGCACTGTCCCAGCTGGTTCTGCAGCCACAGAGGGGATATTCTCTCAACCATCTTACACTGTAGATGCTGTGCTGCTGCCTTGGTTGCACTGTCTGCTGGAAAAGAAGCAGGAAGAGAATGATTTCTCTCCTCTTCCCATCATGCATTCTCCCACCGCCACCCCTCCCTGGCAGAACCCAACAGGAAATGCTGTTTTTGTGTCCCCTACAAGGGGAAGCAGAGCACAAAAAGATGGGAGTCGGACTGAGATCAAATAGGAAAATAACCTACATTCTCTCACCCATACATCTCTCTTCTTACTATCTTCTCCTCCTTTAGTGATCAGGTTGAATTTTTCAGAGAGGGCTTGCTGGAACCAGGCAAGTCCTCTTATTAAATGGTTCTAAATCAGCCTGTGTCATCCTTCATAACTCTCATTATTCCTTATGGTTTTCTTTTTGGTTATTTGTTTATTCCCTATAGTTTAATTTAATAAAAGAAAATGTCAAAGAGAACAGGCCAACCTTTTTAACTAAAGGAAGAAAGTTTCAAGTCAATATAAAAATCACAACTTTCTTCTGATTCAGCACAACCACCTCGATCCATTTTATGCCAGTTATTTATCAATTCAAGTAAAGTTTTATAAACCTTGAAATAATATGGAAGGACTCCTTGTGTTGTATAGAACAAGGCATTATTGACATCCTGATTTTATAGATGTAGAGGGATAAATGCATATTGGAAACTGTGGAGCTGTTCAAAGGCATAGAGGGTTGTAGATTAATTTGGGGTCCTGTGAAAGACTATGGGGCGAGGGGCTGGTTTTCCAGGTAGAATCCTGGCACCAAGACACTGGATAAGACTTTGGTGAATCAAGCAAAATATAAAAACAGAATGAGCTTAATAGAACAGCCAATGGAGGAATCAGAGGTAGAAATCTCAGTGAGGTTCTTCTACTAGGCAGGAACATGGAATCCTAAGACCCATCTCAGTTGTTTGGAAACCTGGTGGCCAAGAAATGGCAATTTAAACATCTCTGGGCATGAGTCCTGTTTGTGTTTTTCTACCTGTAGACTGAAAAGGAAAACCACAGAATCAAAGAGCCTATAAGATGGAAGAAGGCTTAGAAATCACCCAGTTCAACCATCCTCAACCCCAATTATGCCCAAGAAGAGATGGGGAAGGGTGCTGGAATCCATAATGCAAGGACTTCATTTAGTGATTTTAATTCAGTACTTTTGGACTGGCATCCTGGAATCTGTATTTTGCAGAACTCTCTGGGTCATTTTGATGCATATTCTCAAATAAGAATCTTTAAGCCATTTTTTTCTCTCTTTTTAAAAAATTGTGGTAAAAGACACATAAGGATTACCATTTTAAGCATTGTTAAACATCAGATTACATGGAAATAATTACGTTCACAATGCTGTGTGACCATCGCCTCTGTTTCCAAAATGTTTCATCATCCTAAACACAAACTCTGTACCCAGTAAGCAATAACTTCTCATTCCTTCCCCCATTTCTGGGAACCTCTAATCTACTTTATCTCTGAAATTTTTTTTCCTTTTTAATTTATTTTTTCTTAATTGATCCATGATAATTGTATATATTTATGGAGTACAATGTGATATTTAGATACCGATTAAGCCATTCCCCCCCACCACACACACTTTACAAGTAAAGAAGCAGAGACCAAGTGCTCTGGCCCATATTTCTCCATGAGTTTCATTGTGGAGACACCAAATGTCACACATGTCTCACCTCTACATTTCCTGGCCTTATCTGGGCCAGGTCACATGACTATCCTATCCAGTGAGATGTGGGCAGAGTGATATAATCCATTGCAGGCAAGTTTTGCAGGTTGCTCTAACTTTTTCTCCCATTGCTACTGCACACTTGAAATCTGTGTGTTCCATAGGAAACAGCCTGCATCCCTGAATCACAACATAGAGAATAGCTGTCCTGTGAACTTCTGACTTGCATTGAACCCTGTTATGAGCACAAAATGAACATTTATTGTGTTAAGCCAAGGAGATTTCAGTCTCATCTATTATAGTAAATAGAGTTAAGTGCACTGAGATTAGTATTAAAATGAGATTCGTATTGAAGAGATCAGTATACATGGGACTGCCTGCTGGAAATCTATTGAAAGATAGATTGGGAAGTTCTCCCTCTGACTGCATGTGTTGGGGCAGGTCTGGGTGGTTAGAGAGGTGCTCTTTGTTTAAACATTGGTCCTAGTGTTTGAAACACCAGCATGGGAACTTCATTCTGTGGGTTTCAATGTTGCGTTTGGGAGGAGTCCCAGAGAGTGTGATGACAGACTGAGTTGGATCATAGATAATATTGTACATTTGGACTCCACAGTCAGGTAGATCTGAGTTCAAATCCTGTCTCTTAAGTAACTAGTTTGTCTTATTTACTTTCTCTCTGAGGCTGTTTCCTCTTTTGTCAGTGGTATGATAGGCATGACCACTTCACGAATTGGTATGAGAAGGAAATAAGATACATTCACATAAAATGCCCTTAGTAAATATTTAGCTATTAATGTTTATTGATTTTTCCTTAATGTGACAAGGAGCCAAGATAGACTGATCCCTTTATATCACGGCTTAGGCACAGCACATTTGGATGGGGGTTCTTTGGAAACAGGATCCCTGCCCTGGATTGTCATACATTCACTCATGCCAAATTAATGGAACGTTAATTATGAACTAGTAGACGTGAGGTTTATAGCAGCTGAACAAAACGTGTGTCTGTCCAAAATGAGCTGACAGTTTGTTTAGGAAAGCAAAGAACACCATTACTGATGACCCAGAATGATAAAGAGTATGTCCCAGTGTTGTGTAAGTTCCTACAAAGAGTTCCTTAGCTTGTAGGTGCCTGTGGGGGAGAGGGTGAGGTTATCTTTGAGATCAGTTTTATCAGAAAGAGTTCAGCCCAGGCTTGTGTAATGAGGAAGCCACAAGTAGAGGAACTTAACCAAAATCAGAGTTTATTTCTCTCACAGGTAACATTCTGAGCACGTGCGCCAGGTTGGTAGGTGGCGCTACGGTGTTGGAGATACCAGATTCTCTACCCTCTGCTATCTCTGCATGGCCAAAGATGGATCGCCTGATGTGTTACAGCTCCCAGACAAATGGAGGAAATGGGAAGGAAAGGCATTCTCTTAGATGGAGTTTCCTGGGGACAGACAGTGAGATAGAGATTTAGTGCAGGAAGCTTACTGGGGTAAATCTGGGAACAGCCCCTAAGAGGGAGTGAAGGAATCAAGAGTGAGCAGAAATGAAACTGAACTCGGATGGAGGTGCAGCAGACTAAACTGATTCAGGGATGTCCCAAACTGGGCAAGGAGGCTGGGCCTTTTTACCCCCATGTCAGCCAGTCCCTGAATGTGGGCTGGGTATGTGACTGTGTCAGAGGCTGCTCCCATATGTGGAGAGCAAATACTTCAGTCCAGAAGAAATCTTAGTGGCACCCCAAAGCACAGAGCACACACCCCTTCTCTTTAAATGACGAGACTCAAATTGCCCATATGGCTTCCTCTTGCATACCACTGAGCATAATTTGGCCAAGCCTAATTGTAAAAGTGGTGGGAATAAATATTCTTGAGTGGAATAATAAAACCCCAGGTAAACTTTGAGGCTTCTGCTGCCAACGGAAGTAGAGGAGAGTGCTTCTTAGGGACATCCAGCAGCCTTTGCCCCCTGAACACTGGATGAGTTGGATGTAGGCTGGGAGAAGAGGGAGGGAGCTCTGTTCTGAGCAGAGAAGCTGTCATATGAAATGGTAACAAAGTGAAGCAAAGCATGTGCATTTCAGGGAGACTTACTTGTATGGGAGCACCAAGGAGCATGAACTGCTGAGGAAGACAACCCAGTGGGCATGAGTGTCCTGCAGCCCACATCAGCTTCCTGACCCTTTTCATTGAATATCAGCTTTGTCTTTGATACTAGCTCTGTGATACTCCCTGGCTATTCCTGTCTGGTTAGTCTCTGCCCACTGGGCACACACTCAGTCTGTACTGACAGCGTCTAAGCATCCAGTACTTTCAAGTCAAGAAACAAGTTAGGTCAGCTGGTGTGCATTACAGACAATCAAGTTGGGCCAAAGCTTTCAATTCTAGACTCAAGCTCTGGCATCTAGATTGTTCAGTGGTCCCAAGATGAGATTTTTCCATTTGCAAGATCAGTGGTCACATGGAGTAGACAAAAGTTCAAAAGCACAAACATCCTCATGGGAGGAATAACTTGATTTTCTCTATCATGTATTAATCTACACAGAGACTTGTGGATCCAAAGGAAAGACATGGAAAGCTGCACTGCATGTATGTGCATGAAGACACCTGCCTGAATTGCACACGTGTAGTCCTGAGGAGCATGTATGTTTTCCACCTAAATGGTCACTGTGGAACAGTCTCATCAGGTTTTTGGCCTTTTTTCCCTATTGATTTGTAGGACATTTTTATATATGGAACACATCCTTATTTCTGTGCCTATATAATGTAAATTTCTCCTCATTTATTCATTTGCCTTTTAATGTTGCTTATATCATCAAATTAATCTGTCTAACTGAAAAAGGTCACTTTTACTTTGAGATACAGGACAACCCTTCTGTACTGTTTTATTTGCCATGTAGATTCTCAGTTATTCCAACTCCATTATTGAATAATATATTTTAAAAATATTATTGCTGACTTGGTTTATAGGGATAAAAATGTATGCCTCTATGAAGCAGAGAACAGAAACCTTGAATCTTGAATGCTATTCAATTAAAATGATATTCTTTAAGTATCTGGGTCAATTGAGTTGGAAACTTATTAAAATCTTAATTTTTGCTTATTTTTATAACACTGACCCCATCAAAGGAAAAATTCGCAAATTAGAAAAAAGTCGAAATTAAATAATTTTTGAAATGTAGGAGTAACAAACCCATATGCTGACAAAAATCAGTTAATATAAATTAAGTTATTTAAGCTGACAGTCCTTAGGCAATTGGGTGTGGGGAGGACTGTGGTGAATCAGAAAGATTATGTTCTCTGGAAAGCTAATGATTTCTCAGTGGTAGCCAGTTGTTACCAAGAGAAAAAGCTCAGGGTGGCTGAATCTTTCAATTTTTGAGAGAAACTAGAACTTTTATATAAAATTTCCTAATTTTAAAATGTTGCAGTTATTTTTTTAAAAATGGGGTGGTCTCATTGTGTGGAGAAAATAAAATGTGTTTGTGAGGTGGAATTAGTCTTTATGTACTTATTCGTGGATGGGAGGACTTAAAAATTAATTGCTTATGGGGAAAATTATATTTATAGGAAAAGTTGGGCTTCAATGCTATCTCTCTCCTCTGCTTCAATGGCCATAGTGATGGTGGTGATGATGATGATGATGGTGATGGTGGTGGTGAGGGAAATGATAATGAACCTCAACTACCAGCCTTTTGTAAGCAGCTGCACTGACCATCACCACATGCTTTGACACCCACTCTCTTCCATTCACACACTCTGCAAATTTTCAAACACTTTAACATCTTTTGCATCCAACATGAGGAAATGGAGGCAGAGTATAATTCTTAGAGTGATGGAAATAGTAAATGAAAAAGTAGTTCTGGAGCCTAATTCTTTGGAATCTCAGTCCAAGTCTGTTTTAGTGATACCATGCTACCTCCTCCTCCTTGCACCCATTCTCCAAAACCATTTTCTGAATGTCTGTATGGGTATACTAGACCCAACCCTAGATCCGAGAAGCAATCTCCTGCCTGCAAAGGGATCTTTTCTAGGCTCATTTGTGGTCACAATCTAAGGTGTGCCTGATCTGACCCCAAGAAGAGCTGGGGCCTCATAAAGAACAGTGCTTTCAATGGCTTCAGGATTCAAACTTCAAACTGGGGCCATCCTACATCCAGGAAGAGCCTCCCTGACATGCACATGTAGGTTTCCCTTGTAGGTTTTTGAAAAAGTAGAGAACTTATACATTTCTGTGGTTACCTGTACTTTTAACATCGCACTTTCTATTTTACTGTTTCTAATCAGAAGCAAAATGTTTAGGTCCTGACAGCACTCCCAGACTATGACAATCTAAATGCCAGCAGTGACAAATGGCTCTTTAGTGCCATGGTGTTTCCAGTGCATCTGTCAAATGCCATTATGCTTTTATAATGGCTAGGAATATTCATTTTTTGGAGGAACAGTGCAATCACTCCAGCCTCTGAATTATGAAAAGTGACAATTTTTCTCCTGTGAATTGTCATCTTATGGTTTGATACACACAAGCACATGACTGACTAATTTTATAAAATAAGCAGAACACACCAAAAAATCTGCACTGTTATTTTCTAGGCTGCCTTCCTCTGAGGACTTCCTGCTTGTCACAGTGAGATGAACTTATATGGCCAGACTGCATGCAATCTTGGTTGGGAGGGTGGGGGCATTTATATTTGGAGGCTGGCTGGTACCTAGTGCCCACAGGGGTGACAACCAGTGTTCTGAGTGCCTGAGCTTTACACTCTCTAACCAGGCTGCAGACCCAGCTCTTCTGAGTTGCTGACCTTCCACTCTGTGATTCTGAGGACATTATCTGAGTTTTCCAGATGAAAATCATTTGTTCAAATGTCCTATCCTGGGTTCTTTGTCTTGGCCTTCATGATAGCTCGAGGCTGTGTTGTTTCAGTCTTTCTGCTGGATTGTATTCACATGTTTCTTTAGTTCAGCTCTAACTGATGGAGAAGCCATACTTTGTATTGTCATTACTCTCATTAGCCTCCCAGACACGGGCATCTTCATCCTCATCCCCACCAGCTCAGGTTCCAGAGGAAACTCCTCGAGTCTTCCTACAGGAACACAAGTCTCCTGGTGGTGGCTTCTTCTCTGACAGCTTGGCACTGCCCCCAAAACCACCCTGGCCAGAGGAGGAAGAGGAGCCCTTACTCTTCTTTACAACAGTCACCATCACTTAGACTGCATCTGAGAAGAAAGCTACCATCACTGTTGTCATCAAAAAATTTCCCCCAAATGAAACTTTGAAAGAAGGAAACAAAAACTGACAATATGTCTCTGTTAGGTATTTCTGTTGAAATGCCCCACCCTGCCCAAGGTGATGGATAACTTATTCTCACTCTCTGAGAAGGGGAGGGTCACAGGATAAACAAGAAAAAAAAAATCAAAATATTATCCTGCGACACAAACATCTACCATCTATGCTGTCTACTCTTCCTACAGTTCAGCTGAGTATACCTGAAAAATAAACATTTCTGCCTCCCTAAAATAATTTGCAGTTAAATGGTGAGATAGAACAGGAGTTAGCGACCATAAACTGACCAAATCTGGTCCACTGCATGCTTTTGTCAATAAAGTTTTATTGGAACTCAGCCATGACCATTTGTTTACCTAATGTGTATGGCTGCTCTGGAGCTATGATAGCCAGATTGAGTAGTTATGGTGGAGACCACATGGCCCATAAAGCCCAAACGTTTACTTTATGGCCCTTTACAGAAAAAGTTTGCTAACTCCTGACTCAGAAGAAACTTTGTTGGCTGGTATTCTCTATTTGGGGTACAGAATAGTCACTAAGTGTCTCAGACCATGATACACTGTGCCAGCCCCAAATCAGCTTGTGTTTTGCCACCTTTCATTGCAAATATCGAAACTTCTCCATCACTGTGCAACAAACAGGCTGGAGAGATGAGGCCAGGACTGGCCATTTGATGGTTTATTAGGGTCTTTCAGGGAGAAAGCACTCAAAACTTTCTGTTTTCCTGGGAGATTTATGATTTCTATGGAGGATTTTATCATCATCTGGATGACCTTTGCTATGGTACCCACGAGGCTCCTCCTCATATGTGTTTCTCAAAGGGAAAATTAGAGTGAAGATATTGTGGTTGCAAGAAAACTGCTACATCAGCAGCTATGTTTTTAGCAGAGAAAGGGGAGAGGGGATAGGTGAGGTAGTGGGATTGAAAGCTCGATGTGTTAGGACGTTGTAGATGTTCACCACAATCATCCCCTCCCTCAACGTGGCTGCCCATGCCCTCCCCCACACCCGGGATGGGATGGAGCTTCAGCATTATGATTTTGTGTGTGTTCATTTGAGTAGGTTTTATCATCTCTACCTGGTGATGAGAACCTTGGACCTGAGGAAAAAACGTGTGTGTGTGTGTGTGTGTGTGCGCGCGCGCGCGCGCGCGCGCACGCATGCATGTATTTAGGATGCCAGAGGATAAAATTTATTCTTTACCTATTATCCTTGTTTTCTGTAACTTTTTACTCAAGTAACATTCTCAGTTGCAGCACTTTAGGTGCTCCAGATTGTGGTTCCATTGATTGTGGCACCTCAGTGATAGCTCAGGGCCTGCCTAGTGTCAGTGTTCTTGGGTAACGTGTTTTGGAGAACTACAGGTACAGGAACTTGTGTTGGAGGCAGAACCTGGAATTGTGGGTCCAAATTGTTGCTTCCAACCAAAAACTGGAATCAGGGACTGACAGCCTGAGATGGAGCCATGGGCCCAGGAGGAGAAGATCAGCAGGAGAGAAGGAAGGGCAGAAGAGCATCTGGGACACTTCTAGGGGCAAGAGGACGATTATTTGTGATCTCAGGAGTGCCTCAGATAAAAATGATTGAAAAGACCTATTTTGATAGATGTCTAAGGCCCTGGTGGATCTTTAAATAACAGCTTCAGAAAACAGAAAGAAAATGTGGGAGAGAAGCAGTAAATACCTACAAGGGTGCTTCGGACAGTTCATGGAAGAATAGTTAAAAGATGATACAAATCTTTCCATGAACTTTTTGAAGTACCCTCATACATGTATATTTATCTTAATGGGACTTAGCATCTAGTTATTAAAATAATAATTCATAAAGTCCATTTATAAATGCTCAATGAGAAATGTAACCATAAGCTTGGCATCTGAGAGCCACAGGACAGACTCCTTCCTACCCACATCTGTAGCTTCCCAGAGGAAAGAAAATCTTGTAACTATCAGGCTAATGCTAGATCCTAAAAATGGACATGGAAATCATCTGCATAACACATGAATATAAGTCAAGGTTCCATTGATTGTGGCACCATGGAAAAAGTGCTAAATCCATAGAGACCCTGCCACTACCACCTCCAAACAAGCAGTGCCGCTGCTGTATTTAGATCAGATATGCCGCTGTCCCATGGACCATGGTTGCTGCTAGACACATTCTTTCAGTAGCAAAGCCATGAAATATCCACCACAAAGTAGATTGATAAATCTAGGTTTGAACTCATTGGGTCACTGAATTGAGAAATCCCAATGTGGTATAATATAGATTGTCTTCATCTATTTGTGCTGGTATAACAAATTATCAGAGACTGAGTAATTTCTAGATAGCACAAATTTATTTCTCACAGTTCTGGAGGTTGGGAAGTCCCAGATCAAGGCATGGCAGATTCAGTATCTGGTAAGAGCTGCTCTCCACTTCCAAGATGGCACGTTGTCCCTGCTTCCTCACGTGACAGAAGTGTGAAAGGGCAGAAAACCAAGCTAGTTTCCTCCAGCCCTTTTATAAGAGTGCTAATCCCATTTACAAGAGCTGATTTCTCATGACCTAATTACCTCCCAGAGTGCCCACCTCCTGATACCATCACCTTGGGGTTGGAATTTCAATACATAAATTTTGGAGGAAAAAATACATTTAATCCATAGCATACATAATGGCTTTATAGCCCTGACTAGGAGCTCTTTTCCATCCCACACCAGATGGTGCTGGTAAACAAGCTGTCTCTTGTCTTGACTTTGCTATGACCATTGCAGCAACCACCCCCTTATTTCTCCAATTAGAGAATAACAATAACACAAGAAGAGCAGCAATGAAAGAGCAGCCTCCCAGCAAGTTATAATCATGACACACTTCTATAACCCTGATGTTTTGATCAGCCAACCTGTTTGAAATCTGACTTTTATTTGGAAGATGTAATTGCATTTGACATAAAGTCTGACCTTTATACATTTTAGATCTCCTGGTAAACACAGATTCTGGGAAGCTCAGAGTTGATTTGGTGGTCCTCTCCAATGTAATTAAGGTGAGTTTTTTTTGCAGATTAATCTTTTCCCTGTATTTATTGTATTTTTTTATTCTTCATTTCTCTTTTTTCTAATTTCCTAGTCTCTTCATCTATTCCGTTTATGTTGTATGAAGTATACAGGTATGTTTAATACATTGATGTTTTTTCTTCTTCATGGTATTTTCTACCTTCTTATTCACGGTATTTCTTTCCATCTGGTAGGGGGTCTAGGCATCTGGTATTAATTCAAAGGGATATAGCAGCAGAACAAGATAATTTTAACCTTAGAACTTGGGATCTTAGAGTAATCAAGGTATAAAATAAACCAGATAAATTGAATCCTAAGTTCCTTCTACTAAGACTAGAAAATATTTCCCTGCGATAGAGTAGAAGGAAGGAGGACGAAGTAAAGAGATGTGACAAGGGAGAGGCAGCTATAAGAACTGCAGCCAAACACTCTGCAGACAGAGCCAGAAACAGCATCCTCAGGAAGCCCATTCTCTATTAGGTGTCCACACATTGGTCATATTCTGTCCCTCCTCCAATTGATCACCCAGGGACCATTGCATAATAATGACACCCATCTGTTCCCTAAGACTTTGTTACATTGTGTGGGGAGCTTTCTCTTCCTGGTCCCAGGATACAAATAAATCCTCAAGTAGGAGGGCAGGGTCCTGGACATGTAGGAAGAGGATGTTATGGAAGGACAGGGAGTCCCTAGACCTGCACTGGGGAGGCTGAATCTGCAGAGCATAGCCATGATCCTTCACAGCCTTGAAGAGGTAGATTCCATAATTAGAGATGAGAAGGATGTCATGCCAGTACAGTTGTCACATCAACCTAGACAGTTTTCATTTTGGCTGTGTCCAAAACTATCCTGAGGGGGACAAAAGGGATCAACTAATCAGCCACAACTTATTTTAGCATTAAATCTCAGCCTAACAGCTTCTGGATTGAGTAAGACATGGAGGCATAATTTATTTGGCCTACATTGTATTTTCACATTTGAAAATTTACGTTCAGCATTTAAAAATTGTAAGGCCTCACATAACAATCCTTATTTTTTGGCTTCTAAAGAAAACTGGAAAGATCAGACAACACTTGGCTCATATCCCTGAATGGCAACCGTGGGCTGGAGCTGAGCACGGGTGCCCTGCAGACAGAGCATCAGCTTTCATTTATTATTATCTTAAACCTTCTGGGCCCCCTCATTCATAGTATTTTCCCAGCCCTTGTGGGCATTTGGGTTTGTAGTCATGTAATCATTAAAGAAGAGATAGAGCCCTGATCTTCTTTTGATCACTATTATTGAACTAATTGCCTATTTTGCTGAATTCCTGGTGTTATCAATACAGCTAATTGCCTGTCATTTTGGTTCCAAATAAACTGATCAGCATATTGAACCAGGCCTAACAGGAATTCTATGAGAGTCTTCCTTTCTATCCTACAATCTTTTTCATTCACTTACTTCTCACAGTTCTGGAAGGTCAATGAACAGTTCTTCTTTCCCACTTTTTTTCTTCTCTACTTTTTATTTTCTTACCTACAAAATGTAGAGAGTATGACACTGAGCTCCCAAATACCTCCACCTAAACTCAACAATTATCAACATTTTTGCCATATTTACTTTGTCTATCTAACTTATTGCAGATGCTGAACCACTTGAAAGGAAACCATAGACATCAGGACACAGGATGCTTTACCTTTTAATCCTTCAACAGTTATCTCCTAAGAATAATGACGGATATTTTCTATGGAAAACCATAACACATGGTGTTATTTTCACTCTTTATCAGAACAACTATAATTTCAAAATATCTTCTAATATCCAGTTCATATTCAAATTTCCCCAAATACCCCCAAGAACCTTTTGGAGTGCTAAAAATTTCCTTGAACACATTTTCAACCCTCTCACTTTTCAATTTTGTCATTTTGAATGTATAATCAAAAAACTGAACACAAATTGCAAAATTCTTCGGAACAATCTCAGTTCATTCCCTCAGAGCGAGACTTAAGATTCCTGTGTTCCAGTTATTATTGTTGTGCAGTAAAATTATCACAAAACTTAGCATCTTAAAAAAATTTTATTATGCTCATGGGTTGTATGGGTCAGGCATTTGCACAGAGCACTGTAGGGGTTGCTTTTCTCTGCTGTATGATGTCTGGGGCATCACCTGAGAAGATGTGCAGCTACATACTGAAATAATCAAATTAGCTGAAGGCTTGTTTTCTTCCATGTTTGTCACCTGGGCTGCAAGTGCCTAAAGGCTGGACTGCTGACAGAAGCACCTACACATGGCTTCCCACAGCCTGGCGGCCTGAAGTCTGTTGATTTCTTGCATGGAAGCTCAGAGCTCCACCTTTGAGAGTTTCAAAAAATTTCCATTTGTGAAACACGGCCTGAGAAATCACATAGTGTCACTTCCACTGTACATTTAGAAGCCTATCTGAATCCAAAAGGAAAGAAGTAGATTCTACCTCTTGTTGGAGTGGCAAGGGCCTTTTGTCAAAGAGCATGTAAGAAGGGAATGTTGTGGTCATCTCTGAAAAATATAATCTGCCACATCTTGTGCAAGAGAACCAAGGATGCCTTGAGGCTTTATTATAAAATAGTCATGTTTTGTATCTTCCATTATTTTGTTATCTTTTCAAAAAGGACCATTTTTCTTGTTCCTTTGATGGAATAAAATCATCTTCCCAGGAGCATTCTCTACCACTAATTTTATCTCCCCTCTCTCTGATGCACAATATTCTTTTAGAAAGCTCTTTCAAATTCTGAATAGGTAAGCCTGCAATGAGTTTTTCCACCTTCACCTGCTTCCACTTACTGATAAAAGAACCTTAGGTGTGAACCAACCATGGCATGCCAGTGTAGCCCTATCCTCCTAAGCAACTGTGAGTCAGCTCAACTACAACTCAGTAGAGACATGTATTGATGTAAATATCCAATACAAGGTCTAAATGGATTCGGGGGTTCAGCATTCTCTGCCTTCCCCCATCATTTCTTAGAAGGCTATGCCCTGGAAAATTGGTAACCACAAAACTGTCTACCATCATTAAAGCCAATTTGGTGTTAGCAGTCAGTGCATTTTCCTGTGGGCAGGTTTCTTAATAGGTTGTAAGAGTTTGGAAGTAAATACATTAACACACTATGACTATTATTTGGGTGAGTGTATCTCCCACTGGTGATTAAAAAAGAATTTTTGTTCATTACTTTTCTAAATAATTAGTGTTCTGAAATAGACAGCAGAGGGATAATTAAAGATAGTAGCATCACAGTCACTAATAACCTCAAGAGGAGGCTGCTGTCCTGTGTTGTCCATAATCGAGCGTGTAGTTAATGTTTGTGCACCATTTGTCTGACAGTATCGCAGCTCACTAACTTCCTGGCATTGCCTGTTTCTGCCGTTAACTTGCATATGCTGCAGGTTTTTGGGGAAAAAAATTCCACTGTCATCACATACATGGGGGTTAAATTTTGCTTTGTCCAAATGCGTAAAATTTCAAAGTGACCCTGCCAAAAGTACTCAGGGAAAACTAAAAAGTGATAAGCATTATTGCTATTCTTACATTGCAAAACATTTGGTAATGTGGGTACACTCAGAAAGATTGGTGCTTATGGTAAAAGTGACAATTATTTTATAAGTTCCCTCAAAATGAAGAGAAATATGGCAAATGCACTGAGAAAAATAATTGTCTCCTGTGTCCTGCATGTGACCAAATAGAGGGATCATTGGGAAGAGGCTGATGCGAATGAAATCAACATGAGATTAACCTGAACTAAAAAAAGACTCTTCAAAGAGGAGAATTAAGTTTAACTTATACATACTTTTACTGATTGATTTCTTCATTAATGAATTTAGCCTTTAATTTACTGGGAAAAGAGAGAAACTCCAGCTAGTTCCAGCAACCAGAAGCAGATTGATCATTAAGGTCTGATATTGACGTTTCTACCAAGTGAAAGTAAGTTTCATTTATAACATTTTCATTAGAATGTTTACATAAAATGTTCCCAAGACTACTGGTAGTTGGGTCTGGACCGTCACCCTTCTCTCCAAACTGTTAAGTGGAATTCCTGGGAAATTGTTAGTGATCTAAGTTCTTTATTCTGTTTTCTGGGACTTCATTAAAAATGTCGCAGGCTTCCTGTTCTCAATAGTAGAGGATCTTAGAGAATGTGCCAGGCAAATTAACTACCCCTGGCTGAGTTGATATTGAATTTAGAGCCAATTGTCTATCTTCCTTTGAAGATCCTGTACTTCTACCATCTCACACAAAGATTGTAGTTCGGGTGGAAGGAGAAGATTTCTGTATCTGTCTGTTCTGGCCAAACAGCATTTACCACACGGGCCCTACTTGCTGGATTCTAGGGCGATTGAGCTTCAAGTACATTTTTGGCTACTGACCTCTTCTGCAGTAGGTTCTTGTTGCTTTTGAAGCCGTCAAATGTGGCACATGATGTGAAGACGCTTTCTTTCCTAAATACCCACAGCCTTTTTAAAACAGATGCCTATGCAGTGGTTCCTCAGATTTTGGCTATTATGGGCTTGAAAGCAAGGTGCTGTTTGGATTCAAATTACTGCGAGAGTAATGTCTCACCTCCTTCACACACACCTATAAAAACACGTTTCTGCAATTTTCAGAATATTCAAAGAGGGAGAGGAAAAAAAGTGATGCTTGTGTTTTGTTCTCTTCATGACTTGTTTCTTCCCCATCCAGTTTTGATTCCCGTCATTTAATTTCTTAAATTGGCTGAGCTGGTTTCCAGGGACTGGATTTGGCAGTAGAGAACTGTTTTGCATTACAAAGGCAGAACCAGTCCGTGAAGCAAAATGACCCTGGTGAGAAGAAAAGCCGCCCTTTCCAAAGAATTGCTGGGAGGGTCTACTGGCTGGGATGGAACGGGACTGTTTATGGCCAGTAAGAGTCCAGTGACCCCAACACATTGTGAGGAGCTGCCCACACCCAGAACCACTGTACACCTCAGCAGTTATCTTCCTCGGCAGCTGGGATTCTCTCTAATTAGCCACATCGTGTCCAAGCCTGACCTCAATTCAGCTCACCTGAGATGAATAGGCTCTCTCACACTTAGCTGATAGCTAGATCCAACCTTTGCAACCATGATGGAGGCCAAGGAGCAGACAAGGCTGATGGGGCACAGGAAAGGCCCTTTGCAGCCCTCTTTCATAACTGGGCAGGAACCAAGCTGGGTCAGCGTTGCCTCTCCTCTCTAAGCTTCGTGGAGTAAGTGTAAATCCAGGGACAAGGCAATGCATTCTGCTAATTGAGGGATAAACTTGAGAGGGGAAAAGAGGCAATGTGAGCATAACAGCCCAAAGAGACCATGTCGCCTGCCAAGTCAACTCTGGATTTCCATGGGGGTGTCAAATCCAGCATGTAATTGCTTTGTGAACCAAGCCCTGGCAGAGCTGTCACTAAATTTGTGGGAAGAAACACAGCAGCTAGAGTCTTTGTTCTATGGGCTCTGGGGTGGGAGCCTTATGAAAGAGGAGCACAAGATTTATAGAAACAACACAGAAGGAATAGCTTAAGAATTAGTGATCCATATGGGTCTACAGCTTGTTAATCCGGGTATTCATTCAGGATATTTATTTAGGAAATTCTAATTTAGGTCCAGGTACTTTTCTAGGTGTGGGGTATTCAGCAGTGAAGAAGTCTGCCTATTCATGTAGAATATCCCTGTTGGAGGAGCTGTATAGACTAAGAGTAGGGTCCTGTCCCCAGAAGGGGAAATGGAGGCTGGGAAGGCAGAAACCAATAGATGTTCATTATTGTGACATTTTCTTTCCTGTATCTGTTTCTCCCATATGTCTACATCTTCAACCACAGCCTCATTTCCAATCTCATCCCTGTCTCCACCTTTAACTCATGATATTTTGCACATTGGAAGAGACTAGGTATTTCATCTGGCAGTTTAGTGGAAACAGAACAATGACGAACCAGATTCCTTAAGAACAACCACCAGAAGACTCTCCTCCCCAGGAAACAAGACAATCCTGTCTCTATGATGTTTCTTTTCTCTCTTTGCCTTTTCTTACAGCTACCATCAACAATGAAAGTCATTAATTTGCTTTCAAGCAATGTCCTTCCAACTAATAAGCTATTGAACATTTTCATCTCTCACTCATAATTGACCTCCTATGGGACACTCACATAATGATAGATTGGTCACATTTACATGTCTGCTGGGTTGTGTAGATTTTTAAAGAAAGAAAAACAAATACTAATTCTAAATGTCTAAAATTAAGCCGTACACCTACTATAATCATTTTTCTTAAGGTGGCTTTTGCATTTGGAGTCTTTAGCAGAGTGCTGCAAGAATGGGAAGTAATTAAACTGACTCATTCCAGTGGTGAGATCTTAACAAGGTGGCCCTTAGTTGATACTGCACAGACCCTTATTGTTTCCTTAGTTTTCTTCCTCTATGAAACTGTGTTCTTAAGCTTTTTAGCTATTCTGCTACTTTATTAACTTGTTTTCTTCTTGCTTATGTTAATCTGAATCAGTTTCTTGAGTTCACCACTGAAAAATGAAAACAAGTAGATTTCCTGGAGGAATGTTCCTTGTTTCAGTCCTTGGTCTTGGTCATAAGCAGAGAATTGCTTTGAAGTTTGGTATCTGACAGACCCGTGCATCTGGTTGACCAGCCGTGTCCCATTGATGAGTGAATGAATGTTGGGCATGACTGCTTGCCATTTGAGTTGGTCAATCTCCTGGTGGGTGCTGGGATATTGACACAGGGTTGACCTCTAGGACATCCTCTGGTTTCCGTTTTTAATTCTGGATTTCTCCTGAGTCCTGTTCATCACAGATAAACTCAAGAGAAAGACACATTGTGTGGTCTCTGCTTCACCTGTTTCTCCTGTGGCTGATTACAAGGTCATGGTCTATAGAGAACATATACTTGGTGTCAGAAAAATATCCTCTTGACACTTAAATGCTTTTCAGTAATGGTTCATTCATGCATTCATTGAACATACATTTGTTGAGCACCTACTGTGTACAGTACAGACTTTTTCCTGAGCATACTACCTATAGTAAGGCTCTAATCTCCACTTTGTCTCAAAAATGTAATCTGAACCTCCCAATTCTTTCCATATTCACTGCTAATTACTCTCCCCTAAGCTCCCATCTCTCATCTGGGCAAATGCACCAGGATCCTGCTTCACTAATGTTCCCCATGATCCAGTTTTGACATAGATCCAGAGTGGGAACTTGACTGTGAAAAACAAATCACATCTCTTTCAGCCATAGTTTGGTGGCAGCCCATTTTACTTAGCAAAACATTCCAACTCCTAACAATGACCATCATGTCCCCAAACAGGTCTTATCCTCTGGGACTCCAAAAATGCAAATGTTAAATATCTTAGTATAGTCCCAACATGCCCGTGAGCTCATTTTTTGTTTGGTTTTTAGTCCATTTTTCTCTGCTGAGATTGAATAATTTCTATTATTCTATTTTAGGGATAATTGATTCTTTCCTCTGTCCGCTCCATTCTGCTATTAAGTCCATTCATTGAGCTTTTCATTTTGGTTATTATATTTCTCAGTTCTAAAATTTTTGTTTGGTTCTTCCTCATGTCCTCTACTTCTTTGCTGAGATTTCTAATTTTCATTTGTTTCAAGTGTGCTTTTAATCACTTATTTAAGTATTTTTACAATGCTGTTTTAAAATCTCTGCCAGATAATTTTTATATGTGTGTCATCTATCTATATGTTGGCATCTAATGATTGTTTTTTTCTCATTCAAGTTGACATTTCCCTGGTTCTTAGTATGATGAAAGATTTTTTTTTAATTGAAATCTTCTCCCTCCAGGTACTATGCTATAAGACTCTGGATATTGCTTAAATTTTGTTTTAGCAGGCTTCTTCTGACACCACTCCAGTTTGGGGGTTGGGGCAATGTAGTGCTGCCTCATGACTGCACAGATTTCTCACTCAGCCTCCTCTGACACCCTGGGAGAGGGGATCCTCATTACTGCAGGGTGAGGATGAAAGTTCAGGCTCTCTATTAAGCCTCCACTGATAATACCACCCTTGCTAGGAGGAGCTGGTATGCTCATCACTGCCTCTTATGTAGCCTCCATGGACACCGTGGGGAGGAGTTCTCATTACCACTGTGTCACAGTGAAGTCCAGTCTCCTTGCTTGGCTTCCTGACTCTACCCCAGCAGTGGGGCTGGAACACTTCATTTCACCCAAGTGAGTGTAGACGTCTAAGACCCCCACTCAACCTTGGCTGGCAGGGGTAGAAGCTGGGTTCTACTCTTTTTTGTGGTGTGTGACTGGAGCAGCACAGCAATTGTCTAAAAGCCTTGCTCAGCTGCCCCTTTCTTGGTCCTTGGGCTAAAAAAAGCAGGCCTTCCATGGGACCTTTTTTTGTCTGTACCCATTGGCATTTCTGGGTTGTCAGCTTCTCTAGCACCCAATATGGGATATACAAGGCAAAAATAAAACCAATGGATCTCACCATTGTGCTGTTTCATGTGTCTTCAGGTGCCTAACCAGTCTGCCTTCTTCTGTCCCCATTTAACAGCATCCCTGTGTTTGTTTTGTGTGTAATGTCCATGGACATTAGCTGTACTTAGTAGGAAGAATAGGGAAATTCCTCAAAAATATATTTCCATCTTCCAGAAGTGTAATTCTCACATTCAGAAAACACCAGGTGGGATAAACTATACTTTCTCATGCCTCGCCATGTTTGCATTTCCCTGGCCTCAACCCTGATTGTATCATCATCATATTACCCACCCTTCCCTCCTGCCTCATGACTTATTTTACATAATTTGGGGGAAAAAATGCATGGCCTCTGCTTACCTTAGTGAATGTTAGGACCTTAAATTATTTTCCCAAACCTTCCCTCTAAATTTCTCATTCTGAATCACCTGCCTGTGTGAGGCCACTCTAATTCCTGCTTTTATTTTATTTTTTTAGGCTGGTGTTGGTGGTGTGGAATTAGAACACAGGCTCACAGTGGAAACACTCTTCCCTCTCTTGGGCTGCAGATGAGCCACCAGCCCTGTCACTGCAAACTTCAGAAGCAGCTGCCATGGCGTTTCTGGTGCCTGCAAATATGGCGGAAGGCCTCCAGCTACAAGATTTATTTGAAGCCTTTTTATTTAACAAGATTTATTTTAAAAGCCAAATGTGTTCTTTTGTTGTGTGCTTCTGTCTGGTTCTTGAAGACAACTCTAAAATTAGAGGTATCCAGGCAGGAAGGAGACATGAACCATGTCCTTATAGCTGAACTAAACCCTGGGAAACCTGCATAGTGAGCTTCACTTTTCATTCTATTCTGGGTTTACCCATGAAGTTTGCATTCATTGGGCACCTGGAAGAAAATGAAAGGCACACGAGGTTGACAATGATGGATGCCGGGAGGAACAGGACCCAGAAAATCCAACAAGGGGGTGGGATGGTTTAGTGCTTCAAGGCTGTGGACACTGGGGCACCATTACTATCTTAGACCTAAAGGGGCAAGGTAGAAAAAGGAAGTGGTGTCAGAAACGGAGAGTGTGGCTGTAGAGAGGTTCTCCTGACAAGAGCCCTCCTCCTCCAGCTACCACTGGCCAAACCTAACAGGAAGCCAGAAGCCATGAGAGCCCATTGATGCAATTTGTGATGTTTCTGAGCAGGGCAGAGAAGATTCGAGAACTGCCCACACACTACTGTAGATTAAAAGCACCCCCATGGCTTCCCACCTCATGCATAGTAGAAGCCAGCAGAACAGCCCACAGGACCTTATGAAGGTGGCTCTGTGCCATCCTGCTGACCTCATCACTCAGGAATCCTTTGCTCACTCTGTTCCAGGCAATCTGCCCTTCTTGTTCCTAGAAAAACATCGGTCACGTTTCCAATTCAGTGCTTTTTCATTTTCTATTTCTCCAGCTCCAGCAGTTTTCAACCAAGGGTGATTTTACCTTCCAGAGGACATTTGGCAAATGTTGGAAGACTGTTTAGTCACAATGGGGGAAAGGCATCTTCTGGGCACAAGAAGGGATGCTGCTGAATATCTTACAATACACAGGACAGTTTCCCCACAATAATGCCGAGTTTGAGAAATCCTGCATCTGTCCAAAAATCTATCCCTCAGATTTCTGCACTGTGTCTTCTGCACCAATATAAAGTTTTTGCTTGAATGCCACCTTCTCATAAGCCCTTCCATGACCACCTTACCTAAGGCAGCAGCTTTCCACCCTCATCCCAACACTCACGGTCCCCTTTTCCTAGTATTCTTTTCTACATAACTCTTATCACCCTCTAACAAATCATGACATATTATTAGTAACATTAGAGGACAAGCGCATGGATTGTCGACTTTTGTCCATTTTCTGCAGTGTCTTTTCTCTAGTGGGTAGAGAAGAGCCACGTATATAGTAGACACTCAATAAACAATTCTTGAGTGAATAAAATAAATGTTTACAATGAGTAGATCATCACTTCTGTTTCCACTTCTTATTTCTAGGATGGAATCTGAGCTTTACTTTTGCCTGTCCAAAAAGTCCCATTGCTACCCTCAAACCAGATAAAGAAACAATAACTTCACAGATGAATTCTGCCTAAATCCATGGATGAAATAGGACAGACCACAGGTATCTTTATTGCAGACATTTTCTTTTTGCATCTTCACTGTAATTTTTTGGAAAATGAATTAAAATGTCAGCTCTCATATTCCTGTTTTGGGAATGCTGTTACCTCCCCCACACCTGTTCTTCTCAGAACCTTGTCTGGCTCTGCAGTATCTTCTCGAAGAACTCAGAACTGAACTGCCTTTAATGTTCTAGGTGGTAGTACTCAGTTATTTCATAAATAGGAAGATGTTAATTTTTTTTTCTTTTAAAATTTGAAGATTCATCTCCCTGCGGATACTCATCCTCTGTGGTTCCATTTGATTTGCCCAACACACAGGCCGAACATCTTTAGAAAACCTATAAATGTCAATGACACTGTTTTCTTTCAGCACTGTAACTCTTTTTTTCTTCCAATTTCTAAAAAAATGCACACAAGAATACATGTCAGAGATATTGGAATTCCATTTATATCTGGCTCATCCATTATTGGCATAATCTATACTTCAAAAAGTAATTTATTGTTCCTCTGAAGGAAGTTCAATATTTGAAATCAGTTATCTCACAATGAATAAAATAAAAGTTTGAAGCCAATTTAACCTTTCCATTACCTGCAGTCCAGCCAAGGCAATTAAGAAGCTTCTTTCAGATTAAAGTCGAACTTACCATAATTGAATGGATTTCTTTCCAAGCTTCCCCTACTATGACATTACCTTAATGTTCAATTTTCTATTCGGTAGCTATGGATCCCAGCCATTTGCCTACAAGTCAGGTTGGTGCAGGCTTATTTCCAAGGGAAGCTCTAAGGTTGAGCTTCTCATTCAGTCAAGAAAATAATACAAGGAGCTTTGTTCTCTTGAGATTTGGTAAGATTCATAGTGAGAATTATAGCTAATTAATGCTGGCCTTGCCAGTGATCTTCCCAATGCTGCTGCTACACTTAATCTACATTGTGGCAGTTCTAAGAGGGTGGGAAATCCTATTATGGTAATTGAAAGGTGGGGACTTTAGGAGGTGATTAGATTGTGAGGATTGTGCTCTTGTGAATGGATTGATCCATTCATGGAGTAACAGGTGTGGCTCTGGTGGCTTTAGAAAGACAGTGAGGGAGAAGGTTAGTGGCCATTCCCTGGTTGCCATAGGATCCTGTAGAGAGTTCTCACCCAGAAGAAGACCCTCACCGATGTGTTCCTGGGACCTTGGGCTACCTGGCCTCCAAAACTGTAAGAAATAAACCTCTTTTCCTTATATATTACTCAGTTTCAGGTATTCTGTTATAAGCAACAGAAACACACTAATGTAATTCCAGAGAAGCCACAGGAAGTCATCTTTGATAACGATCCCTGCACATCCCATCCTGCCCTTGTTATCACCTGTGTGCTCAGTGTCCATGATCCCCCATGAGATTCCACTTCATCCTCATGGCCACCACTCAGCACCACTAGGTCCACTGTGCCATTGCTGGGACAAAATGGCCAACAGGCTGCTCTCTGTGCCCAGGGATGCGAGTGGCTCTTCATCACAAGGAACCAGCTCTGTGCTTGTGGGCCTTTGGTGGGGTGGGCATGTCAGGACACTCATGAGTCTGGCTTCTTGTGACATATGACAGGTGCATACATGCCTCCTGACCTCCAAAGATGCTGCCCATGGCAACAGAAATAGGTTGATTTGATCCATTAATATCCTGTCATAACCACCCAACTCAGTGGTCCCAGGACTGCTCAGGGGGGAGACATACATCTTTTGACCTCCTTTCCAAACCCTCCCAAGAGTATGCACGACTCACATTGTGAATTCAATGCTTAATTCTTAGTTTCCCAGAGAGTGAAATGATCAAAGACTTTTATTTTCTAAAAGTGTTTGGAAAGTTGACGAAACTAAGGCAGTTGGCTCTTTGCTCCTGTAAGATGACTGATGCCTAGGTCAAGATTCAGAGTCCAGGCTCACAGTTCCAAATATTGAATGTAGTCCTCCAGTGCCAATCTATGCATTCGGCTGTGCAGTCAATTTTTACTTCTTACCCACTGCCTTCTGTGCTTAGGCAAACAGCAGTTAACAAGGAGGCTGGGCTCCCTTCCCTCATGGGCTGTGCCGTCCAGCCTGGATGACAGAGTGAGCTCAATCAGCCTGGATGACAGAGTGAGCTCAAGTGCAGACATTGTTAAAGTTATCAGTACCAGATCTGTGCCTGGTGGACCCACGGGTGGTGTGGTCCTCTCTTCCTTCTGAGCGTGCCCGCCTTTCCCTCTCTTCTGTTTACGTGGGTAACATTATTATTCTCCTCCAAATCTATGCAGGTGAAAACATGACAAATACATCTGGTTCTCTGCTCTCCCTTGCTCCTCCGGCCCACTCTGTCATGCTGCCTTGTCCATTCCACCTCTGTGGTAACCTGCTCTCTCAATTCAATCCTAACCACCATTTCCCTTCTTCTGGTCCCCAGCTTTTGCTTCTGGACTTTCAAAATCATCTCCCATGTGTCTGTCTGCTTCTGCCCTTCTCTCTCTACCTTCAAGCATGTCTCTTGGGCAGAATTCTTCAGTGACTCCCCACTGTCCACAGGATAAAGTGCCAGCTTCACAGTTTGGCTTTTAGGACTCTCTCCAGTCTCACCCAACCTTCTGTGTCTTGAATCCCCTAATTCTCCAGCTCTCCAGCAAATACAAAAATGTATTGCCCTGTGTTTTTCTACCAATTGGATTTTGCTTTTTTTTTTTTTTTCTGTGCTTGAAATCACTTTCTCCTGTGACCTCTGGCTGAAGTCGTACGTATCATTCCAGGTCCAAATCAACACCATAGCTAATAGGCCTTCTTCCTGCCTTGGGGCAACAGTTTCTCGTGCTTCATGAGTCCACAGTGCTTTGTATGTCTAAGGTTCTTACCTCCCTTGTGAGCTCTATTATCTTTTCTGTTAAAATTGGTTCTTAAGGGCAGGTGCCAGCTGTTACTTCTTTGAACACGTTGCCCATGGTATTATGCAATACGTTGTTGGTTTCATTCGATGGGAGATTGCATGATCCCTCTTAAATCTCCCTTACCATTAAGATGTCATAGTGTCTAATAGAGAGGTCCATGCTTATACATAATGTTCATTTTCTCAAGTTCAATGTTTCCCAAATATCAGGCATTTTATTTTTTCTTTCATAGTTTTTAATGTTGTAGAGTATTACTTTTACAACCTCTCGTAAAATTTGATCAATTCCAAGAAATGCATTTTCATCTCACTTTCATGTCTTTGAAATGGGAATGCGTCTCACAACTGATAGCGTCTTGTGATCGTTATTGGACAGATGGGTGGTCGCCATTGTTTGTGTGCTAGCAAATGTGCCTGTGACTTCTGATGGCAGGACTGGACAGTCGTGGCCCCTGAAACTGTGTTACCCACACTGCTGAGAATATTGATAGCACAAAATCTCAGATGCCAACAATTATGAATTGAAAGTGATTCAGAAGAATCGACTTTAAAAATAAAGAAGTTTTAGGGATAATTAGCATGTTTCTTGACTTACAATTTTCATTTTTGTATATTAACTAGAGCGATATATGACAAAAATCTAGGTATAAATAGTATAAAACAGCTTTTTTATAAAGTGTAAAATAAAGACTTTATGATGAGCATGCACTGTCCCACAGCTTAATTGGCAGTGAGCTTCATTTCTTGGTGGCTGTATCCATCAGGGAACAAACAGAAGTCACTCTATCGGTGCAGGTCACTACAGCAGCTGGAGGAGCTGGGTCATGGAAAATGCCATGGGAGGTCAGGATGGTGTAGCCGGTGGGCAGGGGGGCAACCGTGGATGGTAAGAAGTCCACCTTGAGTGCCTCAGCTGGAAGTGCCAAGGCTTTCCAGGACATCACTGCAGTCCTTGAGACACTTCACAGAGCTGCACCAGCTGCATCCATTGGCTGCAATGAAGTGGATTTTAGGTGTGAGTCTGGAAGCCACTGCGATGCTCTCACCTGCCTGCATGTCTGGATGCAGCTGACTCTGGAGAACGCTTTGGCTTCTCCTGTGCCTTCCAGTACTTGAGCAGTTTCCTCTCTTAGGCACAAACTTACTGGAACCCCATGTGGGAGGAGACGATGGAATATGTGGTTCCTAGCCTTGGAAGGGTGGGGGCTGAGTTGACAAATAGACCCTCCAGCACGATGTCCATTAAATAGTGGTTTATCTTACAATGGATGCCAGCTTGAATTTAACAAAATACAGACTTTCCTACTTAAGAGAATCACCACTTTAAACTTAAATAATTTTAAAAAGAAAAATATTATCATTACAACTTTTTATAAATAGAAGTCAATCATAAAAAATGATTGAAACAAACACTAATTCCTTATGGTCTGCAAGGGCCATGAGCCAAATACCTGCCTGCTGTTTGTTAAAAGGGAGATTAGCAAGAGCTTGGGAGATATCACAGCCAATTCACACCCAATGGAGACTTTGACCTTGAAGTAGCTAGAGGTTTTGCAAAGGAGAGAGATTTTCACTAAGTGATATAATTATGTCACATAGAATCAGGGGGTTATAGCCGCTGCTTTGGGGCAGCACTGTCTTAATTTTCCTTCTGGGGTTTGGGGAGGAAAGGATGCTATTTGGAAGCCACCTTCTCAAAGTGAAGCTTTTCTGAGTGACTTCTGATGGTCAAGAAGGGAGAGGGTCACCAGAAACGTGGAGTGTGCCCACAGTGAGCGATGGCATGTTGGCTTGGAGTTGGGGCACTCCCGTTATTTCATGAAACAAAGCAAAGAGCAAGCTGGATTGGTCAGCCTGGAACACTCTAGAGGTGAGTTACTGAATAGCTCACACTAGGCTGGGGAGCCTGACTGGTGTCACCAACAGGCACTGCCGCTGTGACTTCTCCCTGCCTCTCCTAGCCTCCCGCCTCCTTTTCCTCTTTGCACTTTAGGTGAGCATCTGCAGTGTCACTCTCAGTTCTCCCTTCCTCCATGGGCAGCCAGCTTGACTGCAGCTCTTCTCCTGGAGCACGCTGCACTGCTGAATAAAACCTCCTTCTAGACAACTCTATTACACCCCAGGAAAACAGAGTGGATGCTTTCCTGGTGCTTCCCAGGACCACTCAGCTCTTACACAAGATCCACACAGACAGATCTGTTTGAGTGGACCGTGTGTGCCTCCCTGGGACCTGAGATGCAGATGGGAGTGAAGGAGGGGAACCGTTTCTATTCGACTGGGCTTTCCTGGGGGGAAAGAGATAAAAGCCTGTTCATTTAAAGTCAGTGGGAACTTCTCTGGTTTACCACTTGGCGTTGGTCTGTCTTACAGCACTGAATAAAGTAAAGGCTGGGCTTTTCTTGGCTTTTATTCAGACTGAAATTTCATTCTGCTACTTTCCAACAAAGGCTCGGCTATCCAGAAATAACAAATGTCTTTGAGCCATCTTCTTGCAACTTTTATGTGTTTTCTTCTGTCTTTGTGTCCTTCTCTATCACTCTTTTTTTCTCTTCTCACCTTCCTTATCTTCCATAAGGTTGTTTTTGCTTTTCTTCCCATGGCTCCATCATTGCTCTTCCTTGTAGTCCCCCTGAGTGGGCAAGACTGTGGCTAGCTTCTAACCAAGAGAAGATAGGAAGAGTGCTGGGTTGCGCATGCTTATGTCACATAGTACTGTGACACTCATCTTGCTGGGACTCTGCGTTCTTGGCTTGATGAATAAATGGTCCATGTTGGGGACTCATCAGGCAGGAACAAGGGCAGCATGGAGGAGCGTCTGCCAACAGCCTGCATGAGTGTGGGAACAGGTTTTTCCCCTGCTGAGTGTTCAGATGGGTCCCCAGTTCTGGATGGCAGCTTGACCACACTTCTCAGAGGACTCTGCAAAGCCATGCCCAGACCCCTGACCCACAGAAACTGTGAGATAATAAATGTGTGTCGTTTTAAGGCTCAACATTCATGGCAATTTATTACACAGCAATAGCTGATATAATCACTTTGCCTCTTTTAAAAGAAAAAAAGTCAGTAGCCCCCAACATATATTTTACATTATAGAGCCTGCATGGCATTTCTCTGCTACTCTGCATCTGCTGCCTCACTTTCCCCCTGTTATCATTGTATTCTCATCTCAAAGTGTTGAGATAATGATCAGATACTGATGGGGACTCATCCTGTCAGGGATTAATAGGTAGCCGGCTTCCTGCTGACACTGCATTCCTTATGAATAATGTGTTCCTGATGAAACCTCTGGATAATTTGTAGGCCACCTTCACTAACAGAGCATTTCAAACAGCTGCTGTCATCTGTGAAATAAGTTTGGTTTTTATAAATGAACTGTATTATAAATCAATGAAACTGACTCTTAAGTACACTGGGATAATTTATGAATGTTACATAAGGTAGCAAAATCTGCTCTCAAGCTTATGATTAAACAGAACTCCACCTATGAGTAGAAAGCCCATCCCTCAGATGCTACCATGTGCGCTCTAGCCAATGTCATTGGTGACTGTCGCCTTCTAGGTTCCTTTTCCATCCCTGAAGATGGCAATAACTATCATTGAATTGATTTCTTTCTTCTACACACATATAGTTCATTGGTCAACTTTTAGGTAGCAGGAGTCAGGGCATGCACAGAAGTTGGATTCTAGTCTGGTTCTTTAAATGTATAAGTGACATGAAGAGTGACCAACACTCTTTCCTGCAGAGCAGACTCTAGCCTTTGTCGTCAGATCTCAGCAGAAGCTTGCATGAGAGATTTCCTGTCTTTCTCTCAGACTGTTCTTTACTGCTTTCTGCCTTGGGGAGCTGACTTTTATGGATGGCATCTGTAGGCTTAATTATCTTCTGGTTGGATGTCGCCAATGGGACACTTGGGAAGGAGACAGTGGGCAGGAGGAGGAAGGCTGTCCTGTTTATTCCATGGACTGCTTCCCTGCAGGCCTCGTTGGCTCCCTCTGTGATCCGCTCAGCCCCTGGAGGAAAGGGGAGTCTCCTCGTCCCTGCAGCAGGACTGCCACCAGGATCTTCTGCTGCTAGTGTCATCATTCATTGGGTTTCTGTCATCTTGCCTCTACTTTGGTCAGTGGCTCCTTTGCTAAGCCCTCACCAATTGCCCTTTGGGGTGTACCATCCATCTGTGCCCCGGACCCCTGGACAGCTGCCTGAATACATGGCCCCACAGAGACGGATGATCTCTCTCTCTCTCTTTTCTTTTTTTTTTTTTTTTTTTTTTTTAGCACTCACAGTTTTTATTATAGGGACAGTGGTGGCAGCAGCAGCTTCAATCCAACCCACCCTCACCTGCTTTTCTGGCTCGGGGGGGACAGGGGAGGCCCGTAGACCAGCAAGGGCTATGCTGAGACATGGAGGAGTCCAGAGCCCAACAGCAGAACAAATGGGCGTGGGGCCCAGGGACATAGACTATGTACAGGAATTAGGGGCTTTTATCCCAGTGCTCTCCTGGGCCAGGGCACTGGGCGTACCAGGACGGGGCTGTGGGGAGGCCTCAGTAATCCTTCACTCAGCTATTTTCAGAGATGAATGCATCGATGACCTCCTTCATGGCCAGGTTGGGGATGAGCTGTTCCTGGATCAGGGGGCTCCAGGTCACAGGGCTGAAGTGGCCCACACACTGCAGGTGTTCCTCGATGTCCTTGTAGTCATAGGTGATGCCACTTGGCGTGATGCAGGGCTCACACATCAGCTCAAAGCTGATCTTACCACACAGGTAGTCAGGGATGTCTCACTTTCTCTTCTCGTCCACCTGAGAGAAGAGCTCATCCATGTCCACCATGTACTCATCGTGCCAGGCCTCGATGCAGGCCTGCTGGGCCTGGAGATGGCTATGGTCTTCGTAACCTTCGTGGTGCTGCTGGCACTCTTCTAGCTCCTTCTCTAGCTTTGCTGCAATGAGCCATGTGAGGTTGGGGTGCAGCTCGCTCTCCTGGTGGATGCGCCGCTCCTCGATGCTGTTCCAGCGCTGCTTCTTAGCAGGGCACTGGGGAGGTAATCCCCAAAGTTGAGCCACTGCTCCTTGGCCAGGCTGTAGGCTCGCTGCAGGTTGGCGATGGCCTGGTCATAGCTCTCCATCTCCAGCTGGCACTACCCCAGGAAGGAATGCACCTTCACGGGCTACCCGTCCAGCTCCAGGGCGCGCCGGCGTTGGCCAGTGCTTGTTTGTGCTGCTGCACCTTCAGGTGGCACAGGGCCCGGTTGGTGTAACACACAGCCACCAGGGGTTCTGGGAGATGGTGTGGCTGCAGCAGGCTGTCGCCTTTGGGTCCTTGCAGCTCACGAAGAACCGGTTGCCCTGCTCTTTGAGCTCCCATGTGCTCGGGCTCTTCTCAGGGCTGCTGTTGCCGGTGCCCTCCGTCTCCTCCTCGCCCGTCATGGCCTGCGCAGTCTGGCTTGGGCTCTGCTCCGGGGCCACACCCACAATGTGCTGCTGGGAATCACGGGTGATCTCTTGATGGACTGCTCCACACCACCTGTTCCCTCTGCCCTGTCGCTCCCCTTCAAGCAGATAGCCAGAGGGGAAACTTCTTCGATTTGCTCCAAATGTCAACATCCAAAAGAGGATTTGGGGGTCAATGCTGTCTAATTCAGATGCAGGAAGAACCACGGAGGAGCTTCTCCACAGGTCAGGCACAACACGGGCATCCTGGCACAGTCGTGAAGGTGTCAAGACCCCAGAGAAAGATGCGCCTGGGAAGATGTGTGTGTAAGGAGGTGCTCACCAACTCAGTGGTCATCCCAGAGGCAAGCTCTGTGGGCACAAAACCAAAGGACCACCCACCTGGGCCCCATATCGCACTGTATACTGTATACCTCCCCAAGAACCTTGACACCATGTTGTACAAAGTGGGACGACTACCCAAGATAAAGATGCCTGGCACATATTGAGTGCTTACTGTGCGGAAGACAGCAAGTGCTGGATCTATGTGAAGTAACTCTCTCTTCCCAAATCTATGAGGACTTTACAAATGGGGAAACTGAGGCACAGTAAGGTCAAGGAAGTTTTCCAAGACCATGTGATTAGTAAGTGGCAGAGCCAGGTTCCAAACCCAGACAGTATAGCTCCCAGGTCCTGCTACACTTACTGTCACTCATAAAGATGGAAATTAAAGGTCCTTACTAACCCAGACAAACCCAGTTAAATGAAAAGAAAGCTGTTTCTTTTGCACATGAGTTTCCAGTGACATTCACAGTCAGGCAAAGCTGGTGATGCCAAGGGACATTCCCTACAATGCTTGTGGAGAGTTGTAGATGTTATTCATATCAAGGACTCCACAGGAGGAGAGTTCAGATTTAAGATTTGCTAATATTTTAGAAAGCCGTAACTCCTAAAGCAGGAAAGGATGCTAAGAGCCATTCAGTCCAGTCCTCTGCTTTTATGTCACTTCCTCTCCTTCCTCACAGACTCCAGGAAACATGCTGTAGAGCCTCCCTCAGGTCCTCATCTCGGAATTTAATTCTCACCCCTAGCTCAGCTAAGAGAGCCTCTCCCTGGCCATGCAATCTAAGTTCCCCCTCCAGTCCGTCCCTTTCACAACAACCTGTGTATTTCTTCAGAGCACTAATCACTCTCTGCAATCATGGTTAGTTTGCTTGATGCCTGCCTGTCTTTTCGCCTTCAGGATGGAAGCTACATGAGAGTAGGTATCACGTCTGTCTCTTCCCTGCTCCTTTCCCAACATCCAGACCAGGGCTGGACAGATGGCAGGAAATAAAGTCATATTTGTTGAACGAATGAGTCATCTTATGGTTGAGACTCACCAAGTGAATCACAGGCATGCAGGCTGTCCAAGTTGGAAATGACTTTAAACGTCTCCCAGTCCAATTTTCTACCCAATACACAAATTCAAAGCTTTATGCATTACAGAATCATGTCCGCAAATGTTTCGCTGACTTTAATTTAAGGCCATTTAAAAAAGAATGCCATTCTTTTGTGGACAAAGAAGCAGCTGCTGTTTCATCGTGCACAGAAAGTGAAGCTCCCTTGGAATCTAAGTGTATGTCATTGGGTAACAACTTACAAAGACTGTCCGTTTTAGAAATGGCTGTTGGGATGAGCAAAAGGCTGAAATCCCGCAAATAGTAGGTCATTTGATTTTAAAAGTCAGCTTTTGTTAATGAAATGCTTTGCTTTACTCAAACTATCTCCGTATCTACAAGGGCCCATTGTCTGCCTGTAATATACAAACCCAGGGTTCACAGAACAGTTTCATTTCTCCAGAACATCACTTGAGAAAATGGTAATAAAAGTTAAAAGGATTGTTAGTGTCAAGTGTTGGTGAGTGTTGGTCCAAGAAGATATGAAACAAATCAATGCTTACTTCTGGGGAAGAGAAAAAAGAATCTGGGTTTGAGGGAGCAGTTAATGAGAACTTCAGCACTATCCTGGAATTTTAATGTCTTTCAAGGAGAATATATGGATGTATTCCAGGAGCAATTAAAATTTAATTAAACAATAGTGCTGTTATAAATCACAAAACTAAATATAAGTGTGTGTGGGAGGGGGTCAGAAAACAGCTATGTCAGCATTAAGATGTTGTACTCCCATTTTGACTTTATAGTGAGACTCAGACTTTTTTTGTTCTGCATAAGACAAGAGATGACCAGGGGCTTTCTGGAATATTCCAGTCAACACAAGCCCCAACACTTCTCCTTGTAGACCATGCACATAGTTCTGAAGTTGATTGCAGTCAGCATTCCCCACGGGGATTGCTTGGAGACACACAGGAGCTGAAGAGGTGTGAGATGGAGAGACTAGGAAGAGAGAGCAGTGGAGGAGCCTCTCACCTTGCTTGTCTCGTGCCTAAGGGGGTGGAGGAGACACCTCTTTTTGTCTGTCAGCATCTCCCTTATCCAGGAACAGCAGGTTCCTTCTGGGACCTGCTAAGCCATATGGTTCCCAGAGAAGTGGTCATGTTTCCATATGTCCTTCCCTCCTCCAGGATGTTTATAACTGGAATTGGGAAAGAGCAGGGTTCTTATTGGCTATGAACCATTATCCATAAAACTTGGGAGCTGTGGTCAGCTGCCTTGCCGACTCAACAAAGAGTTCAGGTCCCTGGTGAGAGAGAATAGAGAGGAATGAGAGACGGAAGAGTCTCACTGGCCTTCAAATCCTGCTTCCAATTTTCCTGATGCTCGTGCCCTTCCTACTGTTTAATTGCCTGCCCTTCTTTAGATTCCATGAACAGTAAAACTTCCATTTTGCAGAGGGGGGTCCCAACTAATTCAAGGTCAGGGACTGCACTAAAACTCCTCTCAGGAGTATGGATGCAGAGATTATGAGGAGCTCTGCTTTAATAAAATCTCTTCACACCAGATCTTTTCCTGTTTCTGGCGTCTGCCTGAGGTGAGACGAAGCAATCACAGGTGTCTGATAATTCCAGCCTTTTTGGCAAGAAAGGATGTAGGAGAAGCCAATAAACTACTTTAACACATTCAAGGTCACCATGTCTCTACCAAGTACCAACACTGTTTCATATTTATGCAATGTATATTGAATTATGTATTAAACTCACAGAGTGTGCAAAAGAATGGCTCTGTGTCTGACAGTCTGTTATCCTAGGCACGGAATGTTCCAGAAGAGCTCCTGCTCAATTAGAGAGACTGTTGCTTGCACTTAGAACATCTGTAGGACCACTGAGGCCTCGGGGTGCTACTCCCTGGAGGGATCCCTCTACAAGCTCTACTTCTCAGCGTTGATCAAAATCAGCTTGTCCATGAACACCTTGGCTGCAGCACATTATTTCACAAAGCCAGGCTCCAAAGACATCAGAAAGCAGATGTGTGACTCTACAAAGGGATAGGAGGAAAGACTTTTCTAGAGGCCCCACACTCTGCCTGCTAGTCCTCATGGAAACTCATCAGCCATGGAGTCTGATATGCATGGACATAGAGAAGGGGTGCACAGGATGGATTATCCGAGGGGCATTTTATCCAAGCTATGAAAAATGCCTGCTGAATCGCTCCTGTTTCAATATAAAGAATGATTTCTACCGAGCTAATATTTTTCTCACCTAAAATAACATAACTCTCCCCTAAACAGGACTGGACAAATGCTCATATTCTTGACTTTGCAGTCATCTCTTTCTATAGGGCAGGGTCAAAATTAATTCTAAAGGCTCTGGATTCAGATAGACATGGATATAGTACTGGCTTAGCTGCTCAAAAACTTGAGAAAGTCTCTTAATCCTTCTTTGGCTCAATTTCCTCATCTGTTATATGGGGATAAGACTCATATTAACTAGAAACACATGAGTTGCCAGCAATTTATACAATTAAGGGGTTATTGTCCTTGAGAGGCAGAAGTCTTGAGGCACCAGTTCAGTTGCTCGGCCACGTCCAAGGGGTATAACTCTGTGATTCCTCCAATCTTTTCCTCATGGTCACTGGATGGCAGCTGCAGCTCTTGCTGTCATATCAATGTTCAAGGCAGGAATAATTGGGGGTGCTACCCTATTCCTCTCCTTTCCCTGTCTGCACATTTGTTACTTTGAAATAAGGAAGCACAGGTTCAACTGACTATTCTCTACCCAGCCCTACCCTTAAACTTCCATTTGCATCTTATTGGCAAGTACTATGCCATAGGCCTCCCTTGCTGTAGGGAAAGGGACATCTGCTTTTTTGTCCTTAGTTGAAAGTAGCAGCAGAAGGGAACGTTGAGAATGGATTTTGGGTTAACTAAATGGCACTTAAATGTGAAAACTGAATAAAAATTGCACGTGAAGCAACCAGGTGCTCAATAATTATTGATTGTTTTTGTATTGGTCTAGCAAAGCCATTCATTCACATTTCATGTTACGGAAATGCCTCTATTTATTTTGGTAGATATCCATAATGTCATTTTTACGAGTATATGTGTATTTTAATACAGCATTTTTGATCTGGCCAGTGTTTTGACATCTTGCTAGTTTAACATTTTCTTGATAAAAATCTTGATAGACTTTTTAATGTCTCAAGTGACTTGTCTCTAAATATCATTACTGTTGCTGGGGTCTCTTTTTACCCTTTTAAAATTTTTAATAAAGTTTGTTTTCACTTTAGAGGGTAAGATGGTGCCAGAAACATAGTATTTATTTAATAACTCTTGGCAGGTGGTAGTACTAGCAGTGGTGGTGATACATCTGCTCATATAATGTCGGTATGTTTTCTTCTATGCAGGACACGTACCAGACATATTGATTATTGCTGTCGTAATCCTCTCTTCTTTGGGATTTTTCACCCACCCACAGACATTTTGAAGGATGTGCTTGGCAGCTAAAAATAAATTTAACCTACATGGAACACAATTGGACCTCAAACCCAGAGGAAACCAGTCTTCAGGAGAGGCAGGATAATAAGGGCCCCTCTCCTGACAGAAAACAAAGTTGGAGTCACCCGGAGGTCCTGCTCTTGTAAGGTCATGTAGGCTTGAGGGCGGTGTTCATCTGGGACATGAGCAGGAGGAGAATGGATTACATATGAGGCATAGAGAAACAAGACAGTCTGCCATCCCCAAGAGAGGACACAGTTGGGACTGGTAACCAAATCTTATTCATGACAGGGCACTGCAGTAACAATCCAAGAGCTCATGCCTCAGAGGCCCATGGAGCTTCCCCAATCCCATCCTCAAGAGGCTGTGTTACTTAGTTTAACTCTGGGTTCTGTGAGATGATTATGCTTTCAAATAAATCCCTTTTGTTGAGCTAGTTGGAGCAGAAGTCTGCTCTGTGCGCTTTTGATCAGATATCACTCTGATCAAAAGTGCACAGAGGTATATAATCTTCATAGAGGTTTCATAGGATATGGGTGTATGGTTTATACCATGTCTCCAAAAAGCCATGTATTATGAAGTAACCCCCATGTAATTATAAATCCCTCATAACCCACTTTACAAGAATTTTTTTTTCTTATTTAAATGTATTTCCTTTATAAAGAATCCAGAAAACAGAACAACTCAGAAAAATAATATAGAAGTTATTGGCAATCCTGTGACTGGACCCCCCCCCCCCAAGTCCTGTGAACCTGTGGTATACAGAATGTATTCCTTTAGATGATGTGACTGTATGAGTTACAGTATTATAGATAAACAATGCTGGCTGGTGAAACAGGTAAACTCTGGTACCTTGGTGTCTTGACACAGTAAGTCTATTTCTTTTTGGTGTCATGAATAGATACGATTTGGCAGAGCCTTTTCTCTGTGTAGACACACTGGATGTCCTGGGCCCCTGCCCCCTTGTGGCTCCATCCGCCTCCAGATCCTCTTCAGAAGCCAGGCTGTGGAGAATGGGGAAGGGACCCAGCAGGTGCAGTTCGTACAGGCCATGCCTGGAGGTGGCTACGTCAATTCTCCACATTTCAGCAGCCCATTCTCAGTCATGTAAACATGCTTGGCTACAGGGAGGTGGGAAACACAGTCCCACTGTGTGCCAGGATGATGATGAGGAATTTGACAGGCTGAGCAGTCGCGGTGTTTGCCGCGATGTCCTGGGGGCAACCGTTTCCGTCCATGGCATCCAGCTTCTCATCAGCCTCCCAGCCACAGGGGTTTTCCTGACTGTTTAAGGTCTATAAACCACGTTCATTGTTCTTGCCTGTTGTCTTAGTCTGCTCAGGCTGTCCTAACAAAATGTCGTAGACTGGGTGGCTTAAACAACAGAAATTTATTTTCTCTCAGTTCTGGAGGCTGGAAGTCTCAGATTAAGGTGTCTGCAGGCTCAGTTTCTGGTGATGGCTTATAGATGGTCACTTCTTGCTGAGTGCCCACAGAGCCTTTCCTCTGTGCGCATAGAGAGACAGGGAGATCTTGTGTCTCTTCCTCCTCATAAGGATACCAGTCATATCAGAGTAGGTCTTCATCCTTATGACCTCATTTAACTTTAATTATTTCTTTAAAGGCCCTATCTTCAAATCCAGCACCTTGGAAGTTAGGGAGTCAACATATGAATTTTGGCAGGACATGATTTAGTCCATAACACCTGTTAAAGGTTGTTTAACCCTCTTCTGGTAACACCACCTTGATTCTCTTTCCAGGAACCACCATACCTTCCAACCAAGTCTGTGTAGTTCAGTGAAGGTAAAACTCCCTCATGCCTGGCTCTTGGAGACAGCACATAACCTGGGTCTGGTCCATCAGCCTGTGAGTGGCGAGAATGGGCATGTGACCCAAGACAGGCCAATAAGATGCAACTCTGAAAACTTTTTAGGGACCATTTAAGAAGCATATTAGTTTCCTAAGTCTGCTGTAATGAATGATCACAGTCTGGGTGACTATAAACAACCATGATTTATTATCTCACAGTTATGGAGGTCAGAAGTCTAAAATCAAGGTGCTTCAGGGTGGGTTCCTGCAGGAGCCTCTGAGGGAGACCCCTTCCTTGCTTCTCCCAGCTTGTGGAGGCTGCTGTCAGTCCTTGGTGTTCTTTGGCTCATAGACACATCACTCCAATCTCTGCTTCCATCTTCACATGACTTCTTCCCCTCTCCTCTTCAAAGGACATTTGTCATTGGATTTAGGGTATACTCTAATCCAGCAGGATCCCATCTGGAGACCCTTACTTGTACAAAAACCCTTTTTCCAAATAGGACCACATTCACAAGTTCGAGCTCAAAGACTGCTGTCTGCTGTATTTAGAGTTGTATTTAACCTCTTTCCCCTATTGCAATAGTCTTGACCCCTATTGCAATAGTTTTGACTAAAGTCTTCTTAAACATTTGTGACAAGTGTGAGAATAATATATATTTTTTGACATAGGCCATAGTTTACTAATCTCAAGGATTTTTGTACTTACTGAGGAGAACATTGAACGCTTTGTTGGTGAGGACTCTTTCTGTTGCATAGGAGATCAGGCTTAACCCTGCATAAGCAGAAAAGGGAATTTTGGGGGTGCATACAACTAGAAATTCCAGGGATAATCTTCATCATAGGTATGGTTGAATCCAAGAGCTGGAAAAACCGTCGTCAGGGTGTAGTGTCCCCCAAGCATTCTTCATTATCTCAACATGGCTATAGCAGCTGCAGTCTCGACACATTTGTCCCTTCAGGTCTAAGAGAGGAAGAACCTGCCCCATTTCTAAGAGTGCAGCACAGATCTCACTGCATGTCATTGGCTCTCGCTGGACCATGCAATACGACTAACCCATGGTGGCTGGGGGCTGGGGAGCTCTCATGGGTGGGCCAGGCCTGACAAAATAACCACCTCTGAAGCAGGAAATAAAGAAAACCTCTCACACAGACTGATGTGACTGAGATGAGTCTTCCAGAAAGGAATAGGCACACTATTTTGCCAAAATGCAGTCGATAGATATTGGACAGAAAAAAAATACAGTTTTCCACTCAAAACACTTATCAAGCTGCCTTGCTCATAGTGGACACAATATTTATTCCATGGAATAAATAATAAATTAATAAATACCTCCAGAATACTAGGGATTTGGATAAACAGTCACGTAATAGACATACAGCTCTAAATGACCTCAGTGAGGGCCAATCATGTCTGGCACAAAATGTCCCCTCATTTAAGGAAGCCAGAGCTGACCCATGGACTCATTGTTTAGGACAGAGCCTAGGGCAGAATCCAAAAGTTGCTAGTAATGGCAGTAACTGTCTGGTGGTGCTGTTTGCTCTCATATCTCATATTCTCATTTCTAGATTCCCTATACATGGGCCCTGCCCATCGTCTGGCTTAAACGTTATTGTTCTAAATTGGTAAATAATGAAAAGAGGCGGCGTGTCAAGTGTGCTGCTGGCACGTCCTTGTATAGACATGTGCCGTTCAGTTTGGTTGATGTGGCTCCCATCTGGCCTAAATATAGAGACATCGATTTTCCTCCAGATGGTGCACCGCGTTCAGCTGATTGCTCTCTTTTATACTAATAAGCACAGAACTCATGACGGATCCCTGGAAGGGGAACATCTGGTGGATGCTCAATGTGTCTTAGTTGACTTACAAGCTCCACGTGGAAGAGGTCAGTGGTTCTTTGATGGTGACAGATGCTCCGGCTGCTGAATTAATTCTCAGGCACCAGGGCAGTGAGCTGCTGATTTGTGGAGAAGTGCTCTGGCCCAGGGCCTGCCTTTCTTGTTTGCAGAAGGGAAGTGTGAGCCTCAGGAGGTGACGGGGTGGGAATGGCTGAGCCCTGAGACCTTCCCCAGTCATGCTGGGAACACGGGACCATGGTCTCCAGGAAAGAGGCGGCATAGGAAGGAAACTAGCCACAAGCCCAGGAAGCCAAGTGATGCTGCCTGGAAGCAGGGCAGGGTATAGGGGAAGATAAGAGGTGGATTCTGTAACTCCCTCTTATGTGGCCAATTTAGGCAAAAGACACTTAAGTCCACCTGTGTCACCCATGTCTACTTTCCAACAGAGGGGGAACTTGGTGATAAAACAGAATTGAAGAGGAATGTTCCCAAACAATGTCTTACCTTATTTATGAGATCGTGATCTCATGACCCTGATTATATACTATAAAACAATGCTCTGTGAGAGGCAGTCCAGGGCACAGGCTCTGGCTCTAGGAAGCCTGGTTGGGGTTTCTATCCTAATACTTCCAACCTGTGTGACCCTGGGGAGTTATTCAGTGCTCTGTCCTTCTATTTCATTATCTTTAAATGCAAAAGTAGCATTACCTACCTCACAGAGCTGTAAGAATCAAATAAAGTGTGACATAATTAGAATGGTGCCTCACATTCAGTAAGTGCTTATAGGTGTTTGCTGTTGTTATGACCTAGAAATTAAAAAATAGCTCCGTGCCTTTGTTTTATTATACTTTGCTTATGGAAATACAGCAAACAAACATTATATAAATAAAACAGAAATATGTTATCAATAAAATCTCACTGTACAAGTTTATTTTGGGTATGAAAGTATAGATTGTATATGTATTAGTTTGATAAATAAGGGCATATAAATGTGTCATAAATGAATATATAATAGACCTAACATTAGTTATTCCCTATTATAGACCAAAAACAGAAGTATGCTCTAATACATATGATACTTTAATATATATTGGGTTAATCAAAACCCAATAGGAAGCTAAATTGACAATAATGAAGCCAAATTAACATTAATTTGAAATTACTAAATAAAAATATTAGCAATCAAAAACCACAATCAACTTAAGACAGCACTGAAGATTTATTGAAAACAGTAGCCCCTTCCCTAAAATAGTAAAAATTTGAATTATCTGCATCCATCTTTTACTTATTGATTTAAAAATACTCTTTATGCATTCAAATATTACTCTTTTGTCACATGAAAATATTTTCTCTAGGTTTTCATTTGCCTCATGAGTGTGTGTATATCTGTGTGTGTGCATGTGTGTTTCTGTGTCCTAACATTTAGAAAAAAAGTGAGTTTTTATTCAGTACAACTTATCAACATTTTTTTCTTTTATGATTTCTTTCTTTGGGGTTCTATTACAAAAGTCTATTCCTACCAAATATCTATATTAAATTTAACTGCATTTTTTTGAAACCTCTTATTACATTCATCTCTACTCCTGAAAGAGACTGTTCTGGAGAAATCAAAGTACATTAAATGTTTAATAGATTTTTATTTATAAAAGTTGTGAGTGGAAGGTAATGAGGCATTGATTTCTAAATGGATGTATCAGAAATAAAAACTACATAGCCAAATGATGGCTGTCCCTTTCATTTCAGGTGCCTTGATTATAATTCCAATGACACCTCCAATGCTAAAAATAATAATGGTGCAACTCTTTTTTTAAAAATGATGTTTAATAAGAGTCATTTCATGAATGCTTCCCTTGAAAGTTATACCTTAATTCTCTCCATTTGAAAGTTACCTCCCGAAACTTGCTTTACCTGAATCATGTTGGATGTGACTAATATCCAAAATATCCCCTGTCAGTTTTTGGATTCAGCTACTGTCCTTCATCTATGTCAAAAATGCAAGCAGTGAAAATCAACCTTAACACATCAGGAAGAACTCCACTGTGTAGACTGAACAGCAGCCTCTGAAAATATCCAAGTTTTAATGCCTGGCACCTGTGAATGTGTTACCTTACATGGCAAAGGGACTTTGCAGATACTATTAAGGATTTGGGGATGAAGAGATTATCCTGGATCATCTGGATGGACCCAAAATGTAGACACAAATTCCTTATTAGAGGGAGTTTGGAAACAGAAGTACAGGGTGTGATGATGGAAGCAAGAAATTGTAGGGACCTGAGGAAGGGGCCACAAACTAAGGAGGGCAAGCAGCTTCTGGAAACTAAATAGGACAGGAGAATGGGCTCTCCCCAGGGCAGCAAAAGAAACCAGCCCTGCTGACATCTGCTGACATCCAGTTCTGTGGATTGAATGTCCCCCCAAAACTCACTGAAGCTTGACCCCCATTGTAGCAGTGCTAAGAGCCACTTGTGATAATTAAAGGTGGACCTTTTAAGAGGTGATTAGATTGCAAGGACTGTGCCTTTGTGAATGGATTGATCCATTCACGGGGTAATGGGTGTAGTTATGATGGCTTTATAATGAGAGTGGGAAATAGCTCTCTGCTTAGGCCATTTTCTCCATGTGACATCCTGGTCACCCTGGGACCCTATACAGAGTACCTACCCAGAAGAAGGCCCTCACCAGATATTTTCCCTAGACTTTGGACTTCCCAGCCTCCATACTGTTAAGAAACAAATTATTTTTCTTTACAAATTACCCAGTTCCAGGTATTCTGTTATAAGCAACAGAAACAGACTAATACATCCAGTGAAACTGATCTAAAACTTCTGATCTCCAGAGCTGTAAGAGAATACATTTGTGTTATTTTAAGCCACCAAGTTTGTAGTAATTTGTTATAACAGCACAGGAAACTAATACACCGACCTGATAAATTTTGTTATAATTGATGTTAGAATTTTCACCAAAAATCCACTCTAAAATTGGCAACTGTTAAAAACACTTAACTTGAAAAGTTGGGAGCCCCTAGGGACCTACTCTATGTAAACTTCTGCAGTAGAAACAATGCCCCATCTTTCCTTTGGAGAGAGAGAAGGGTGGGGTTTCTACTTTTTTCATGTTTCCTTTCTCAGGCTAGAAGAAATTTTTTTCTGATATATTCTTCCTTATAGAGGTGTTAAAGAAATCATTTGTCAAATAATGTGTTACTCAGCTGAAAATATTTACATTTTAATTAAAGGCTAACTAACAAAGGAGGTAGCTCTTCATACAAAAGAGAAATCTATGGTGGTGAAATTGCAGGTGTCAGCGTGGGATGTCCTTGTAGCCCTGGGGCTTTCCCAGATGTCCTCAGAAGATGCAAGGTGGCCTAGTAAACCTATGGGAAGTCCCATGTCATAGTGCAATGCTGTTTTGAGGTCCTGGGGAGATAGGAATCAACAGAACAGATGAAGTCCCTGGCCTTAAGAAGCTTACATTCAGGTGGGGGAAGGAGAGAAACAAAGTTAACAAATAAGGAGACAGAATGCCTGACAGTGATAGAGCTGTGGGGAAGAATAGTGCAGGAAAATTGGGCAGGGTACACTAGGTGGGCGGGGCCTTATTTTACATACGGTAGCCTTCGGTCAAAGAGTTGAACATGTAAGAGCCCCAGAGAGAGGGGACGGCCTGCAAGAAGACCAGTGTGGCTGCAGGACAGTGAGGCATGGACGAGGGGTGGGAGGTGAGGTCATAGAGCTAATGGGGTCAGGTCACATAGGGTCATGTAGACCACAGCAAGGAATTTGGATTTATGCTCCATGAGTTGGAAGCCATTGGAGCATTTTGAGCAGAGAAGGGGCCAAGTCTGAGTTATGTTTTTAAAAGAACAGTCTGATTGCTCTGCTGAGAATCGAATCTAGGACTCAGGATTGACCCAGAGAGAGCAGTAGTCTAGGACAGGGGAGATGGTGTCCTGGACTGGGGAGGTGGTGATGGTGGTAAGGAGAAGTTGTCAGATATATTTGAATTCTGGAGCCAATAGGATTTGTCGATCCTCTGGATCAAAGTGTGTGAGAGACAGAGGAGAAGTCAAGCCTGATTCCAAGGCTTTTGAGTAACCACAAGGCTGGAGCTGTTATTGAATAAAATGGGGAAGACGGTGGGTGGAGAAGGTCCCAGAAGGAAGACCAAGAGCTCTGTCTAGGAAGTGCTCCATTCGAGATCAGACATCCAAGTGGAGGTATTGAATAGACAATTGGATGTAAGAATCTGCAATTGAGAGAGGAAGTCCAGCTAAAGATTGACATTTGGGAGTCACCATTTTATAGATTATTTCAAACCGTAAGACCTGAAAGAGATTATTTAGGGAGTATGTGTTGATTGGGAGAACAAGGTGCCCAAGAACGAAATCCTTGGGCAACTTTCAGAAGGCAGGAATATGAGAAATAACCAACAAAAGTGATGCAACTGGAAAGGCAGATCAGGTGGGAGGCTCACTGAAAATGAGTGTTGTCACATAAGATGGGTGTAGAAGATGTTTCATGGTAGGGAGGGAGTGACCAGCAACAGCAAATGCTGATGGCAGCTCAAGCGACAAAATTCTGGTGAGTCTGATGGGAACCGTTTGAGGGTGTACTGAAGAGGTAATTGTGACTGGAGTTTGAAAAGGAGAGGAGAGAGAAAAGGACAGAAAAAATCTTATAAAATAATGCGTATCTCCTTCTGCATGTCCCTTTTTGCTTTTTTAAAAAATCATACCCTCCGTATTTCATTTCAGCATGTTTGCACTTCCTATCTCTTCTGTTGTCTCAGATTCTTTCCCCGAGATTTCTGTATGGCTTGCCTCCTTACATCTTTCTCCTCTCCTCGAATATCACCTTTTCAAAAATCTCATCTTATCACCAGCTGATATAGTAGATATTTTCTTCTGTATTTGTTTATGCTTTATCTCTTCCCACTAGAACATAAGCTTCATGGGGCCACTTACTGCCCTGTCTCTGGGTTAGAATTGTACCTGGCACAGGAATCACTTCAAAAGTGTGTGTGCATTCATTTGTTTTCTGTTGCTTATAACAGAATACCTGAAGATGGGTAATTTATAAAGAAACAAAATTTATTTCTTACAGTTTGGAGGCTGGGGAGCCCACAGTCCAGGGGGTGCCTCTAATGAGGGCCTTCTTCTGGGTGGGCACTGCCTACAAGGTCCTGAGGTGATGCAGGTGGTCACATGGCAAGGATGGCAAGAACTCCTTCATGAACTCTCGTTATAAAACCACCAGTCCCCACCCATGATAACCCATTAAACCATTAATCCAGTACTCTATGAATGGATAATCCATTCACGAGTGCATAGTTGGCATGATCTGATCACCTCTTAAAGGCTCCACCTTCCAAATACCATAATTGGATTTACCACCCTCTTAACACTGTTACAATGGAGGTCAAGATTCCAATACATGGACTTTTGGGGGACACATTCAACCTAAACCGGTGTGTTAAATGGATGGATGGATGATGAATAAGACTTTCTATCTCTCTATCATCTCTGATCTGATGGTGCAAGTAAAGCGTAAATGAAATGGTGACCTGCAAACACAGAGTCATCCTAGGTAGCCTCTTTGAATTTTTGCATGTTGTAACGTCACAATGTTTCAGCAATATCTGCTGTTCCTAAATTTAGCATCATATTTCCTGCACTAATAAAGTTAGGCATGACCCTGTAACTTCTTTATACAGTGGGATGTGTTTATTTTCTGGTGCTGGATTCTCTGTCCCCTTTCTCCCTACTTTGGAAGCCTCTGAGCTATGCAGGTGGAATGGTGAGGTCACCTGGCAGGCAACCACCTGCAGAGACACTCTGAGTTGTAGAGGAATGTGTAGGAGGGAAAAATGGACATTGTAGTTTTGTCACTCATATCTTGGGGATGCTAATTACTAAGATAGACTGCTCCCATCAATACAATGTGAAATTAAAACAGTGAATGAGTTTACTGCAGATTTAGGCATGTGAGTCACTTCACGGTTTACATGGATACAACAAAATGTCACTAGGGAAAAAGTCCTTCCTGAAAGACTCTGAGTAACTCACTTGGCTAATCAGTGTGATTGGTCTTAGAAACCAAAGCAGTGTTTAGTTCATGCTTATGAATGGATATCTCAGGGCAAACAAAATCCTCTTCCCTATATTAAGTCAGTCTCCTATGCGAATGTAAGAAAAACTGCAGAGGGTACAGTTTCATTTCCACCTGTGTGATTTCTTGTTGGTTTTTTAAAAAAATATTTTATTTTATTTTATTTTGTCGATATACAATGCAGTTGATTATTGTGTCCCATTACCAAAACCTCCCTCCCTCCTCCCTCTCCCCCTCCCTCCCAACAATGTCCTTTCTGTTTGCTTGTCGTGTCAACTTCAAGGAATTGCAATTGTTATGTCTTCTCCCCCCACTGGTTTTTGTGTGTGTGTGTGTGTATTTATTTATTTATTGGTTTGAGACTGAAGTTCATTTTCTATTGCATTCTCCAAATATTTTATCTAAAATCTGTTACTCTATAGAGGCTTTAGCTAAGTGCCCCACTTAGCCATTAGAAAGGTGACTCTAAACCATTAATAAAACCCAGCTGAACTACCTAACCAATCACATAGTATGAGCTTAATAAATATTTGTTGAATTGATGGAGAGAAGTAAATATCCCCATTCATTATTAAGCAATACTTGCTCTATGACTGGGCTGGGAGAAACCAATATCACCAGTTGCATTTGGTTTTAGTTTAATTATTGAAGGCCAGAGCTGCAAGTGATTTTAAAGATAAACTTGTATAACTGCCAGTAATACTTGAGGGGTTTTCTTTACTCTTTATTGTTCAGCTCTTTTACAGTAATCTAATCTTTTTTTGTTTGTTTCCTCCTAAAGAAAAGACATTTCAGACTTTGGCCATGATTAGCCAATATTGGAATCTCCTGGATGAAAAGTAAAATATTCTCTTCTGCAAGGGTTTATCACTCCCCTGGATGTTTAGTTGGAAGCCTTCACATTTGCTCTCATGTAGACTTGAGGTTCAAATAGATTTCATGTACTTTTCCAACTAAGATTGATTGGTGAGGGTTTGGAAGGGGCTGTTTTGAGAGGGATTCTGAAGTCCAGTCTGGTTCAGAGCATGAGAGTAGTGTGACCCACTGTTGATGTCTGCCATGGGCAGAGAAGCAAAAAATAGTGTCATCCTAGCCACACCTTGACACCATAGGCAGTTTCTGACAGATAGCCCAATATGTGTGTTTTGTTTTGTTTTGTTTTGTTTTGTTTCAACATACTTGAACTGTGCTTGACAGGACTTCTCATTTGTCCACTCAAAATTCACCTTTCTTTAATGATTAAAGCTTTGATTAGTCCTAAAGCCCACAGCAGAGTTCTTATGCTTGTGCCACAGTTCTGGTTTAAGAAGCTTTTGATTAAATTATTTTTCAATAAACTTCCATGAACCATCATCTCATTTTGCTAAACCTAAGCCTTTGTTTTGCCCCTAAAAATTAGAAGAGCAATTCAGAAGTAATAGGTCCTTAAAAAAAAAAAAGAAAGAAAGAAAAGAATTGACTTCTTTTTAAGGCAGAGAAAAAGGAGGGCAAGTGGAAAGCAGAAATGAGCCTGAAACATGTGGAATATAGTTTATTCGTGTATTCCTATCATACAAAGCCTAGGTTTTGTCTTTGTTTTTGTCCTTTAGAATCTCACTCAGTGGTTTATAGCCCATTAGTGAGCATTGAATGCAAGTTAGTAAGATGTGGTTGTCATTTAAAAATAAGCAAAATAGCATAACATAGCATAACAGGGCAAAACATAGCATAGCATGACAAAACATAGCCTAACATCACTTAATATAGAATAGGATTGGATGGGATGGAATGGGGTAAGACAGAAAATATCAGGATGTACTTTATGTAGTAAAAGTACGTACTGTGTTCTGCAGTTCTGTTTCCACTGTGATTGTGTGTGTGTGTATATGAACATAACTGTGTATGTCGTACGTAGTAATGTCAAATAAATTTCTTACTGTGGGTTGCAGTCAAAACATTGCCAGGGACATGAAATGACATATGTCATAAGGAAGGATGCTGCACCTCCTCCCTCAGACTGGCCCAGCCACAGCTGCATGGCCAGAGAAATCACCATCGGCAACATTTCCTTGAGTAGGTAGGACAGCGACTCAGATTGTGTGTGGTCATCAGCCTGACTCTATACACATGTGGGCATGAAACAAGGACTCCCTGTGCTTTGATCTCACCAGAGCTCCTTTCTAAGAGAAGGCTCTGTCCATCTGCCCTTCGGCAGAAGGAGGAAAAAAGGACACCCAGCATGTTTCAGACAGCCATGTGGGAATTTCGTGAGGCACAATCAAGCCAGAGGCACACACTATATTTGTGGGTTCTGCGTGCCAGATGAAAGATCGTTTCCAACACCACTCTCTCTCAAGATACAGAACCCACAAGCATTCCTAGCCATGCTTCTTTTTTCTGCCTGGGCTGCAGGTTTGGGAGTAATGTACTTTCTGTTTGCTTGTTTGTTATCATTTTTATTTTTTATTGCCTGGAATATTTTACATATACAATAAATGAAAATATTTTTTTAACCCATGGAAAGGCAACAACAGAGTGGAGAAATCTCAGAGGACTTACGAAAACATCATTCTTATCTTTTATTAAGGCCAATTTACGTATTTGTCATTGTTACCTATTTAATGATATTGAATTAGTGCAACCAGAGTTTTTAGTGGTATTTCTTAATCAACTTTTCAGTATTTTGAATGCTAACCTATTTAAACCCATACCTTTTTTTGGGTAGGGTATTTGAAAAAGCAAGAGAACATTAATTGATATAGTTTTTTTTAATATGTAGTTATCTATTAAAATGTGTAATTCCATTTGTGCCAACTCTACATTATAATGCTTTTCATTTTAATTTAATTTATTTGAGTGGCTAGCCAAAGTGAGATGATTTTCCTCCTTTTCAGGTGTGGTTGGGGTGGGCTACACTGTACCCAGAGGTTTTTCTCAGAGGAAGTGAGAGATTCATTGACGAAACTGGTGCCCCTGACATGTCGACTATGGCAGATGACCAAGATTAAAATGTTCCCTACCCCTGCAAAATTCCATTATGTTTTTAAACTTTGAGATCTTTCTTGGATCTGGTAGGGAATGCTGAACACTGCTTCAGAGGTCATCAAAGAGCCAGATGTAAGTGATACCCAAGAGTGGAAAAAAAGTAACATTGCTGTTAATCATACACCCTAAATATATGTTTTTTGATGTTCAAATCAGGATAATTAGTATATTGAACATTACACAATGTAATTGATTTTTGTCGCCCTTTATCAATTCTTCCTGTTCCTCATCCCCCCTCCCCCTTTCTTACCCCTGGTTCCCTCAGTTCTGTTCTCTCCTTTTGGAAGTTCAACATATTATTCTGATTGTTGTATCTTTTTTTTTTTTTTTTAACTTGTGTGTTTATTTTTTAGCTTCCACTTATGAGTGAGGACATGAAGTATTTCTTTCTGTGCCTAGCTTATTTCACTTAGCATAATTTTGTCTAAGTTCATCCATGTTGCTGCAATTGGTAGTATTTCATTTTTTTTATGGCAGAGTAGTATTCCACTGTGTAACTGACCTGAAGGATGTCTTTTTTTCTTTCCTTTCCTTTTCTCCTGAAGACACCTTTCTTCAAGACATAGTTTCTGCTCTCCACTTGTGCCTGACTTAGTGTAGAAGCATTGTGTTCATGGATCAAATGCTTATTGCAGATATTTTGTGCATGTGGCTGAAAATGTCCCTTTCAAGTGACTACTAAAGTGGAGAGATTCTCACTTGTGGATAACACTCTTGCTCTCAAAGATGGACTGTAAAGAAAGGAATGTACCACACTCACTCACTCACTCTACTCAAGTGTAATTTAAACCAACTCTCAAGCATAATGGGATGTTACCACCAATATTTATTTTTTTCCTTTCATTAGATAAATAGTATTAAATTGGGATCCTTGAGAAAATTGTACTGATGGTAACATCTTTGAAAGTATTTAGAGCTCAAGACTCACTCAGGCAAATTTTCATCATATGCAAATCACCATCATTATGCAAATGAGAACATCCTCATTGCTGTGCAAGTGTAAAATGGATGTTTGTTTTTATGATGATGAATTATCTTTTCCAGCAGCAGTCTGTGGCATGGGGGCTCATGTTTGTTTTTTAGACATTTTTGTTGGTTCCAACATAAATCTATTGCCAACTTGGGCAATGTGGGGTCTCTGCTTCTTTCCAGGTCTACAGTCTAAGTTTCTTTGTTGAAGCATTCCTGTAGTTCATTATTGTCATTTGGCATTTGTAAATAATAGCAAGTCTGCAGAGCATTTTTTGCAGTTGACTTGAAAAGTTGTAACTCTACTTTGTGGATAAACTGGGAAGTCCCCAGCTTACCTGAAAAGTCTTCTGCACTCTTTACAAAGAACCAAATGATTTATTAGAATCTTTACAGGGAAGAAAGTGACACAGAGTGGTGGGTTACTTTATGATATCATCACCAGAACATCATTGCAAAATATTTCCTGAATAAACACTATTTGCTAATTTAACTCATGGTTTCTCATTTAATTCTCACATACTCCTTCAAAGAAGTTACTGTTATCAGCCCTACTTCATAGATGAGGAAACCTAGGCTTAGAGAAGTTCCATAACTTGCTCTATGTCACACAGCTAATGAGTGCAAGAATCAGGACTCAGACCCAGGTTCCTGCTTCTCAAAGCTCCAGTTTTAGACACCATGCAGCTCCAGAGGGTAACTTGAACCCCTGAAATTGGAGTCATGCATGCTGAACAAAGTAGGATACCCATCAAGGAGGAGGCACCTAGAGAGAGACACTCTGGTAGAAATGTGTGTAGTGCAGTGGCACAGTGGTACAGTATCCATCTGGAATGCTTGGGGATCCGTTTCCCCTGAGGAGGAAGGAGACTCCCTCCACTGATGTGAGTTGGATGCAGTGATTGGTGTGTGGGGAGAAGAGAGGAGGGTGGCTGTGGGCCAGCCTCAGAGGCACTGCCCTCAGCACGGGGGGACGCACGTCCTTGAGAGGAGAGAGGATGAGGTTGAGGCAAGAGGATGCTTCATGTTATGGTTTCCAGGAAGATACTGAGGCAAGGGAAAGGTGCACTGAGACTTCCGCTGCCTGACTTTTCTTAGCTCTAATGTACCCTCTTTTCCCTCCTCCCATCCACCTCAGTCTTCTCCCTCCACCTGCAGGTCCCGACCCCCATTAGTTTATTCTCTGCTTGAAAGGGACAGGGCTGTGGGTGAGAATCTCAACCATGGTAGATGTTTCCTCCGAGGCTCTGGAAGTTTTCCTTCTTTAGGTGTCTTATTGCAGTGGAACATTTCATTCCTTGCTGACCAGCATCTTTTCACCTTTTTTAGGAAATAGCAGCCTGATTTCCTTGTTGGGAAATAACCAATTTCCCATTGCATACAGTCCAGTGCACTATTAATCTAGACAACCTGCTCTTTCTACGTCCAAGGGGGATGACCCATGCTCCTACTCTGGAATTCAGATCTTGACCACTGTGACAAAAAGGCCAACAGATGCAGGGGCTCATTCATTCCAGAAAATCCATGGAAAGATAGTCAAATATTTTCCGGTACCTGAGCCTCTATAGGTGAACCTTCTGCAAGATGTGTCTAGTCTTCCTGCTGATTCTGTGAGCATCACATAACTCCTGTTGACTATGCTCAAAGAACTAGCCCCAGCAAACTTCTGCTTTTTTGTTTTTTTAAACTTAAAACAATTTTATTTATTTATTTATTATTTTTATGAATATTCATGAGATACAAATTACCAGAAATTGTTTTATACCCTGTGTCCCCACCCAATTGTCCTCCAACCACACTTCCCCTCTCTCTCTCCCACCCCACTCCGCTTTGCAGCCCTAGGAATGTTCCCTCCCTCTGTCAGACCACTGCAATACTGTGGTCTTTCTTTCCTTCCTTCCTTCCTTTCTTTCTTAGCTCCCACATATGAGTGAGCACATGCAGTATTTATCCCTCTGTGTTTTGCTTATTTCACTCAACATAAGTTTCTCAAGGTTCATCTGTGTTGTTGCAAATGGGAGTATTTCACCATTTTTTATGGCAGAGTAGTATTCCATATATATATACCACACTTTCCTTATCTAATCATCCATCGTTGGACATTTAGGTTGGTTCCATATCTTAGCTATTGTAAGTAGAGCTGCGATGAACATGGAGTGCTGGTATCCCTTTGACATGATGATTTCCATTCCTCTGGGTATATACCCAGAAGACTATATCAAACTAAAAAGTTTTTACACAGCAAAAGAAATGATCAACAGAGCGAAACAACAACCTACAGAGTGGGAGAAAATTTTTGCTAACTATGCATCTGACAAGGGATTAATATCCAGAATATACATAGAACTTAAGCAATTATACAGTAAAAAAACAAATGACACAATTAAAAACTGGGCAAAGGAGCTAAGTAGACATTTTTCAAAGACATACAAATGGCCAACAGATACATGAAAAAATGCTCAACATCACTAGTCATTAGGGAAATACATATTAAAACTACATTGAGATACTACCTCATCCCAGTTAGACTGGCTATAATCAAAAGGACGGTAAATAACAAATGCTGGTGAGGTTGTGGAGAGAAGGGAATGCTCCTACAGTGCTGGTGGGACTGTAAATTAGTACAACCACTATGGGAAACAGTATTGAGGTTTCTCAAACTTCTGTTTTTTAAAAGTTTTTAAAATTTATTTTTATTGACACACTGTAATTGTACATGCCTATGGGGCACAATCTGATGTTTCGATACATGTGTAGGTTGTATGCTAATCTGGTCAGGGTAGTTAATGTCTCCATCACCTCATGTGTTTATCATTTCTTTGTGGCAAAACCATTCTAAAGCTTGTCCTTCAGCTATCATGTCATATACAAAACTTAACTGATAACAATAGTCATCAGCTGCCAGCACACCTTTCTTTGCTGCTGTCAGGATAAGTCAGGCTAATTGAGCAGGACTGAGAGAAAGCCATCTCGGGATGGTCTCTTGTCAAGCTCCCAGGTGTCGAGGTGGTCACTAAGGACAATGACAAGCTCTCCTTTACTTATGTGCCCTCCTTCCTTTACTCATGTACCATGGCAGTGCAGGAAGGAGGAAAAGGAAAAAAGTGCTGACTCCTCAATGTTATATTTATCCCCATAGAACTGCACCTGGTGAGAGTCAGGTGAGTCAGCCAAAGAGCCCCAAACAGAAGGCTCCTGACTTGTTTTGGACCCAGGGTACGAGGAGAGTGGAAGGGGAGGAGTATGGGTGGAAAAAGACCAGATCAGAGTGGACAGAAGCTCCTTGCCTTGAGGAGGCTCCACATGCACTGGCTGTGCGCCCAGCTGGCATTGGAGGGCAGCTTCCTCAGGAGCCTGCCGGTCACAGCCCAATAAGTGCCTGTGATCTGGCCTGGAAGATCACATGTCAGGCTTTGGCCTGGGACTAGACTGCTTAAGTCTCATGTTATGAAGTCCCACATGGACGCTTTTAGATGCTTCTCTTCAGGAGTAGAAACCAGAGATACTTTCCGACAAAAATACAGGATCTCCATGGTCTTCCCCTGATGTGTGCTTTCTAAAGTGGTTCCTTCCCTACTTTTTAGTCTACTGCTGCCAAATACACAGAGGTAGCTTTGGTGCTGGGGTGAACTACAGTGAGCAAGAGGACCGGGGACACAAACGTGCACACACACAAGCCCTCCCTCCTGCTGCTGCTTTTGTTCAGGGCTTCATCTCAGGTTTGAATGACCCCATCACCATCTGGCCTGATTCTCAGTCTCAGGGAAAGCGGACACCTTAAGTTCTCTCCTCAGGCAGTTGAGGAGTAAATATTTGTTTCTGAGTTTATATTTCTTGGCTTCTGGCTGAAACCTCAGCAAGGTGCACCTCCCCTACCTGGTCCACTCATTCCTGGCCCTGACACCAGGCCAACTTTCCTTCCATCATATCCTTTCCTTGGATTATGACTTAGTTCCTCATTTTTCTATCCAGGTACCTGGACATCTTTTCCTTACTTAGGTTTTAATTCCTACTGTTGAGTCAGGCATTTGGATTAATTTCTCTCCCCTCCTGTTCACTTGGGTTCTGTTTGTCAGGGATTTTGGCTGTCAGTAATGGAAAACCAACTCTAGCCAACTTACATAACAAAAATGTGTTAGCATTACTTGGGGTTCTCAGAATCATATTAAAAGCCAAAGAATCTGGTGTAATAGGCCACATATGACTCAGCAAATCCACTCCTAAGATCTACCCAAGAGAAATAAAATATGTGTGCCCCCACACACAGGTGTACCCAAATTTCATAGCAACGTTATTCATGTCAGGAAGACACTGGAAACGATCCAAATGTCTCTTAACAAGTGAATGAATCAACAACATGTGGTTTATCCACATAATGGAATACAATTCACCAATGGAAAAGAATGAAATACAGACACATGCTACAACATGGATGAGCCTCAAAAAACATTATGCTAAGGGAAAGAAGCCATGAGAATGACCTGCAGATGGACCCACGAAACTTTTTGGGGGTAATGAAAATTCTCTAAAGCTAGATTATGTTCTTTAGAGTACCAGGGCTAAGCCCCTTTCATGGGCTGAACTGTGTTCCCCCTGCCCCTCTACCCAACTTCTTCCTTGCTTCCTCTTCCAGGAAGCCCTCCATGAACCCCAGGGTGAGAATTTCCCCTCAGTGCTCCCACATCTCTCTGGGCTGAGATTGGAGGCTGCATTTCTGCATCCACCAGCTGGCACCAAGGTTCTCTGAGGGTCTGTGGTCTGCTTGCAGCTGTAGTCCCAGCTCCATGCACTGTCAGTGTCTGGCAGATGACAGGTATTCAAAAAATGTTGGTGGAATTCATAATTCATAAATAATCACAGAAGGCCTGATAATGGAAATCTGATCTGAGCTTTAAAGGAGAACTTGACTTTAGGAGCAGAGAAGACTATGAATGATTCTGATGCATCAGAAGATCCGGAATACAGAAAAGGAAGTGGGAATTCACATGTTTGGAGCAAATGACAGGCTGGTCCCGAGGTCTGGGCCTGGTGACATGAACCATGAGGACAGAGAGGCTGGTCAGGCTCATTGGAAGGCCATGCGGAGCTGTGTCCAGGGCGGGCTCCAGAGACAGAGCTGGGCTGAATCCTGTCCCTTCTACTATTTGGGCCACCTTGAGCAAGTTACCACTGTGTGGGCTGAATTGTGTACCCTCAGTTCATATGTTGAAGCCCTAACCCCAGGACCTCAGGATGGGACTGTATTTGGAGACAGAGTCTTCAAAGGGGTGGTTAAGTTGAAATAAGGTGATTAGGATCCCTAATCCAATATGACTGGTTTTCTTATAAAAAAGAGATTAAGTGAAACGAGTCAGGCACAGAAAGAGAAATACCACATATTCTCACTTATTGGTGGGAGCTAAAAATTAATATATAAATTCACACACACACACACTCACAGACACACACACACACACAAAACCGGGGGGGGGGGAGAAGATATAACAACCACAGTTACTTGAAGCTGATACGACAAGCAAACAGAAAGGACATTGTTGGGGGGGAGGGAGGAGAGGGAGGAGGGAGGGAGGTTTTGGTAAGGGGAAACAATAATCAACCACAATGTATATCGACAAAATAAAAGTTAAAAAAATAATAATAATAAAATAAAATAAAATAAAATAAACCAGACAAGGAAAGAGAGAGAGAGAGAGAAAAAAAAAAAAAGAGAGATTAAGACATTGTATTAGTCAGTTTTGTGTTGCTGTAACAGAAATACCTGAGACTGGGTAATTTATAAGGAAAGAGGTTTCTTTGGCTTATGATTCTAGGACAGTTGCATCTGGCACAGGCCTCAGGCTGTTTCTATTCATGCCAGAAAAGTGGCAGGCAGCCAGTGGGTACAAGCAGATCACATGGCGAGAGGAAACAAGAGAGAGAGAGAGAGAGGAGGTGCCAGGGTCCTTTAAACAATCAGCTCTCGTGGGAACTAATAGAGTGAGAACTCACTCACTACCCCTCCTCCCCCAGGGAGAGCATTAATCCATTCATGAGGGATCCGCCCCCATGACTCAATCAGTTTCCAACACTGCCACATTGGAGATAAATTTCCACATGAGTTTTGGAGGGAACAACACATCCAAAATCCATCAGACATAGACACACACAGAGGGAAGACCATGCGAAGACACAGGCAGAAGATGGCATCTACAAGTCAAGGAGAAACCAACCCTGTCAATACCTTGATCTTGGACTTCTCGCCTCCAAAAGTGTGAAAAAAATAAATTTCTGTTGTTTATACCACTCTGTCTGTGGTATTTTGTTATGGCTGCCTGAACAACCTAATATAGCACCTATACTTCCTTATTCTTTAAGGAAAATGTGATGTATCCTATCAAAAATATTTGGTTATATCTTAAAGATTATTTTTAAAGAACATTTTGTTGAGGTATGATGGGCACACAAAAGGTTGTACATATTTAATGTATACAGCTTGGTTAGTTTGGAGATACATATACACATGTGAAATTACAGGTTAGTTTTGTTTATTTTTCAGAAAAATCTTTTTCCTCCTACAAGCTGATAGATTTTCAAAATTGTCTGTAAGATTAATTGTTCAGAAAATTGTGTGAATTAATTGCCTATAGTGTCAAAAGGTCAGTAGAAAACAGGTGATGTTTTTTAAAAATGTGGTTTGCTTTGCAGGTTTTATTGGCTGCTCTGGTGTTGCACTGAGCTCAGAGCTGCAGAGGTGCAGACAGTTCATTGCCCAATGGATAATAAGTGACAGTGACAACCCACAGTGATAAGAGTGGTTGATACACAAGACCTCCTGCTGAATTTGTGATCTTTAGTTCTTTTAGAGGTTGAGAACTTCATAGAAATCATGTGAGAATTTCCACTTTCACTTGGGTTTTTTTTTTTTTTTTTTTGTTGTTGTTGTTGTTGTTGTTGTTAAGGTTGACAGGGTAATTTTGGTTTGCCTTCCCCTCATCTAGACAGCCAAATTTTAGTAACAGCCCCTGCTATGGGTCAAATGTCTTGCCCAAAATATCATGTATTGGAAACTTAATTCCCATTGTAACAGTACTGAAGGTGGGAAATCCTATTATGGTATTTGAAAGATGGGGCCTTTAAGAGGTAAATTAGTTTGTGGGGACCATGCTCTAGTGAACAGATTGATCCATTCATGGAGTAATGAGTCAATGGTTCAATGGGTGGCCGTGGGCATGATTCTGATGGCTTTATAAGGAGAGGAAGTGAGCATGTTAGCTCCCTCCTCCTCAGTCCATTCTTGCCATGTGACACCCTGTCTTGCTATAAAGTCACCACCAAGAACAAGACCCTTACCAGATGTTCCCTGGACCTTGGACTTCCCAGCCTCCAAACTAGAAATAAATTTTATTTCTTTATAAATTACCCAGCTTCAGGTATTCTGCTATGAGCAACAGAAATGGACTAATACAGCCCCCAGATTTCCTTTATGGATGTACCTGTCATCGGTGTAGGTGCATGTGGTCCTAGGCCTGGCTGACAAAGTATAGCTCCCTCCTGTCTACAGGGATGGGCTCAGGCACAGGCACATGACCTAAGATGGCCCAATCAGAGTGAGGCTTGGGGCTTTGTGGGAAACATGAGAAAAGACCTCCTGAGACCTGAACCTGGGAGGATGTGAGGCGGAGGCTCTGCAGGCACTGAGCCCCGGGGAGAAGAGAGCTTGTCTGAGAGTGAAGTCTGCAAAAAGTACGGCTGACACAGGGAGAGAAAGCAGATCTTCATGACATCATTTGACCTCAGGGAGAGAGAGAGAAATCAGATCTCCATGACATCATTTGACCTGGATTAAGCCCTGTCTACAGCCAGATCAGTTACATAGTTTAATAAGTTGTCTTTTTCCTCATGCATATTTAGGTCAGGCTGTGAAAGTTTCATTTCTAAGTGCAACATTAAATGACAAAAGTTAACATTTGATGTTTGGCTTGAATGATTTGCTTGATACAAAGGGGGAAGGATGGCCCATTTACTTATTAAATTGCCTTTATGTCAGTCATTATAAACGAGGTTTTGCCACCTCCCATCTGCGATCTTTCCGCTTGTGTTCACAGAAAGAATTAACCGTGGATTTCAGACTGCTTAGGGTCAGGTCGTTATTTATTTGTTTGTTTTGAGAGCAACAAGATTCAGTTATAATGCAGCAATATACAGAACTGAGTGTTTCACCCTAATTAATAAGTGACAATAAGTTTTGATTTTTTTAAGACACAAAGGAGAAGATGGTGGTTTCAGGAGAAAAAAATATTATCTTCTTTCCCCCTGTGATATGCTCTTGTACTTCTCCATTTTATTAATTATCACAATAATGATTAGATAATTAATAAAATCATAAGTATAATTAATTGTTAGTACTTATCTCCTCTTGTAGAATATTAACTGCATTGAGACACACTTAATAGTATCCTATTTGCTACTATTCCCATTGCACTTTATAGGACCTCAGGAACAATTTGGTGTAAGAATGAGAAAACTAGGCTCAGGGATATTAATTAAAATCGCACACCTAGTAAATGGTCAAGCTGTAACTAAAGCCTCCTATTTATACCCTCTAGGGTGTGAGGATGTAAAGAAAAGAAAAGGGCAGAGCATCACATGAGTCGTCCAGATGGAACTTAACCCAGTGAAATGGGGGAGATGATGGCAGAGAAGTCTATTGAACCAAGTCTCAAGAAAGCTGGTGGATTGTCTTGAAGGTCAAAGTTTAGAGAAAACCAGGAAGGGTATGGAATATGCTGGTGTGAGCCTCAGCAGAAGATTTCTGTCTGAGCACAGATCAGCAATGATTGGAAGAGACCACCATGACACATGAGATGGAAGATGACCTTGAGAATGAGGACATGATGCTGGGCTAGAATGGGCATCTACTCTGGATGGCAGCTCTGGAAGTGATGGTTGCAGGGGAGACATAGGTCTCTGGGCAGGAAGTAGAAACAGCATTCTACCACACATTTGGAGGTGCCAAACTGCTATGGGTCAAATTTGTCTCCCAAAAGTTCATGTGGTGGAAACTAGATCTCCATTGGAGCAGTGTTAAGAGGATGGGAAATTCAATGACACCATTTGAAAGGTGGGGCCTTTACGAGGTGATTATATTATGAAGACTGTGCCATTGTGGGTGAATTGATCCATTCGTGGAGTAATGGGTTTAGTTCTGATGGATTTATAAGGAGAGGGGGTGATCAGGTTAGTTCTCTTGATTATGCATTATTTCTCCAGGTAACATCCTGCGTCTTTAGAGGGTCACCACCAAGAAGAAGGCCCTCACCAGATGTGTTCCCTGGACTGTGGACTTCCCAGCTTCTAAAACTGTAAGAAATATATTTCATTTCTTTACAAATTACCCAGTTTTGGGTATTCTGTCATAAGCAACAGAAATGGACTAATACACAATAATAAGGGAATAAGTGCACATGGAAAAGAAAGGTGTGTCAGTACATTAATCTGAGTCTGGCTGGGACAGCAGAGTCCATGCCAGGTACCTTAAGGGGGAACATAATATGGGGCACTGGTATAAATTGTTGGAAGAGCTGAAAAGCCAAACACAGGATGGTGAGGAAACCCGGAGGAGTTCCTACCATACTAAGGCTGGAGGGACAAGTAGAGAGGGGACACTAGGAGGTTCCAATAGTGAAGCTAGCTGGTGTGAATGGCAGCCACCACAGGGCACCTTTCCTACCAGAGGCACCCTATGAAGCATCCTTCCTCCCACCTTCCATTTTTCCACCTGTGCCCTTAGTTGGCCAACGTAGTGAGAAGCCAGTGGCCAGGGATCCTGGAAAAAGCAAACTCCAAGGGTTGAGCCTCACTGATCCAGAGCAGAGCAGGAGGGGCAGGGAGTTGGTCACAATCAACACTAATGATGCAGAACTGAGGGAAATGGGAGAGAGAGAAACTATACACCACACATGGGCCAAGAAAGGCTTGGATCCAATTCTCTGCTTGAAAATCAGGGGCCTGGATGGAATGGACACAATTAAAGAAAAATTACTTTCGAAATCCCCATTAGTGCCCAAATGTTTTGTTATTAGATAATAATTAAATAGGAAGAGAAAATGTAGTGTTTCTGGTCATACATTATTAAAATATAAGCAATGCCCCATGGAATCTGAATTTCCTCTTTTTCTTATTTAGCTGAGGGCTCCTAAGCTTTTGGGATGCAAATACTGTTTATTCAATGCATTAGGCAAAGCAATTCAAATTATTTATTAACGGTGCTTATTTAATTTGATATCTTGGGAGCTTTCTGTGCATGTCTGATGTCATTTGGGAAACAGGCCTTTGTTTTTTATTTTTATTTCTATAAAACAGATTTGAGAGTGAATTATTCATGGCATTGTTTAATTTGAGGGGAGTTTGATTATGTGGAGGCTGTGTGTCATTTTCTTTTCTGTTATTAAGACGGCCAGAAGTCAATTAGGCATCTCTAAATGAAACACAGCACATACCTCTTTTCTATTTGGCTTCATATTTATTTTTTTCTAAATTCGTTTTCTTTTATGGTAATAGCTTTTATTAAGGTAAGTGATTTTACAGATGTTTTGCAATCTATATTTGTGGCCTATTTAATCAATAAAAGATGACCTTGTAACTGTTTCTCATAAAAAAAACTACTCATGTAGATCACAATGGAATATTCTCTTATTAGACTATAAGTTGCTTGAGAGCAGGAACCACATTTTAATCCTCTTTTTAAGAATACTGGGTAACACTTAAGGGCTATAAGCTATGTGTAAGATTCTGTGCTGTGTTGAGTTGCAAGTATGTTCTGATTTAATTCTCACAATAATATTGTGAGTTAGATGTTAAGAATGAGGTCCAAGGTTACTGGGATCAACTGGCTGTGGCCATTCCAAATCCTGTTATTTTAATCATTAATAAACTCCTCTGAATCTAGCATAGTGGCTAGCAATCATAATCACCAGATTATATTTTATTTTGTGAGTGAATGAAGAAACGCAGCAGTAAAGACATGTTTTAGAGCTAATCCTGAGAAAGAATACAGTTGATCACGATCAGCAATCGTGCAACTGAGTTTACTTCTAATGCCCATGGGCAATTTATTAGTTAGGAATCTTGGTTGCAAGTGACAGAAACGCAATTAAAACTGACTTTAGTGAAAAAGGGAATTTGATTCATATAATCATAAAGTTGATAGGAAGTATGAGCTTCGGGCACATCTGGATTCAGGTGCTTGAACAATGTCAGGTGCTTTCTTTTCATTTCTAAGCTCACCATTCTTCTAAGTTATTTCCATTCTCAGGCTGTGTGCTCCCTCATGATGTTGAAATAGCAAACTGAGCAGCTCAAATCTACCTCCTGATCTCAGTAGCTCCAGGTGAGGGTACCTCTTCTGGTGATTTCAGCAAAAAAACCCAGGAGAAGGTTTGATTGGCTCTAATTAAGTCATGTGCCCATCTTTCAACCAATCACTGTGGGAGGAGTGTGGTGCTCTGATTGGCCATCCCTGAACCATGTGTCTATCTGAGGACTAGGATGAGCTCAGTACCACCCAAACTCCTTGGCTTGATGGTGGAGGTATATTGCCTTAAAGGAATATTAAGGTCCTTGCTATTAGGAGGAAAAAATGAATTTAGAACAGGCAAAACATATAAAAGTCCACTTGTTGAATTTTGAGAAATGTGTTTAAGATGCTCATCATTTCTGATTATATCTTGTGCTCTCAATGTTTAATTCACTCTTCCAGAAGATTCTAGCATTCTCCCTAGTCTTTGTGTAAAGATTCATGTGGGAGGCCTGGGTGTGGGTGGGGAATTGTATGACTTCTTTCTGCTTGTTATGCTCTGCATGTGATTCACTGCTGCCACTGTACTGAAAATGCTTGCTGGGACCTATGATGCAAATGCAGACTTGAGATTCTCTTTTATTATTTATTCTTGTCATTTCTGCAACTATCACCTACAGACTTGAGGAATATCATTGGGGATAGAAGGAGCCATAGTTAGAGAGCCAAGACCCTTTCCATTTCCCACACACCCTTCTGCTCAGGGGCAAGATGTTCATAGCAGCCCATTTTCTAGCCAACTGATAGAGGACACATGAGTGTCTTTGATGCAGGTGTTTAGGTTGATAAGGAAACACAATACATACAGGTATGCAGTTAGGGATACCAACACTTATTTAACAGAGATTCCTTAGTCTTAAATACTCTGGCTTTCTTCCATTACCAGTTTCTTTCCTAGCCCCACATCTGTCTGGGTCTGTGAGAAGCCCATTTTCTTTTTTCCCATGTGTCCTGTTTTCACCGCCAGCCCAAGGAAGCTGTTTTTCTCTGGGTTCACCCCTGAGTTCCAAGGAAACACACTCCTTCCCTCTGAATCTGCTATCTTGTCCTCTAATGCTGCCTAAATGACTTTGCTGTCTTGCTCACAGTGACAAGGCATTTTTGGCTCTCTGTCACAGAATCAGTTGATCAGCAAACATGTCAAGTGCTTTGCTTTAGCATGTGCTGGAGGATACTGAAACCTGACAGGGCTTCTGACCTCTGGTGGAAGGCAGACTCGCATGGGAGGGGCATTGGAGCCTGGGGACAGGAACCAACCAGAGCAGGGGGAGACACAGATGGGCTCAGACCAGTCAGCAAGTAGAGATTACACGGTTTCTTCTTGGTTCTTTTATTTTCTTTTTTTGTATTTGAGATATAATTTACATAAAATAAAAGCCACCATTTTAAAGTCTACAATTCAGTGCTTTTTAGTATATTCAGAAGGTTGTAGAATCATCACCACTAAGTAATTCCAAAACATTTTTATCACCCCCAAAAGAAATAGCTATTAGCAGTCACGACCACTTCCCCCTCCTCCTCCAGCCCCTGGCAACCACGAATCTACTATTTATTTCTATGGATTTAGTTATTCTGGACATTTCACATAAATGGAATTCTATAGTATGTGGTCTTTGTGGCCAGCTTCTTTCACTCAGCATGTTTTCAAGTTTCATCCGTGTTGTAGAATGTATCAGTGCTTCATTCCTTTTTATGGCTGAAGTAGCTGCACCATTTTAAGAGCTAACCATGAATTTGTAAAGTTTCTGATTGTTCCACATCCTTGTCTGGATCTTTTTTTTTCTTTTTTCTTTACTAACAGGTTATTTCTTGATATTTTAAAATATTATTTTAATCTATTAGGCATTAGACTTAATTTTTAATCTATTATTTAGTTTCTTGTCACTATGCCTTCTGTGCTTTGGTTTCTCGAATTCAAACAAATATCTTTGTAAACACTCACATAGAACACAATGGAATATTCTCTTTGCACAACAATAAAATATAGGTTTGGTATTGATCTCAATCATTCACTCTCTAATAACCCTAATACCATCCCTATAAATAAGCAAGCCAAATTGGTCATTTTATCATGAGAAGATTTTTGTGTGGGAATTTTGTGGGGAATTTTTATGTGTGTGGTTGGAAGTAACAGAAACCTCAAGAAAACATAAGCAAATAAGTAAACGTACACATCCAGGAATGTGTCATGGAATAGAGCTATAAAAGAGCATGGCTATTTTACAGGAACTGGAAACCACTGTGTCCACTGCCCTCTTTGGGCCAGTTCCTTTTTGCTTTCTCTGTAACTTGTCTTTCTTTGGGGCTCAGTTCTCATAGGAGAGGCGAGACAACTGTCTACAGTTCTGAGACAGACAGACTGCCCCAGGCTTTGATTCCAAGTCGCAGGAAATCTAGCTCTCTGATTGGTACAGCTTGGGATGGTTGCTTGACCAACCAGCAGCAGTCAAGGGAAGTCTCCTGTTGTGCAAACATGGCTGCCAGGAGCCTGCCATTGCAGAAACAATCATGAGTCTTTGGATCCCTCAAAAGATGTTCACTGGAGCATGCATGGGAGGGGGCAATATGAGAGGGGAAGTGCAGAGGGGAAGAGGAGGAGAGATGGTGTGAGAGAAAAAGAAACTGAGCACACTTGGCACTGCTGGATTTCAGGAGAAAGCTACTTTTCAGCTGATGGGGAGCAGCACAGAGAACCTGCTGTGTCCATTAGCATCCTAAGACAGTGGGAAGGAGTTACAAAGCAGTCCCAATTATTCATGAGCCTCCCTGGGCCACCTGGCAAATGCTCTCTGCTCTCATAAAATACCTTTTCCACAAGGCCATTCTCCATATAGATTAAGAGCTCCCAGGGCAAAAGGCCACTTTTATCTGAAGCAAACATCACCTCAATTCTATTTGTCAGGAAACAAGGAATACATAAATGCACTTGGAAGCATAAATACATAACAAATAAAATAAAAATGGCAATAGGACCCAGTTTACCTTGCACATTACCTCCTTATTTTAATGAGAATTATTTTATTGCACCATTTACCAGCCATGTGTCCAATCAATATAAAACCTTAATAATGCAACAAGATCCCACAGTGCTTTCTGATAACACTTGTAAATTTGGGGAGAATTACTCCTTGTTAAACTAAGATTAAATATGGCTATTAAAATTCTGCAGTGGGGATCTAGAAGAAAAAGCTTTATTTTTGCCATTGCACATGAAATGGCTTTGATTATAGCTCCATGAAATAGAAAAATATTCTATTGTTATGTGCTCAGGCTGTATAGTAGCAAAGAATGAGTTACTTGGAATGGAGCAATTATTTTTAATAAGTAACCTTATACATCTAAGGGTAGTGAATTAGAAAACTAAAAAGGGTTGGTTTTGGATTGGCTGCCAAATATTAAATTCCTAATCATTCATGTGGAGTATAATTTCAGATGAAACACCCTCATCACATGTCTATAATTATGATTTCTTGTGATTAAGATGAGGTTAATGCATAATGAAAATTGTGACTTATTGCCTCGTAATTCCTACAACCTAATAAATGCTGTTTTAAGTCTCTTTAGAAGTTTCCACACACTGTTTATACTTCAGTTCAGAGGGAAGAAATAGACGACTTAATGTTTGGCACTGGGACAATTGGCTATTTATGTAGGAGAAGAAAATCACATCTTTACCTCACACCATACAGAACAATAAATTCCAGAGAGATTAAAAAGTTACATCTAAGAAAATGACATCAAGCAAATATATGCGGTTAATGATCACTTCTCAATATAAAGTTAGCCTTCCCAAGCCTATGAGAAAAGGAAGAAACCACAAGGAATGATTTGGTGGTATTGACTATATAAAAAATAATCACAAGACCAAATTTCCATATGTATTAAATAAATAAATAACATTTACAAGGCTACAAATAAATAATGGTTAAAAGGCTATTGAAACACTGGGAAAAAATATTTGCTATGTATGACAGACAAAGCATTAACAACTTATCGAGGGCCCTTACCAACCACTCTAAAAGACCAGCACATTATAGAAGAAATGGGGAAAAGCAATGAGTAGTTAACTAACAAAACAAAACTGAAAATACGTGAAAGAACTATATGCTCCTTAGTTACGAAAACAAACAAAAAAGAAAAGAAAAAACACAATTTAAAACAATAATGAGATATTATTTTTCCCCTATCAAATTGGCAAATCCCTTTATCTTTGATGAGACAGCATCTCTCAACCTTGGCACTATTAATATTTTGGGATAACTCTTTCTTGGGCAAAAGATTGTCCTATATCCCAGGTTTCTGCCCCCTGGATACCAGTAGCACCTTTCACCCCAAATGTGATAGCGAGAAACATCTCCAGACATTGCGAAATATCCCTTTGGGGCAAACTTATCCCCTGTGGACAACCACTTTGTTAGAATATGAGAAGATTTGTAGTCTTGTACTTTTCTGGCTCAAATTTTCCAGAAGACAAGTTGGAAATATTTATCAAAAGACTTAAGAACGTATATTGTCTTTTATTTAACAGTTATACTCCTAGTATTTCTTTTAAGAAAAATTCTCTTTGTACACTCAGATTTACTTATTATAATATTCAAAGCCTGTTAATCACTGCAAACAATTATAAATCACCTCATCTCCAGGAGCAGGAAGTGAGTGGTTTGGTGAGGAGAGATAGCATCATAAGCTAAAATCTCCAGAACAATGAAAAGCCAAATGTGCACAAAAAGTCCAGCCATGAAACAATATTCAGCATGTGATCTACCGGGAGGACAGGGGTAGGGAGAGTAAGGTATTAAAAAAAAAAACTGCCAAGACAATTATCAAAGCATTTTGCTGGATGGTAGATTATGGCTATATTAGTTATCTATTGCTGTGAAATAAGCCCCTTTGCAACACTTTGCAACACTGTTGCTGTGGGTGAGGAATTCTGGGGTGGTTGAACTGAGTGGTTCTGGCTCAGGGTCTCTCAAGGCTGCAGCAACTGGGGCTGCTGGGGCTGCTGTCTTATCTGAAGGCTTGGCTGGGGCTGGAGGATCCACTTATAAGTGGCTCACTCACATTGCTGGCAGGTGGCCTTGATTTCTGGCCAGGTAGTTCTCCCCCCCCCCCCGCCCCATTTGAGGATTATCATAACATAGTACCTGGCTTCTCTTAAAGCACATGTTCCAAGAAAGTGAGAACAAAGAGAAGGATATGATATCTTTTATGATCTGGTCTTGGGAGTCGCCCACCATCAGTTATGCTGCTTTCTGTCCATCAGAATCGAGTTACAATTTCTGGCCCACACTGAATGGTAGGGAGATTAGACTTCATTGTTTGAGGGGAAGATTGTCAAAGAGCTGCTGGACATATTTTATACTACAACAATTTTAGTTTTTCTTCTTATTTTATTGCATTTTTATTATTTTTAGGGTTTTACTGTATTTTCCAAATATTATAAAATGATGGAATATGACCTTTATAATCAGACAAAGTTTTTTTTGAAAATATTTTGAGATTCCTTTGGCATGGGGTTGTGGTTGGTAGTGGGAAGAGAAAATCATACTACATGCATGTAAGTCGAACATTCCAACAACAGAAGTGAGTACTACTTCATGATATTGACAAAACACTTACCATTGTTAACTTCAAAAAAAAAAAAAAAAGACAAAACATTGCAAAGGCAGGCAAGTGGTGCGATAAATAACATATACCTGCATTAGCTCACTGGGCTGATCTCATCATCTGGGGGAAGCCTAGAATATTAGCTGTGACTTTGTGCTGAGCACTGGACCTATAAACCGAAGTTCTGGGAGGCTTTACCCTTGAGTGACTCATGGACACCTCAAACTCATGACCCAGAGAGACAAATCTGGACATCCCTAGAGTCTTCTCTCCTCCCCTCAGCTTTGCAAGGATCTAGCTAAGCAGGTCTAAGGTAGCTCAACAGAAAAACATGCTGCTCTCAGAGTCTGGGCTCTGGAGGTCCCCTTAGGAAAAGATAATTTTATTGGTACTTAATTCCTTAGGTGACCCTGTCTACCTCCACCCCTTCTCTGTACAAGAATAGAGCACGTCAGAGGTAGCATGCTTCTGCTGGAGCATGTTCCTGGTGCTTCCGATTCAATGACACCATTGTAATCACTCCCTTCTCTGGAAAAACAGGAGCTCAGGGGATCACATACACTTTGCTACTTCTTTTCTTCTTCGTTTTCATCCACAAACCCTCTTTTATATATGTGCCATATGGCGTTGGTGGTGTGTGCACCCACACAGCCTCTGCAAACCTCTCCTACAGGGAACACATGACATGTACATTTGTCCCTCCAGAAACTCATTCCTCTTTCTGCACCCCTGTCTTGGTGACAGACACCAAAGTGGAGTACCTAAGAATTATTCTCATCTCTTCTCTCTCTGTCTGTTCATTGAGATTTATGTTCTATTTCTTAAATATTTTTTGAAATAATGGACTAATAAATGGTGGTTCCAACTTCATCACCTCAACCAGTACCTGATAAAATAGGTGACCAAGACATATTTGAGGAATAAATGAATGGATGGACGAATGCTAGCCAGTAACATCTTCTCTTAAATCAGGTGACATAGAAATATTAAACAATTGTAGCACTGGAAGCCTGCTTTTGCCTGCCATTTTAGTACCTTGCTTCATGATGTTAACAATTTTCATGCACTGAGTGATTGATGTCCTTAGCCTCTTATAGACAGGTTGCTAAGTGCCTTGTCTGTATAATCTTATTTTAATTTTCCAGCATGGTAATAAGGTGGATATTATTATTACCTTCATTTTGCAGATAAGGAAACTGAAGCTCAAAGATAAAAATTAAATGCCCTCAAGTCTCATAGCAGAGATGTGAGTACTGCCTGTCTCCAGAACTCAGGCTTGAATACTGAGAGTTAAGGCTCTTACTCTTGTGCCCTTAGTCTTCAGTTATTCTTTTACAAGAACTTAAAAAATATTTCCACTTTCATCCATGCTTTTGGTTAATCATTTATTCAGTAATGCTTTCTGCTAATAGTATTTGAGGTCCTGAGGGCATGATGGTGATTAATTCAAAGTCAGCCTTGACCTCACAGAGCCACCATGCTGGAGGAGGGGAGAGACCATGACAAACACAGAACTAAAGTATTCTGGGATTATGAAGGTTGTGGGATATGGAGAATCAAGACGCAGGGGAGGCACTTTAAATAGGGCAGGCAGAGGGTTCCTTTCTTAGGAAGAAACACTTTGCTGAGACTTGAAAGATGAGGAGGAGCCAACCACGTAATGGGCATGGGAAAAGCATCTGTGTTATCCTGATCAGGCTGTTGTAACAAGACTACCATAGTCTGGGTGGCTCACAGACAACAGAGGTCAAGGGACAGGCAGATCTGTTGTTTGAGGGGGAGCAGCTCCCTGGTTCACTGATGACGCCTTCTGTCTGTGCTCTCACATGGCGGGATAGAGAGGTTTCTTGGGCTCTCTTTTATAAGGGCACTAATCCCATCCATGAGGGCTCCACCCTAATGAAATAATCACCTCCCAAAGGCCCCACCTCTAAATACCATCACATTGGGGGTTAGGTTGCAACATATAAATTTCAGGGGATCACAAATATTCAGTCTGTAGCAGCATCCAGGCAAGGAGAATGGCAAGTATAAAGGCCATGAGGTAGGAATGTGCTCGACATCTTTACGAAAATAGAAAGTTGGCTAATGCAGCACAGGAGAAGCAGGAGGAAGGGGGAAGAATCAAGATCACATCAAATAGATAGAAATTTGGAAATTTCCTAAATGCACTGGGAAGCTGTAGGGAGGTTTGAAGCAGAGAGTGGACTGCTCTGATTTCTGGCTTGAACAAAGTCATTCTGGCCATTGGGAGGAGAGGCCTGCGGATGGGCAGGAGCAGGAGGGGGACCACCCTCCAGGAGGCTATCACTGTTGTCGCAGCAAGAGAAAGCAGGGATCTGGATTAGGGGGTGGCTGTGGACTTGAACAGAAGTAGAGCAAGTCATCATACATTTTGGAGAAAGCAAGTGTATGTCCATATGTCAAAAGGCCAGAGGCACACCCTCAGATAAAATGAAACACTTCACCATGTGAAAGGTAAGTCACCTTCAGCTCTGCCAGTCCGGAACTTCCTTTCTTAAGCCTCTGTGGCCTTGAAATGTAACGAAGTTCATAATAATAACATCAGCCATAATTTGTTGGCCACCCACATTACTAGCTTTCAGCTGTAATTAACACAATGCCCAACTTAACAGACAGGCTTTCTTCTTTTCCTTTTACAGAGTAAGTTCTCTGGGGGTAGGACACCCACGGCCTTAGTTCTAAAGGTCTAGGGCTGTCTCCGTGATTCTCTTGGCTTTTCCTTCATGGTGGCAAAGTGGCTGTGGGACTCTCAACACGACCAACACAAATGTTTCTCAAAGCTAAATCAAGGAAACTAGACACAGAAGAAAACAGATTGTGTGATTCCAGTCACACAAAAGTCCAGGGAATGTATATTTGCAGAGACAGAAAGCAGAGCAATAGAGTCAGTATTCTCAAAACTAGAAAATATCAGGATGAGCTCATTAATTTAGTTATACATTTATTTCACACACGTGTTAGACAGCTGTATGTGCCAGTTACCATGGAAGCCACCAGCACAGTAAAGGTGAGGAAGACACATACCCCACACACTCCCCTTTCTTGGAAGAAGAATGCCAATGTGCTATGTGCATGAGAGAGAGACATGTCCAGAATGTTCTAGAAGCACAGGGGAGGCCAGCCTTAACTCTCCCTGGGGAAGTCAGTGATTGCTGGGGATAGCTGGTGTCTCACCTGGGTCTCCAGGGGAGAGTGCACTGGGCAGACAAAAAGTGGAATAGCATATGCCTGGGAGAGGAGTTGAGAAAGAGCCAGATAACACTAAGGGGCTTCTGCTGGGACTGTGAATTCTGACTCTGTGGAAGAGAGGCGGGGAACAAGGTTTGAGAGGAGACAGAGCACATGGGACGGGTTCAGGCATTGTCTGGAGAGTATTGGAGAGTCATGACAGAGTTTAGGCAGGAAAAGGACCTGATCCTGTTTGTATTTTCATAACATCTTTCTGGTGATTGAGTGGAGGGTGAAGGGGGATGAGCAGGAGAAAGGAAATCCAGAAAATTCTGCAGTATCCTAAGAGAGAAACAGCAGTGTCCTGAGCAAGAGCAGTGTCAGTGCTGACCAAGGGAGAATCGATAGGGTCTGATGATTAATTGTATGCAGCGGGTAGGGAGAATTAACACTTGGAGAAGACTTTCAAAATCAGTAAGCAACTGGGGAACACATAAGGCCACTTCCAGAATGTGTAAGGAATACAAAAGGAGGATAGAAGGTGTATTTTTGGTGATATTACCAAAAATTTAATTTTTAATTATCTAAAGAAGACAAACATTCAATAGGCAGCTTAGAATCAGTATGGATAAATATGGGGGCTATCTCTTCGTTGTTTACTTTTTAAAAAAATTAATATTTTTCTGAAACATATTGATTGTACATATTTACAGGGTATAGAGTCGTATTTCAATACATGTATACAATGTGTGATGATATAGCCGTGGTAATTAGCATATTCATCATTGCAAAACTAATCGTTACTTTGTGATATGCACATTTGATCTCCTCTCTTCTAGTCAATCGATTAGTAAATCATCCTTAATTATAGATTCCTGGGTCAACTATACACCAATAGAAATTATTTTTATGTTAAAGTTGTGGTATCAGTAAAATGCCAAGCAGAGTACATAGACGTGAAGAAAGAATGTGTTCTGAAAGGATACTTAATAAGCAGGTGGAGAGAAAAAAAAAGCACAGCTTAAGATTGAGGAGGAATCATAAAGAGCGAACAAACAGAAATGTTACAAAACCAGAGTATTGCAGCCTCAGGAGGAAAGAAGTGGACAGTGTTAAGTGTCATGGAGAAAGAAGACAGATGAGAAATTAAACACACCCTTGAGATTCATAATTAGCAAGTCACCTGTGACACTATTGGAAGTGGTTTCCATAGACTAATGGAGAAAAGACAAATTGCAGTGGGCTGAAGAATGAAAGATCTATTTAGTGTTGGCAGATGAAAGACACTTTCAAGAGAAACCTTAGATCTGACAATTAAAGACAAATAATTATTTGTATTCTGTGACCAATTAATGAATGAGTCTTTGACTCTCAGAAAATTTCGCACTATCCAGATTTACAGATTAATGAGAAAATTAATATTCAAAATTAAATATTTGTTGTAGTTGAAACTGTAGCTTTCAAAGCCAATGAATTGTCAATATTCTTTACAAGGAGTCTATTATGGATGCAAAACGTGGTTACTTACACGTGTCATAAGTGTAATAGAAAACAGCCAGTGATTTTGAATAATGCTATGAACCACAAACTTTACACATTGTATCTAATTTCATCTTTCCTTAGAACTCTAGGCTCTGCTGGTCCCCGAGGACTAATAAGGCCATGGACATTGATTCTCGAAGATCATTGGCTTTTTGATCTTCTCTTACCTGTCATACGTTTCTCCCTGAGACTCATCTCTTGTGTAGAGATGTAGAAGACACCCTGCTTTATGGAACTCCATCTCTAAAGGGCTTAAGCAAAGTGATAATTCATTGGTTCACATTATAAAACTGTTTAAAGAGCAGACACCGATCTGTTGTCAAGAACAGGAACCAGGCTTTTGGATTCCTTGAGGATTTTCTGTTTTTCTCACTACATGTTGGCTTAATTCTCTCAGCTCTGCTTTTTATCAGCGGGGGGGGGGGGGGGGACCTAGTTACTGATACTCTGGATCTTACATCCTTTTTAGCTTTTCAACGGGGAAAAATGGGGCTCTGTCTCTAAGCTCTAGTATGAAACTTTGCAGGGAAGGCTTCTGGTTGGCCCTCCTGAGTTAACTTCCACTCTCTGGACCAGACCCTGTTGCCTAGGGAAGGGGAGTGACCTACCTAATACGGTAGATTCAATACAGACCACATTCCCAATCTCATGGTGGGGTAGGGGATATGGGAGGATTTGCACAGTGGTGCTAGGAAGACATACCTTTATAGTCCACAGCAACCAGTTTCCTATCTCTACCATCCGGTCCCTGCCTCAAAACCTTCCTGGCCAGCTTTATCTCATCATGCAAATCTGCCAAGCATGACTGTATCTCACACATCACACGAACTCAAAAATGTATCTTAGGCTCAGAAGCCTCATTTCCATCCCCAAGTGCTTTTGCAGGTAAAAAAAAAACTGATGCTTAGATGGGCCAACACATGCCCATAATCATATCTATTCTACCAGGGACAGAGATTTGAACTGTCTGGCTTAACTGGATACCTCTGTACTAGATAGTACACTTGGCAATATTTGGAGGCTTTTAGCATTGGAGTTCAGTGAGGTAGAATTCAGCAAGAACTAACAGAACTTGTTTCTGGTTTAGTATTCCATTTATCTGAAGTTGAAACTGATAATCATGAGCTTAAATCCCTCTCATTTGGAGATCAGTCATCAGAGTTGCATCTGAAGTGTGTGGAACTGAGTGCCTGTGGCAGAGCAGTGGACCGAGCTGGACACCAGTGTCAGTAGGCCTGCATCCTGTCTTGGCTTTGCCCCAGATGCAAAGTGTGTGGCCTTGATTTGTTGCTGAAGTGTTTGTGTCTTGGTTTCTTCATCTGTAAAATGAGCAGGCATCCCTGGAATTTTCAGTGTTTGTCTCCTAGGATGTTTTTGACCTCTCTTGGGTGAACGCGTACTCTTCCCTCCAACCGAGCAGGCACATATAGAACTTTCGTTGTTATTGGATTCCCACAAGTCATTCTGTTTTGATAGCCGTGTCATGCTTTTCCCTGGTTAAACTGCCCTTCCTACCCATGGTACCTGTGGTAGTGGTGGTGGTGGCTGGGGCTTAACACCTGCCTGGGACTCTAATCTAATCTAACCGGAGGATCCCAAAAGTCCGGTCACAGGGATTGATTAAGCAATGGCCCTATGACCTTCCTTGGGATGAAGAGAGTCCACCTGATCCGACTTAATGGCATAAAACAACCTTTTTTGTGAAGAGTCATGGATTTTGTGGGTTCAGAATGGGATGATTCTCCTCCACAGAGACTGAAGCCACAACTGAGAAGACTTGAGAGCAGGGGGTGACCCGCTGGCCGGGGACTGGAGTTACCTGAAGTCACCCGGTGGCACTGGCCACTTCCTGTCGGTTTCTTGTGAGGTGCATGCCCATTTAGATCCAAGGGAAGCCGACAGAGACTCCACCTGTGGGTGGGGGAGTGTTGAGATCACACTGGGAAGACTATATAGGCAGGGAAGTATCATTGTGGCTGTCTTTGGGAAGGACAAACTGCCACAGTTAGTTCGTGAAAGGATGTTGATTTGGAAGGTGGTGGGAAGAGATTGAAATTATTGAATGAGGTCAGTTATTGGAATTAGCAATTAAATATTTCTTGTTCTTTAGCGTCAGTTCACACATCTTGGTTTCTCTTCCCCAGAATAAAGGCAAAACACAGAGGGTACGGGTGCTTTGGAGGAAGAGGGGGAAGAGGGTGCCCTTACAAGACCACCTCTACCTCTGGTTCCCGAGTCGCGGGGTCACAGTACGGGACTGGGATTGAGCTTGCCAGGGAAGGGCATCATTTCCCAGCCCGAAGGAGGAGCGAGCTGCTGCGTCTTTCCTCCGCGCTATGAACGTTATATAAAAGCCCCAGCAACACCATTTTAAAATGGTAAGTCTGACACTCCACTTGAACTCAGAGGTGCAACAACTCAAGTACAAAACCCGAAAATGTTACACGACAGAGTGTTTTACGTCCCAGTCAGCATTTTTCCCAACTGTGCACACCGAAATGAACAGTCAACAAACAGAACTTACACCTGCAGACTCCTCATCGTGGAAAATTTGCAATTATATAAGGTGTCTTTTTGCTGTTGTTTGCTTGTTTGTTTTCAAGCCTTGAAGTTTTTTATGCAGAAAAGAAAAACTTGGGCAAAAAAGAGCAAGGTTTTTATTTTAAACTCCAGAAGGAGTAAAGTTGGTTTGTAGGAATTGTTCCTCTGACTTCTTGCTTGCTGATGTTTTTTGAGATGTAACGTGAGCATAGTGCTAACAAGGCTTTTGCTTAGGAGTTTGATCCCCATGGAGACAGCTTAACGTCATGCGAAGAAAATCTGCGCTGGGCCTGGACCCTGCAGAAACCCAATAAATTATGCGGATAGTCAAGTAAAAAATTGAATAAGGAAAAACACAATATTTTGTAAAATGCATTTCTATTCTGGTAGAAAGCAGTAACTAATGATAGCTCTCTTTTTGAATGCTAACTTCATGCTGGGTAGCATTTAAGTGCTTTATCCTCGTTTAATCTATAACAGCCCAACAAGTTAGATGATAGCATATTCGACATCTTTTAAGATAAGTAAACTGAGGCTCAGAGAGGTTAAGTAACTTGGCCAAAGTCACACAGCTATTAATTCCAACCTAAGTAGAAGCTTCACTGTAACCACCCTGCGGCACTGCCTCAAAATTGCAGTGAATAAAAGGACAATTGAGAAATATTAAATCATTGTGAGTTTCCCATGAACTGCTCCCCACCCCACCATGGGGAAACAAAACCCAATCAAAGGCAAGTCATGTTGCTTCTCCCAGTCTCAGTTTCCCCATTTGTGGAATGGGTGATCTGATTAACTGAGCTTTAAGTCTGAGTTCAGTTAATCTTCATGAAGTTGAACAGTTGTTCGGCCAAAAGATAGGAGGTCAGTAGTCTCCTCTTTAAATATGGGGGAGAACACATCTCCTCTCAGACGGGGGGAGGCACGGAGGTGGGGAAAGAAAAGTTACCAACTCATTAGTTTATTTTAAACTTGTTGTGGGAGGCCTGCATTATTCTGCAGTGCTCAGGGCAGTGGGAGCAGAGCCCTAAAGGAAACAGAACCACGGCTCTCAAGGAGCTTCTGTTATAGATTTGGGGGAGACAGGCACTAAACAAATGTAATATTCAGGTGTTGAAAAATGACATGAAACATAACACAGAAGAAGAGAACAGAAAGAGAAAGATTGCTATTTAAATATTGTCTCCAGGGAAGGCATCTGTAATAAAGTGATATTTAGCAGAGACCAGAATAAAGCGTGGGAGTGAGTCATACAGGTATCTAACAGAAGGGTGTTCTAAGCAGAGAGAACAGTCAGTGCAAGGGCCCTGTGGCAGGAACGGGGCTGGTGTGCTGGGGGTGGCAGCAGGGCTGCTGAACATGTAGAGATGAGGTCATGGATTCGGATGAGGGGAGCTGCTCATGTACAACCTTGTGGGGCATTGTAAGGACTTCAGCTTTTTACTGAGCAGAATGGGACCCATGGGATGGTTTTGATCCAAAGAATGATAAGATCTGACTTGTATTTTTCCAGAATTTCTTTGACCAGTATAGAAGCAGAAGCCCAACTAGGAGGCTGAGGTAGAGGAGAGGTGAAAGATGATCTTTTGGTAGTGAGCGACCAACTCAGTCTAGACTAGCTTATGCAAAAAGCGGGGTGTATGCAGACACATGGGTGTTTCATGGAATATGAGAAATGACAAGGATCAGGGACCACAATAGCAGCTACTTTCTCTGTCTCTTAAACCTGTTTCTGTTCATGTATTACCTCCTCCAGTGCTCCATTGCATGGTGAGGAATATGGTTAGCAACTTCTAAGTTTTTGTCATATATTTCAGATTTCCAAAGAGAGATGACTTCTCTCTCGCTTCAGGTTCAAAGTTCCTGGGTCAGGGCTGTGGTTGGTATGGCTTAGGGGCTCGCTCTAGACCAGTCATTGGTGACTGCATGGTCTTGTACAGTCTTGTGGTTGAAACCCAGAGGTTTCAGCTATGGCAACAAGGTAGATAATTTGAGAATCTGATGTTTATTCATAAACATCCATTTAAGGTAGGTGCACGTGTGATTAACTCTAATCTTGCTAGCATACAATGTTTAGCCAAATTAATTTGCTGAAGGTGAATTTTGGAAAGTATTTTGAAATATTTAATATGTATGTTTTAAGCACAGATTTTTCGTAATGAATTTTCTAGAATTTAGTTCCAAAAAAGTTCTAGTACAGGAATGCCAGATTTAAAGAAAAAAAAAGAAAGAAAGAAAGAAAGAAAAACCCCAACAGCTTGGATTTCAAACATAAAACTGAACAACAGCCACAGATACTCATGAGTAGCCACTGACAGATCAAACTGAGAATAATCACCAGGAGAGGCCAATTTTGACAGTAAGAAGCAAATTTTCTTATATTTTAACTTTCTATATTATCTTATCCTTATGGCAGAATTTTAAAAAAGCAACAGTAACTAGGTCAATGACTTCTCTCTGTTTTTTACTTCTCAAGTCTAACATGAGAAAATGATATTAGGTGATGGCCAGGATGCTCCAGCTTTAAGGTTCACTATTCTGCCTCGTCAATGCCATTGCCAACAACACTGGCATGTTCCTACAAACACTCCCAGACCTAACTCACGTGCAACATCATTTTCTTCCAGAGCAGGACACAGCATGTCCCCATCTTGGATCTTTCTTCCTTTTGCCACACTTCAATCTCCTCCCAAAAGAGCCAGAGTTTTTGTCTTTACTCCAGAGGCCCATTTGATTCTGGAGAGTAGGTGTGACAGACTGAATGATTGTGCCTCCCTCCCCTGCAATGCAGTGGTATAGGGAGGTGGGGCCTTTGAGAGGTGATTAGGTCATGAAGGCGGAACCCTCATGAATGGGATTAGTACCTTTATAAAAGAGGCCCCAGGGAGCTGCCTGGTTGCTCCCACCATGTGAGGTTATTGTGAGAAGACAGTTGTCTATGAATCAGGAAGCAGGTTCTCACCAGATGCCAAATCTGATGGTGCTTTGATCCTGGAATTCCAGGTTCCAGAACTGTGAGAAACAAATGTCTGTTGTTTAAGTCAGCCTGTGGTATTTATGATAACAGCAGCTCATACAGACAGTAGGGTGATCACAGACAAGGAGAAAGTGGAGGATACTGCCAGCAACCTCTTGTTTGGAAAGGAATTCATTTGAATAATCAACATTATAAAACGACCGTACTGCTGGGTGCATATATCCACTTGAAAGTGATCAGTTGCATGGCACATTTTAAACTAAAGTTCAACTCAAGTGAGTGTGCACATGATGTAAATGTTTTTAAACTTTAAGTCAATTTTATGATGTTTCAATTTATATTTAGCAATATAGAAGGTGCAAGCTAAAGGCTGTAGACATCCACCAGGGTCATTCCAAAGGCCCAACCACAGGATTTCCTGAATTAAAGTGGATGGCTTGGTAACTTTCTTCATTTGTTAAAATGAAGTGATTAGAAACATTTTTAAGTTTTTGAAAATGTAATTTGACTCATTCAAGCATTACAACCAACGAGTGCAAGTTGGTTACAACAGATACGTCAACTCATTTACTCCCGGATAGGAAAATAGGTGTCCTGAGATGCCACCTTCAAGCACTAGAGGGCGCTGCAGCTCCACTGATGCGGCATCCGCCCGGCTGTCTGTGCAACCTGGGACCCACCAGGGATGCAAAACTGTTCTCCCAGGCTGTGCACAAGGAAATGTTTGAAAGAGTCCCAGATGCCCCTCTGCAACATTTCTGACCCATTAAAGTAATAATAACATCCATCTAGAGTCACATATTTTACTATTTGGGGGTAATTTAAAATGACCTTGTACACCATATCCCTCCAAATATGCAACACCTCCACCCTGCTGCTGCATTGATTTTCAAACCTAGAGAGCTCACTGTTGTCACCACTTTTTTTGAGACTGACGTCTCTCAGATGATGAGTCAAAAATTAGTTTAAAAAGAATTGGTCATATTTAGTCACATCGGATTAATCTCCTTTTGGTCAATTTCAACACCAAGCAAACACAGACTCTAATAAAATGAAACACTGGATTTAAGAATAGTTAGAAATGGTCTTCTTAGAGCCGTCTGTGCTACGTGGAGATTCTTCATTCTGACTTGGACCAATACATCCGTGGGGAGATGAGAGGACAAAAGTACATCTATATTCTTCTATCACTGAAATCTCAAGCGGAGGAATCTCTGTTCAGGGGAGTTCGTATTCATGAAGAAATCGGAGTGTACACATCATTCACTTGGTGAACTTAGAGGGCTTTTATTAAGAGAGAAAATAGCGTTCGTCTAAGCCAGAAGTATCCCCAGTCCTATTATTTCACTTTGTTTATTCCGCAAAGCACCCTTTAATAACGCCTAAATTGGGCCATTGAAAATATCCTCAGATTTCAGCTTTGAAGAGGTAATACATTGACAAAGAACATTCTCTTTGATGTAGGCAAACTCAACAAATTGCCAGATAAAACCTTTTCCTCAGTGGCCACTGGGAGTTCCTCTAGGGCAGGATTAACTCTCTGTGTAACTGTTTCATAAACACTTCTGGGGGTGGGGTGGACAGGGGTAAGTGCGCTGTTTTCTTCAATAGTAATACTGGGTTAGGGTTAGCTGTACATCGGTTCTGAAGATCTACGCGAAGGGTTAATCCATTCCCTGACAAAGTCCTCTGTAATCTAAACACCCAGCCCTCCAAGTCCATTAGAAGCATTGATTTTAAACAGGCAAAAGAAATTAAACCACTTGGATACTTAGCGGAGAGAAGTAAATTGATTCTTTTACTCCTGTCAAATTTAGGACTCATTATGGGACTGTGGTTCGTGCCGTATAAATGCCAGTTTCCTCTTTTGTTGTGGTCAGGTCCTTTTGAAGAGTTAGGCAGGGATTAGGTCTGTTCCTGGGAAGGCTGATCTCTGGTTGGCCACCCCTCCCCTTCCTCCTCCTTGTGTGCAGACAGTCAGGTGGTGTCCATAGAGGGAAAGCCCTCCTGCAGTCAGCCTGCATGCAATGTGTGAGCTCTCTAGGGTCACTGAGTTAGGTGCTACAAACAGGGCTGGATGGCTGCGGGAAGCAAAACCACAGGCTGTCCAACCAATTTCGAAGTCTGGCCTGGACGTCAGGGTGGGTCGACCCCACCGTCCCATGTTCTCTGCCCAGGAAACAGTGCCAGCCCAGCGCAAAAGCTGCACAATCGATGCTTTTTACATGAAAAGTGAATCAATGTGTTCTCAGGCCAGAGGAGAGAGTAAAAATTAGAGAGGAAATTACATGCTGGGCACCAGTAAAAATGCCAGCCTCTGAGTGCCACTGGGAACCCAGTGTCGCTGTTAGTGCAACAGCTTCCTGGGCATGCACAGAGCCCCGTGTTGTTGGTCCAGTTCAAGGCAGGAAGGAGGGGGACCCGTGGAGGGGACGAGAGCCCAGCACTCTGCATTTTGCAGTCACCCTCGTGCTTTGCCCCTGCCTCTGTTGTGTTTTTGGAACATCAACAACTCTTCTTAAAACGTGAATCAGCTCTTATGACTCCCTGCTTGAAGCTTTATTCTGGCTTCCTGTATCCTCTTTCTCCTGCCAACACCCCTGACCTCTCCTCCTGCCACACTCTCTTTGGCTTACTAAGCATCAGCCACACTGGTTCTTCCCATGTTTTGTCATACCCCAGGACCTTTGCTGTTCTTCCACCTGGCATGTTTGTGGCCCAGATCTGCACAGGAAGGGTCCCTCTTCTGAGTGAAGTCTTGCTTCTAAGGCCACCTTCTCAGAGAAGACTTGCCTGACCTCTCCAAAGGTAAAGGAAACATTATCCTGTTTGCATTCTTCATAGGCTCTTCTTCTTTTATTTGCTGGTTTTCTATCTGTTTGTCCCCTTATATTCTTATAAGCTCCATGATGGCTTGTTCACTGCTAAACGTCCCGTGCCTGACCAGCAGTAGGCACTTAACACGTGTATTGCACAGAGGAAGGGTGCATAGGAACCCCTCTGCTCTGAGTGCTGCAGCCCAGGAGGACCTTCTTTTGGAATTGACGGTACTCATTTTCTGCAATATGCTTTAAAGATCCCAAGAGATAAAGGGTGAGCTCTCTGAGGGCAGGGTGGCGTCCGCGTTCTTTTCACTATCTTCAGTGCCTGGTAGAGTAGCCAGAGAGCCTGGCATGCTCATGAATCAGTGATGGGTGGTAGAGCCGTCCCTTCAGTGAAAACAACACCTCCCTCCTTGGAACTCTCTTGGCATCAATCATGAAATGATTGAAAGCTTCGCCATGGTTTCAGGTGCCTACGCTTCTCCCTCCACTGGACTATGAGCCATTTCTTGGTGGGAAGAGTGTGTGTGTGGGGGGGTGTTTTATACTTTACTTGTATCTCTTCTTGTGGAGCAGGGCTGAGATCGACAGACACTGCCTTGCTTAGAATCATTCATCGTAGCAAACCGACCCCCAAACCTCTGCAACGTTAACACAATATGATCTTATTTCTTGGTCACTCAAAATCCAATGCAAAAAGTGACCTTCCACATTTAGGGAGCCAGTCTCCTTCCATCTTGTCTCTCTGACATCGCTGGACACCTTGGAGTTCTCGCGTGGATTTTTGCATCCAGCTAGAACAGGTGGGAAGAGAGAGTTTAGAGGATCCTGCTGGAGGTTAGTGGACTCTGTCACAGCCATGCTTAACCTTAGGAGGGCCAGGGTGTGTGATTTGGCTGTGTCCCAGCAGGTACAGGAAACAGGTTTTATTGAACACATAGCAGCATCTATCACAGGCTCTAGTGAATTAATGAATTAGTGAAAAAGTCCAGGAGGTCTTTTCAGCAGTGGGTTTGCTGCAGCTTTTCTTTGACCTTTCATAGAATCCTCACCCCTGACTGATGGACACTTGGGGACTAATCAGGATAGAGGTAGAAAAGCATGATTTTCCCAAGGAAATATAGCATATAATTTCAAAGAAGACTATTTAAGGCCTATTGAACTTTCTGTATCGATCCATAAATCAGTAACTTAAAGTAAACCAAGAACCATCCTATTGATTTTTGCAGAAGAGGCTATTTTTCTAGGTTCATCCAGGGGTTACCCGGAGATGCCATGAGTTACCTGGGAGATCTCAAATACTCTGGGTTTTTAACTTCTGCTTGTGGAACCCTGGGAGGACATGAGTAGAGGAGAAGAAAAGAGGGAGGAAAATAAAGGTCGATATCATAGCATGGTAACTCAGAGGAACCTGGGAATTTGCTGATTCAACACAGTAAAATTAATTTCTCCTGCTTTATGTCTTATGAGGAATGGCATGGGCTTCCCCCACATGGACTTGCTGGGCTGCATGCTGGGGGTCTTCACCAACATGCAAAAGCTGCACCATCTTGAACAGGCAGTCAACTCAGCTCCCACTGCAGGGGCAGGTCCAGAGTGAAGAATCACAGGTGGGTTTTTCACTGTCTTACCCTGGAATTGACTTCATCACTTGTGCTAACATTTAGTGGGTTAACTGTGAGGGGATTGAGAAGTACAGTCATCCATGTGCTCAGGAGGGATGACAGACCTTGGTGAATCCTGATACCTGACCTCAAGGCATTGCATATAGATGTCCTCTTTTTTGGAGGGTTGATCTCTCCATGGCCTTGCCAGAAAGGGGGTGCATTGTCCCCGATGCTACAGTGCATTCCAAATCAGAATGCTTCCCCCAGTCTTAAAAGAGACATTCGATTGAATCTGGCCTTTCTATGTTCTAGCCATTCCACGAAGTTTGTGAAATTGGGAAGAAAAGTAGTTTCAAAAGGCTCTCCTGAGTCTTCAGGAGGGATGGATCTGGAAGCTCTCATTTCATCGCAATTTTTCCCAAACTTCATTTCTCACCATCTAGTCCTGAAGAGAAATGGTGTACACACCTGTGTCAGTAGTGATTGCTAAATCCATTACTAATTCTCCATTGTTCACAAACATGCATAACTGGATTTGAAAGGAAACTTATATCACTAAAGGAAAGGGAGAATGAGAAAGCAAAACTATTTGTAATCAAGTAAAAACAACAACAACAACAACAAAAACAACATTTATACATTCTAGCTAGACATTGTCATTCTGCACGGGAAGATGTTCCCTCTTTGTTTTACGAGAAAGGACATTTGCAATTGTTAAAAGGTTGTTCCAGACTATGTAATCAGAAGGATTGGAAAAGAATGGATTAGGTTTACAGAATGCCCCATCTTTGCACTACCTGAAGGCATCTTCAATCCAACAATGGCAGAAGTGTCTTCAGTACTAGAATTGCAGCAGGAACAGCAGGAGCATAGGCTCTGTTCTACCTCTGCCAGCTCCTGAACAAAGTTGGTTATCTCTTGAAACTGTGACAGGAAACATTTTTGTTTTATTGAAAAACAACAACAAAAACTGCCTAGTGTAAAAGCCTCATCCACACAGCATGAACAATTAGTGCTCTTTAATTACTGACAAAGTTAGGCTTACAATTTGATTTATGGCCCTACAGAAGAAACACATATTCTTAGAGGAAAGCAGATTTCTCACAATTAATTTGATAGTGACAAGGCAGGTGGTTCTGATGGGAAGCTGTCTCGAGGCAAGAGCTGCTGCTAGGCACCTGGCCGGCCTCCGTGTACTTCTCCAAGTCCTTCTAAGGCATTGCTCCCCCACAATTAGCCATGCTAATTACCCAAAGAAGATTAGATGTATTAGCTAGAACAGCAAACGGGGGAGAGAGAGAGGGTGGGAAGCCATTCTTACATCTTATTTTAGCCTGATTAGGTATCAGGACTCACAGCCTCCCCCCCCCCACCAAAAGCTTCCACACCAAGGAGGAGAAAAAAGTTTTGTTTAGCCAACAGTGCGTGATAGAGAAATAGTTTAATACGTTAGGCAGCAGCCAGAAGCTGTCAGTCACCTTTTATCTTAAGGATACAGATAGAGAAATCTTTTGCAGTGACACATGCACACAAAAGGAACCTCGTGATTGTGATTCAGTAAAGAAACTCAATTTGATATAGAAAAATATAAAATGATTGTTTTTAATAAAAAACAGAGACTATTATAGTTAATAAACTTGATAAATGTTTTAAAAATAAAATCAGCTTCACAATAGAACTGAATCTGGATTGTAGAGTAAAGGAAGGGACCTGGAGCGGGCATTTGGTGCAGACACTGGCTCAGCCACTCAGGGGCCAGGTAAAGGTGTGCAGGGCATGAAACCTCAGCTTCCCATGGCTCAGGCGACGGAGGAAGTGCAATAGACCAGAGGTTCCCACTGGGTGTTCCCTGGTCAGGCAGGATCAGCATCCCCTGGAACTTGTTAGGAATGTGGATCCTGAATCCCACCTAGACCTGCTGAATCAGCTCCGGGGAGGGGCCCAGCTCTCCAGGATTTAACAAGCTTTCCAGGTGACACTGATGCTGCTCAAATTTCAGAAACTGTGAAATATCTGATCTCTTACGTTCTTTGCAGCATCAACGTTTTAGAATTTTATAGGACAGAGATACAAAGAAAGAAGGCAGCAAGTGTAAGAGATAAAGACAGAAAGACAGACATACGTTCAGAAAAGTAAGTATAGAATGAAGGAGAAGTGCGCATCTCGAAGAGTGAAACCCAGAAGACAACGGGCTTTTCTGATCTTCCTTGAAACTTCGAAAGCTAAACACTTCAAGCTTTGGTATATTTTTGCAACCACAGATAAATACGATATGACATCTATTGCTCCCTTAGCTAGATGAAAATGACCCCTTTTTACCTACTGAGTTAAATTCCCCTCATTTGATTTGGTTGTTGTTGGTTTACAATATTCTTTAAAAATTCGGAATGCTTTCCCTCTCTCTGATTTTTGATCTGGTTGGTTTAAAGTTTCCACGTTACAGAGCTGTCCTCCGGCTAAAAATCACAGGACGATGCTCAGTGATCTTGGTTTTGGGGGTGTCTTAACTGGAAATCAAGGAAGGTATAATGAGGAACCTTGTCTGTAATCTTCTCAAGGCAATGTTGTCTCTTAACTGATCCATTTCCTGTTGTGTAGGGGCAGGTTGGGAAGTCAAGGTAAAATTGTACGGAAACTAACTTGGGATCATTCTAGGACGGGGCTTGGGACGGTGTGACCTCAGGGTGGCATTTCAGAGGCTTCCTCTTCCAGAGATCATTGGGAAATGCCCAGTCGGGGGGCGAGGACATCCCCCCTCCCCACTCCAGCGATCTCTGTGCTCACTAACTGGCAGAGCATTAGGTGACCCCCACGCCAGAGGACATCCCCTTTGCCTGAGGCTTTGAAGGGAAAGACAGATGGCCGTCCTGACACCTGTTGGCAGAGTGGGTAGCTCCCTCCTCGGGGTTCCTCCCAGCTGGCCGGGCATTTACCCTCCTCCCCGCTGCCCCCTCTCATGCACACACGCAGGGAGGGTTGCCAGGGAGGCTGGGTGCGGGGCAGACCAAGGGGAGGTGGGATTTACTTCACGGATTGGGGCTCACAGCTGTCACTCCGAAAGGGTGGGGCTTTTTTAAAAAAGACAAATTTTTAAGGCAAAACCTCAACCCCGCACCGGGCACTGTGGCGATCGCGTCCGTTCCGGATGCAGTCTTTGCCGAGCGGGGCTCCCCGCGCCGGCTGGCAGGCGGCAGCTGCGGCGGACAGCCGCGTCCCCGCGCCAGCGGTTCCTCCTCCGCGCACAGCTGGCCCGCCTCCCCCGGGCGCCGCGGGGAGCCCCGCGTAGTCTCCGGAGCCAGCCGTGCGCTCGGCGCGCATAGAGCCCCGCGAGCCCGAGCCGGGCCCGGGGTTGGGCGGGCTGGCCGGCCGGGCCGAGGCGGCGGCCCGGGAGCTGCTGCACCCCAGCAAACTTTGGGCACCGGAGCGCGCGCGCGCCCGCGAGCCCCGGGGCGCGGCGACCGGCTCGGGATGGGGGTTGCGTGCCAGGGCGCCCCGGGCCGCCGTGCGCGCCGGGTCCCTAGCCTGGGGGCCTCCATGTCGCCTCTGCTTGCACCCCGGGCGCCGCAGCCCCGCCACCCTGCCGCCGCCCGCGCCCTCGCCAGCTAGCCAGCCCCGAAGCCGCCAGCCGGGTCCAGAGCCAGCCCTGAACCCAGAGGCGCCCCTGGCTGGGCCACCTGGGGCCACACTTCGCTTGGGTAAACAGAAAAGGAAAAAGCCCTCGTGGATTAAAAATTAAAAATAATACTGGTGGGGGTGAAGGAGGGAGGTGGAGTTTGCCTGCGCGCGAGTTGGACTCCGGAGAAAAACTCAGGAGCCGGCGCGCGGTTGTCGCCTCCGGGCCCGGCCATGGACTGGCTGCAGGAAAGCGCTGGGCGCCGGGGCTGCTCTGGCCCGTAGCCGGGCGCCCCTTAGCCATCCGGCCCAGCTCCGGCTCTCCAGGGGCTTGGTGACGGTTTATTCTTCGCCTAGTCGGCGTCGGGGAGCAGAGGATCTGCGCTCCGGGTCTCCAGGATGTGCCTGTCTGAGATGGGGACGCTGTGGCACCATTGGTCCCCCGTGCTCATCAGTCTGGCTGCCCTGTTCTCCAAAGGTGAGGACGCCGCCGCCACCTTGGGCCTTGGGACTAACTTTGCTTGGAGTGAGTGTGTGGGAGTGTGTGCGTGGATGGGAACGGCTGGGGAGAGGGCGTGGGTGTGTGCAGTGTGCTGTGTGTGTGTGTGCGCGGACGGACGTGTGCACGCGCGCGCGCGGGCGGCAGCCAAGGTCCTGGCCGGCCTGTTGGCCGCAGGTGCTTCCCCTGGAGGACTTGGGTGTCAGGCCGCAGGTGAGGCTGCGAAGGAAAAGGAGGGGGATTCATGCTGTTGCCAGACACGTTTTCAATCGGGCGGGGGACGCGGAGACCCTTGAGAAGGGAGGCTGACGCTGGAGGGCTGAGTTAGGTGTCAGGAGAGGGGTATGGGAATGACCTGGAAAATTCCTGTATGTTGGAATTGACTTTTCCTGCTGGCACTGACCTGTTGAGAAATAATTTCAGAGCACTTCTGTCCTATGGGAATGCTATTTAGTGCTTCATAGGCTGCTGAAAATAGGGCCTGGGGGTGAGCTCCGAAGAAGTGGCCCTAAGTTTCTCTGTCAGCTTAGAGGTTTCAGCCCAGGGTCTAGGCTCTCACCGTCTGTAGCTGCGCTGTGTGTAGCATTCCCACAGGTGCACGTGAAGTCTGAACTCCAACTCGTGACTTGAGTTATCACAGCAGGACCCTGCCTTGCAGCTGTGAGTAAAGGCAGGGATTCGTCACGTGCCTCTCTTCCCTCCCTCAGCATCAATGTCTATTATGGGAAGAGCAAGTTTGGAAGCTCAGGACAGTCATTCTTTGCAGAGAAATTGTTTGATTCGCACAGGAGGTTTTAGAACCGACCAGCGATTCTCATTATTTATGAGTTCTTTTTATTTGTGTGTGGTTTCCCCATCAAGCGTCCCTTTCCTGTAGATAATATAACGGGAGGAAAGTGGAGATTCTTAGCAGTCTCAAATGTGTGCTGGAAAAACCCTGTAAACCTATTTTTCTGCAAAGATTTTCAAGGTGGGATCTTTCTTAGAAACTTCAAAGCCACTTATTATGCACAGAATCTTTTACCTGCATGAATTTTCTGTTCTCTGAGTTCTTCCAGAATCACTGAGGTTATATTGCTTTGGATCCGATAATAGATTAAGACTTAAAACCATTAAGCTGGGTTTTTGTGCTGGTACGATTTAGGAAGAGGAATTCATGTTCACCCTACTTGACTGTCTTTTCAAATGCAGTTGAAATGAGTTCACGTCTTCTAATTATGTGATAGAACGATCCTGAGGACCAGAGCTCCTGGGGTCTATGATGTACACAGAAAACCAAAGAAAACTGATATGTTGGTGAATTCAGTGAATCCCACTCTGGCAGACATGAGGTTAAAAACAAACAAACAAACAAAAGAAACAACCCCCCCCCCCAAAAAAAACTCCACAGCAACAACAGCTCAGCCAGCTTGAATATTGCCATGAGGCATGTTTTTTTATTGGTTGTCACTTGGTTTTATAATAAGAATAGGCTTCTCTGTTTTTATGCTGCAATAGCAAAGTTTTATTAAGAAAGGTACAGAATAGATTTCTAAATATGACCTAACTATTGTGTTTTGTCAGTTATGTACATAGTTCTGTTATTGATTTCTTTATTAGACTGAGCAGTGTTGAAGGGAACAGTATTTCCCCTGATACCTTTGAACATTTTCAAGTGGAAACACTGAAAATGCCCTTAAATGAGGTACTCTATGATGTGGAAACCTCTTTTCTAGGTGGCCAAAAACCAGCTTGTGAAATGATAGCATATGCCCAGCATATGATATATTTTGTGTGTTGAATGCAGAGAACTCAGCTCAGCCAGACAGTCCAGAAGTACATCAGTTTTGTGTGGAGGAGGTTTTATACAGTAATTAGCCCAGCACTGAGGACATGGTAGGTAACTCAGTGATCATTCACAACATGCTGAGAAAAAGGAAAAATAAATACTTCGAATGCCATCAAATTGTACAAAATGGAATTTCATGGTGCAGATATGAATCATAAACTCAGGGACAATATAGTTCTTTTCCCAATGTGTTCAAATAACCTCCCCTCTAAGATTCTCTGACCTAAAAGTTCTAAACTAGTTTGAAATCAGGAATGGACTATATTTAACAGCATTTTAATTGGAAGTAAACACACATACACAATCCAGAGTGCCTAATTTGTCTGGGCCTGAATGAAAAATGGAGGTTATTATCAAATATTAGATATCTGCTTCAGCGTATTATTGTTTGCAGCATATTGTCTTAGTGTTTTACAAATAGGAATCCTCCAATGAAACAAAGTGCACATTTTAATGCAAGGCTAATGTCCTTGAACCTTACACATGTTTAAATTTCATAAGCAGAAAACCATTAGTCACAGAGCGAACCCATCTTTGTATAGATTTTTTAAAGATCAAATAAAAATAAAATTTCATGACTTGTACTTCTATCCTCTTGGGACCTGGGAGCTATGGTATGAGACAAAAAGTTTTACCAGCAAGTTTGTCATATGGTCCCCAGCTTTTCTGGATAATGACCTTATGTCAAGTTGTCAGAAAAACCTATGTATGATGTCTATGGTCTAGTGTTTGTTGGAAACTTGATGTAGATCCCAATTGTGCTAGCCTGCAGATGGGTTTTAATACATTGCTGTTAACTTTGTGGGAGGGGGCAGGTGTTTGGAGGGTGGGCTGAGAAGAAAAATTAATGCAAAGGAGAGTGGAGGTGGGCAGAGTGCAAGGCGATTTTGAAATATGAAATCAAGAAGGTCACCCCATTTAGGCCACTTATCATGACCCTCACCTGCACGCATCCTTCTGAGTAATGTTCTCTTGCAAGTGCCAGTGAGAAGCAGAGCCTCAGGGACCTGGGATATGGTGGAGGGACTGCTCTGCCTGCTGCAGCTGAGTGCAGCCAGCATCCTGAGCAGTAGGATTCCTAGGGCACCTTCCTGAGGAGTGCTACCACATTTAGATCTTCCCTCTTGGGTCACAAGTGAAGTGTCTGGGAAGCAGAGCACTTCCTCTTATTTAGGGAATGTTCTCCAACATCCTTGGACTAGAAGGAGCTTCAATTCATCATGACACCTTTTCCAGGGGCCAGAGGCTTTTCAGGGAAGGAAAAATATTTCAGGAGAGAGCATGTTGGGGTGTGTGTGTGTGTATGTGTGTGTGAGAGAGAGAGAGACAGAGAGAGATGCCCACATTATTGCTTATGTTCACACCCTGTCAAAATTAAAAGGTGGAGGAATGGGAAGATCACTAGGTTTTGTTTTCTCTGAATTAAAGAGTTAAATAAAAATATGACTTTATTAAAAAGTACTTATATGCATAGAAAGGTAGAAATACAAGTTTAAGGATCTGTTTAGTTGCATTCTAAGAGCAAAGAAAAAGATGAATAAACAAAACAAAGATGCCAGAAATACCTTATCATAGAAGCTAATACTACCCATATTTCTAATTCAACTATCCATATATACATTTATTTGTCCAGTCATTATTCATCCATCCATCCATCCATCTATAAATCTATCCATTCTACACATGTTGAAAGCCACATGCTTTCAGTGAACACAGAACTCTGCAGGAAATATTTGCGAGTGTTGAGAGGACACAGGGTTAGGTATTAATGGGTCCTTAGATACAGGAAGTTCAGTGCCAGTCATTCCTCTAGATTTGAAAATTCCACAAACTACAGCTCCATTATTTTAAGCTGTAAGCTCAGACCCTGACAGTTCCACATTAAGAAATTCCCTCTTCTTTTCTCTTCTGAATTCCTTCTTCCCCTCCCATTTTCTAGTTTATAACAATAAATGCCTTCTGAGGTCCACACCATGCTGGGTGTATATTAGTCCATTTTTGTTGCTTATAACAGACTACCTGAAACTGGGTAATTTGTAAAGAAACAATATTTATTGCTTACAGTTTCAGAGGTTGGGAAATCCAAAGTCCAGGGAATACATCTGGTGAGGGCCTTTTCCTGGTGGTGACATCAGCAGCACAGGCTATCACATGGTGAAATAACTGAACAAGAGAGAACTAAACTACTCTCTCACTCTCCTTATAAAGTCATCAGAGTCATGCTCATTACCAACCATTAAACTATCAACTCATTACTTCATGAGCAAATCCACTCACAAGGGCACAGTCCTCACAATTCAATCACCTCCTAAAGGCCTCACCTTTCAATTACCATACTAGGATTTCCCACTCTCAACATTGGTACAGTGGGGATTAATACATGAACCTTTGGGGGACAAAATCAACCCATAGCACTGGGTATAGAGAATGTGGTAGTGAGAAAAAAACAAATAGATATAGTTACTGCCCTTGTAGAACTTGCAATGTATAGAAGAGATGGAAAAAAATGTTAATTATACAAAGGAATATAAACTTACTACAGTGGCATGGGCTTCAAAGGGCAGAACAAGAATCTCTGAATGCAAATGTGTCAGTATTGGACTCAAGCAGATGGGGAGACTTTTCCTCATCTGAAAGGTGGGTTTGGCATTAACTGAGTGAACAGAGTGGGGACGTGTGTCAAAAGGGGTGAGAACCAATCCCAGGACTAGAGGAAGCCGGCATGGCTGGGGAGGAGAGAGTAGTGGGGATTGAGGTGCTGCATGAATGGAGGGGACAGGATGTAAGAGGACAGAGCTGGGGTGGACAATGATCAGCACCCTCTTTCACTCTCAAAATTGTCCAGGTGGATGACACATCCTGTGGTCACTCTGTCACAGGCCGTGTTGAGAGTTATGCCACTATTTTAAAAGTAGAAGGAGGAAAGGGATGGATTTCAATCAGAGGGTGTATAAGTTTCCTACGGCTGCTGTAACAAATTGCCATGAATGTGGTGACTTAAGACAACAGCCATGTATTAACCCACAGTTCTGGAGGCCAGAAACCCACAGTCAGTACCACTGGGCTGACATCAAGGTGTGGGTAGGAGGCTGTGGAGGAGGATCCTTCCTTGCCTCTTCTGGCTTTTGGTGGCTGCTGGCAGGCCTTGACTTGTAGTCGCGTCACCCCAGCCTTCCAGACGGCCTCTTCCCATCTTTCTGCTCTGTACCCACATCACCTCTTCTGTGTGTCTGTATATAAAATCTTCCTACATCTCCCTTTATAAGGATACAGGTGATTACATTTAGGGCCCACCCAAATTATCCAGATAATCTCCCATCTTAATTTAGTCACATATCTTTTTTATTTCTAAGTAAGGTAACAAACATTCACAGGTGCTAAAGGTTTGGATATGAATGTATGTTTTGGGGGGAGGCATTCATTTGCCTTCTGTAAAGGGTGACATTCTAATACTATTTTCTGTCTCTTCCCTTAAATTTTAAGTTCCTCTAAGGCCAACAAATGCATATTTTTCTATCTTTGATTTCTCTCCAGTATTTAGCATAGTGCTTTGGATATTGCAAGGGCTCAATAGAATTTTTAAGTGTGCTTAAGAGCGTAAAATATTGCCTAAAGAACCTTTACCTGACAGTAAAATGGCTTGATGCTGTCTCTTCCAGTAATTCAAAGTACTGCAGGAAATGCTTTGGTTAATAATAATAGTACCAGCCAATATTTTCAGTAATTATTGTATGGCAGGCACTGTGCTGAGTGATTTATGAAGAGAATTTTTGTGAATTTTCAGGTAAACCCAATGGGGTAGATATGTACATGGGCAGATGTTAAGGCTCACAGAAGTGAAGTCACTTGTCCAAGACCTGAAAACTAAAAAGAGGCATGGTCTGAGTTCTGGTGCTGCAACCCACACCATCAGTCAGTTTACATACTTCACATGATTAAATTTAATAACTAAAAACTACACTGTTTGTCAGGCAGGAATTATACATGGTGCCAGGCTTGCTGAGGATGAGGGCAGAGAGCTCTCCATTTGAGTTTTCAGCTCAGAGCTACTACAAAGTTGACACTCAGGATTTGTTGAACAAATGAATAAATAAATGTCCGGCTATTTAATTTTCTCAACCTTAATTTTTCCAGTGACAATCAGGAATAACACCTGAAAGGGATTAAAATGTAGATTTTAATTCCAAGGCTGTCAAGGAGATGAAGAGGTTGTACGATGGTGTGAAACGTGTTTGGTTGTCTCCTAGGACAGGCTACTTGAAGAGTTTGCAAATGTGCTCAGTGGACTGTGGTCCATGGATTTATTTATTCATCCACTTAAGTAACTAACATGCGTGGAGTCCTGGGCCGAGGAAGAGCAAGACATGGCCGTTAGTCCTCCAGGGTTAAGAGAGTGGGCGACTCTTCAGTGGTTGCTAGGAAATGGGAAAACATGAGGAAGAAGTATGTAAAATGAAGACGGATAAATGTTATTCCTGTTTGCAAAAGGAGAATGCTGGATCCTGTGATCATGTGGACTGGTGAGTTTGACTTTTGATGTCAGACAATGAGTTTAAATGAATTATGAAAAAAAAATATAGGAGCTCTGAGCAAAAGGAAGAGAAAACTAGCTTGGATTTGTTGAGAAGTGAGACCAAAGACTCAGAATCTATTTTTATATGACTTTTGCTATTTATTTTAAAAATCTGTTGTAGGAAGAAATAAGGGGAGCATCTAACAGCCAGAAGCCAGGTGCCACCTTCCCCTCTTATATTAAATACTGGTTTTAAAGAGTCCTTTTATAATGGTGTCACCCAAGACGTTCCTTCTTTCCAGAAATTAAGAATTGATAGGAGAGGAAGGCCCTTGAAGATAAAAGTAAACAAATTTGTGCAATACATTTGAAAAGAGATTTAAGTACTTATTTTCTGAACAGGGAGGAAAACAGTAATCAAGGTGAAAAACATACAGTTGAAAGAGGATTCAAATATACATCTACTTCTCCCTCTCTCTCTGCTTCTCTCTCTCTCTCTCTCTCTCTCCCTCTTTCTGTTCCTGTCTGTCTCTCTCTCTCTCCCCTTTCTGAAGCAAAGTATATAAATGAAAAAAAGATTCATATGTACATTTGTACAAATAATTTTTAGTGACACTAAGCTATTTTTTTAAGGGGGTGACATTAAGTTCTTAGGTGTAGGAGAATCTTTCTGTGCAGATTCACTAAGTAAAAAAGTTGTTGGTCAGATTTCATTGTTTGTTTTTATTTCTGGTCAGGAAAGCTATATTGGCAGATGGGAGGCTTAGCTCTCTGAAATTCAAAGGGTATTTGGCATCTCTTAGGACATCGTGGCAGTAAAATATTCTGACATCAAAACAGATGTTGACAGCAACCTCTGCCTGTGCCCTGGAACCTGCTACTCTATAGGCCTCCTCTCTTTAGGCAGGTGAACGAGGTGACAACCACTGCCTCTTGCTACAGCAGAAAGCACAGTACAGAAAAGTCAGATTCCTGGCTTTTGATCTCAAAAGCCAATATCCAGCAAAAGAGAAAAGATTTAGAAGAGTGTATGTTCTTAGGCTTGTGGTTTCTAGGCCTCTCTCTTCTTCCTCCAGTAAGTAGGTAATTTTTATTAGGAAAAGAGAAGAGAATTTAGAGGAAAGTTTAGACGTTCGGATGCTTTTGAGATGCTCTGTGTCACTTTGCTCCAGATATTGAATTACAAGGATATTAAGATCGATTCCCCAAATATATTTGGAGAGCCATAAACGAAGAGAACCTGTCCCAAATCGCCAGTGTAAGAAGCAGAGGAAATGCTTGTGTGAGGTGACTGAACAGCAGCTCCCGCACGGGGCTGAGAGGAGCAAAATCTTGTCCTGTTCAGCTAGGAGCAGAGAAGACGTGGCTGTGGAAGCCTGGTCGACCCTGGGAGCCTTGCAGTCAAAACCAGGGAGCTGTAGCCATGCTCTGTGTGAGGTGACCTCAGGAGTCCAGGTGCCATCTGGACAGATCATGAAGTCCGCCTGGGCATTGTGGTCACTCTGCACTTCTCAAAACTTAGACATGCTCTTTGGAACGGTTGGTAGGGACAGTATTGAGAGAGCCTTTGTTTTCCTACTGGATAAAATGTGAAATGAAAGTAGAAATTTAGGTCTGTTACAAAGGGTAGGGAAGAGGGCAGTCAGTGGATAGAAAATTGAAATTAGGTAGGAAGAATAAGTTCTAGTGACCTATAGCACCATAGGGAGACCACAGTTAACAATTTATTGTATACTTTCAAATAGCCAGTAGAGAGGATTTTGAATGCTTCCAACACAAGAAATGATGAATGTTTAAGTTGATGGATATGCTAATTATCCTGATTTGATTGTTGCACATTGTACACATGTACCCAGATATCACCATGTATACAATATATACAATTATTATGTGTTGATTAAGAAAAAATAAATTTAATAAAATAAAAATAGAAAATTAAATGAAGAGATCTGTATTTCATGCTCTCTGACATTGGGGACTGAGATTTGTACCTACTCTCACACTCTTGTCAACATGATGGTAAAACATGCCTGGGGGTGCTATACTTAGGTGGGTTCCCCAGAGCTTGAGTGCTGGTAGTTGGCACAGCATCAACCTCAAGCACGGTCTTAGGATCTCATCCTAGGACTCTGTTCCCTTCCCAGGTGAGCATTCGTACCAGAGGCCGGTTGTCAAAACTGATAAGATGCCCATCCGACTTCAGAAGGAGAGACGCACAGACGAACAGTGAGGATGTTCCACAGCAGAATTGTGATCCAAAAGATCTCCCGAGATCAGGACGATCTGACACATGAAGTGAATGGAATAGATGCACCAGGTTGAATGTAGGGAAGGAGAGGAGAGAGGAGTTTGAGAGCAGCACATGTAAAAAATCCTGGGGGTTTGTATGAAAATAAATTTAACAGGAGTCAACAGAATTATGTGACTGCCAAAGGGAGATAAAAAAATGTGAGCTCTGTGGGGTGTTGTGGGATATTTTGTTACCATATCTATAGAACCCAGACCTAATGTCTGGAAAGCCAGAGGCAGTAATTAATAATGCCAGTGATTATCATCATTGGTGCTGAGGGTCATCTCACTCTCTGTTGACTCTTCACGTTACCTGGAGCTTAGGAAGAGTTACCCTGAGTGACTTAGGGGTCCAGGTTGGGCTGATTGCAGAGCAGGTTGATTCAGAGGCTGTATGCATGCCTCAGAGCTCAGGTGCTCTCTCCACCGCTCAGCTGCAGTGTCTTTCTGCTTGGCTCCTTGACAGGCCTGGCTGCTGGGAGGGTGAACAGCTGCACCCCTAGCCTCACCTGATGCTGCTGGGGGCGGAGACAGCTTCTTCCCTGTTGCTCTGGGCAGAGCCTCAGGATTAGCTCTGAAGGGCCTGGAAATCACGTCACCTGCCGTCCTCTTGGGCCTGGGATGGGATGGCCTGGGGCGAGGGCCAAGTGCTCTGGGAAGAGAGAAGCAGCTGGATGCAGGGGAGGACTGGGGTGTAGGTTCTGGGAGATGTGTGGATGAGGCTAGCAGCAGAAGAGGCAGCTGTCCGCAGCTGGCGCCGTTCACACCGTTATAACTCATGGGCTAAAGAAAGTGCTTCACCACACGGCACTGGCCTCGCGAGATCAAATCCAGGCGCTTGTGTGACATGTGCACCACTTCTTTCTGTAAAGGGCAAGAATGGAATGTTGTGATGTATTCAGAATACGAGAATTCTAGACCCCTGATCAGAGCAAGAAATGTCGAAGCAACTCTCTGTGTTTGGCTTGGGGCAAGGACAGCCGTTGTTAAGGACAGCGATGTCTCTCTTTTTTAGGAAGGATATGCCTGGTCTCAGGGATTTGAAATAACTAACCCAAGTCAACAAAAGGAGTCCTTAAAACAGGCAGTTACATGAAGATAAATTAGACCACTTAACAAGCGTGTCCGTGTCGAATGTCTCTGAGCGAGGGCTGAAAGACCTTTTATGGGCTTTTGTAGCAGTGGTTGAAGGATGAGATGAGAGTAGGAATTGACGGTCCCAGTGACAAATTGTGACATACACAGATGGCTGCCAGTGGCTTCGGTAAATGAGGAAATGACAGGGCCTGGGTGTAAGAAGATCTTATTTGTGTTTTGATTAAATGACACCTTTGGTCAATGGGAAAATTTTTATTTACGTTTTACAGTAATGCAAGTGTATTTTTGGAAGGTATGGAACGTCTTACTATCTTACAAAGGTAGTGAGAAAAGAAAGAGCAGTAGGAGGAAGAGGGGAGGGGTGGGGTGGAGAGAAGGAAAGAAGGGGAGAGAAGAAATAGTCTGAGGTGCAGCTGTTCACGCAGATCAGGCCAGAACACCTGAAAGCCGTGCAACTTGACTCTCACAAAATTCTTTAACTTGAATTATACTTTGGCATTAGGTTATTAGCCCTATTGAGGAATATTCAAGAAACATTTGTAGGGATGCTATAAGAACATTATCTATTAAAACACAAATCTTCCTTTTCCAAGAAATGTTGCAGAAAATTTTCTCAGGCCTTAGTACCAGGGGGAAAAGCTGTATTTGTTCTGATAAATAGTTTACACTTTATCCTATGAGCACTTTGAATTTAATAAGTGATCATGTGTTCATCTTTGCTTTAATTTCTAGGACTCTCAGAACTAAATTTGCTATTTGTAAGTATAGATGTCTAAGGCATACACCTTGTGAATAAGCTTTATTCTGGGCTGTGTTTTATTTTCCCACCTTTGTTCTTTATCTTTTTGTCTGCTTCCTTGCCTACTGATTTTATCCCATTGCATTTGTTTTTTGTAAGCTACTTCAAATTATTTTTGAAATGGGAGGTGAAAAGAAATAATCTTATTACCTACAGATGAATGATTTACATTTTGATGTATTTAATTCTAGTTGCTTTTCAATGAATTTTTAAATCAGTTTATTCATTCTATATATGGTCCATATTATTTGTTTTCAACTTTTTTTGAGTTCGTATGTTTATATAAGCACTTTCTCACGTTTTAAAAATGTGTCATGAATATAATTTTAATGTCTGCCTCACAGTTTAAAAGTTTCCACTCTTGCTGCACAATTATGAAATTTATAGTTGTCTACTATTATGAGAAATAATTATCTTTCTGCATAATTTTTGTTTGAGTTACTTCCTTAGATAGATTTGCAGTTATGAGTATGGGTAGTGCTTTTGCTGCAAAGTTCTTTAATGACAGGTCCACACTGTTTTCCACAGGTGTTAGCTGTATATGAAAGTATCTGTCTGCTGAACTTTGATGCTCCAGCAATAGCAAGTGTCAGTTTCTGCTGTGCCCAGTAGCCTTTGCTGAGTACTTCTTTGTCCCTCAGATGCTGCTCACAATGTTTCACAAAGAGAGTGCCTGCTCTTTGATGGCATGGTTTTCACAGTGCCAAAGTTCTCTTTCTCTCCAAGTGTGGACCATTGACTAAGGACCTAAGAGGACTGGGCCCTTGAAGGGTGAGGGATTGAAGAGGATAAGGTGACAGAGTCTGTGACCAGAGACTAAGATCTAGAATTACTTACAGCAGTTTCTCCCAGGGCGCTTTGTGGACAGACAATGTGTAGGTAAAGGGACTTTGGCTTCAAGGTTATGAAGGAAGAAGAAAATGCATGTAACAATGGCACAAAAAGAGTGCAATCTAGTCAGCAGAGAAGATAGAGTCTCTTCCAGGACATAGTGTTTGGCCATTGCTGTTATGAAAGTAAATCAAAGCAACAGGTTTATATTTTAATTAGGAATGCAAGTTCCTCCCTGATTCTGTGACTTCCATGGAATTTGAGAGGCCCCTACTGCCTAATGTTACGTGAAATCATGTTAGACTATCTCACTGAAGGTTATTTTTTCCTCCCAAGAAGATTAAAGGAAAGAACCCAAGGATTCTTATTTTGTGTTTCTCACATTCCCTTTCATGATGTTGGTAAATAAACACTCAGTTAATGGCTGATTTGATTTTGGTTTTTTTAGATAGTTCCTCACTCTAGGAGTTTAAAGTATTCCTTGTGTTTCTCTGAACTAAAGGTCTTTAAGAAGAAGATCTGTTTTATGTTTTATCATCCCAAAGGCCTCTAGACTACTGTTCTGGGTCAGCACTTAACAGATACTACAAAGAAAGCAATCAAAGGAGATCTTCAGCTATGAGGATCTTTCTCTAGAATATGAAGCAAAGTGTAAGAGAAGCCCCCAAACTATGGATTGAACGAAAGAGTTCCAGCTAGTTTTATTGATTTAAGGAAACACTTTCTAGTGATGATATTTTGACAGCAGGTACAAAAAGAATCTAAAATTGCTCAAGGGATACATTAGTCAGGATAGGATAGCTATGCTACAAGAAAAAGTGAATGTTCATGTCTCAGGGGCTTGTTTTGGGAAAGGTTTATTTCTTGTTCACTCCAATCCGGTTGAAGCCTCTTCCATCTTATAATTAGTTGTGGCCTCTGAGGTCAGCACAGCTGGGAAAGGGAGGCCTACAGGATCATGCAGGATGCATTTAGGGTCCAGGTTTGAAAATGGCTTCATTCTTTGTGCCCACATCCCATTGGTCAGCACTTAGAAACATGCTCTCCATCTAAATGCAAGGAGAGTGGAGAAATGAAAAGGAACGCATAGATATTGGATTAAGCACTAATATTCTCTGCCAAAAGGGAAAAAAGAAATATATTGGTTCACATAACTGTGATTCTGGGGACAAAAATGGCATCAGGCATGGCTTGATCCAGGTGCTCAAGTGAAGTCCCAGGGAACTAGAATCTCTCCTTTCTCATTTCTATTCAGAAACATTTTCCTCTTTTAGGCAAGATGGTTCCCTAGGTCAGAATTATGTCTTCTTACCCTGAATGCAGCAAAAAGAAAGAACATTTCTCTTAACAGTTCCATCAGGGTTTTGGATCTGCCTCTTAGAGGCTTTTGCTGTTCCCAGGGGCCTCCCTGAATCAATCACTGTGCCCAGGAGGATGGGGTAGACTGAGACTGAGTAGCTCAAACTTAGGCAAGAAGCTCTCTCTTTGGGGAAGGGGTTTCACAACACAATTTGGGATACTGTTACCAAAAAGAGGGCAACAAATACTGGGTGGTAAACAAAACAGCAACATTCCACTCTTAGAGTTGTAATTCTAAATCTATGATTCAAATACTCGAATTTCCTCTAATAGTTAACCTTAAAGGGAATTTTGTGTTGCTACCTACATGGTGACTCTCACTACAGAATTTTACCCTCCTGGAGAAGTTACTCTATCCTGTAAATTTTTGTTGAAATGTAACGTAAGCTTTTGTTTTCAATGATTGTAATTTTTCAGAGTCCTTAATTAGATGTAAAAACTATGCACAATGGAAATTACTGTTGTGAATAAATATTTGCATGAAGTGCTGTTTAAAGCCAGCATCAAAACATGCAATTGCTTGTTTTACAAGCATTCAATATTTTGAAATGTGAGATCAGTGAAACTACTGAGAATTCTATTGAAAGGGAGTGAGAACAGCTCCAATAATGTTATGTACATTTTCAGGGGAACCATGTCAACAATAGAAGGGAAAACGGTGATTTCGATACACAGCCATGTAAAAAGCATCTTATAAATGAGTTCTGCTTGATCCCTTTAACTTCTGCATGTCTGGTTCCAATAAAGTGTTTTGCTTGATTTCCCTAATTAGGTAGTACACGTTAGGGAGTTAGTTTTTGCCTGTAGTTCAGATAAATGTGACCTTAGCACAATGAGGAAAAACAATTTTCAAGATATTCCAGTATTATAGAAAGCCTAATATTTAAACTTCAGAGCAGACAAAAGCTCACAATGCGTATTTGTGCCAAGTGTCACATTTTTACTATCCTAAAGTAATTTTCCTGGAATTGTCTTGCATGTATTAAAGAGATTTTTGATAGTAAAAGAACACTATTAGTATAATTCTTTTACAATTTAAATTTAAAAGCACGCTGTGTGAATCAAAAGGACATGAAATAAATAAAGCAACAGGGTACTGGAGCCTATGGAGCAATGTCTTCAACAGGTAGAGCAGAAATAGTATTTTTTTTGCCATCTAATTCCTTTACAAACATTGATGTCAGAGTTGTGTTTTTTGATGGACAGGTAATGTTAAGTGGTGTACTGTGGCCTGCAAATATGTTTCATGTCTCTTCCGCTATGAACATCCTGTCAATATTTTAAAATAGTAAGATTTTCATAAAAGCATGGATTTATCTGCTTCTTTTGAGTTATGAGCAACGCTGACCTAATATTTCTACATGTGAAAAACTGCCTTGATCAGAGTAGCCTCTTCCACCACTAGATAGGGTGGGACCTACAGGCTGCACAGGATCTGCTCTTATTACAACATTTTTTTTTCCCCTTAGTTACCATTATCACGAGGCTTCAACTACTGCTTCTTATGGTAAAGACATAGTTCTCTGTACTCAGGTCCCTTTCAAAAGTAGGGAAAGGAGGGCTGGCCGGTAGCTCAGCTTGTTAGAGCACAGCCTTGTAACACCAAGGTCACAGGTTTGGATCCCTATACCGGGATTTTTGGCCAGCCACCAAAAAAAAAAAAAAAAAAAAAAAGTGGTGAAATGAAATACAGACACAATTGCCCTGCGTTTCTTGTATCTGAAAAGCTTTGCTCACTCGTGTTATCTCCTAGACCCTGGTGATGTATGGATTTACAATTCCTTCTGCATAATATTCACCTTTAATTTTGAAGAACTGCTTGATTTTGTTTAATGCTTCATTTTGATGTTATTTTTGTAGCTTGGTGCCCTTTAAACTAGGTTCTATACATGGGGGAGTAAAGCAAAAACCGTCCAAGGAGTATGTGAATGGGAGTATTTTAAATGGAATTCGTTTTCACTCTTAATTTCTGTACATGTTCGCTCTTAAACTTATCTGTCCAGACTAATTCACAATCACCTGTCCATCTTCTCTCTTTTATACACACTACTTATTTGATTTTACAATAGATAATTATCTGTCTTGCATGTCATATCCTACTGATTCATTTTCCCCAAATGTAAAAACTTCCACCATTCCAAAAATACAATTAGACAATTCCTTTAATCAAGGAAGCATAATCTATCCCATAGCTCATAAGAGATACATTTATAATAAAAACACTTTTTATTTTTAAAAAGGTGTTTATTGAAATGTCATATATATTTATATTATTTTAATTGTGCAGCAGTCATAGTTGTGATAATGCCATCTAAAGTGATTTTTAAATACTTTAGAATCTTACAGTGAGAAGAAAGTTTAAAAAGTTTAAGTTCAATATATAAACGCACATATTTTGTTGTAAGAAGATAACATAGGGTGATGGATACATTATTTTCAAGGCTAAAAGTGTATTACATCAGTATAAAAATCTGTAAGGGAACTGGAATGGGAATATGAGTTCAAAGAGAAAAAGGAGCAATGTAACATTTCTGATTATTAATGAATAGTTTTTCATGGATTTTATAAATGGATAGTGGTGGGTGTCAAGCCATTCTGTTATTTATATTCCAATAGATACATTTAAAAGAGTGATGTAACAGTTTAATTTTAAAATGTCAAGATTTACAATACACTAGGAACATCATCCTTAGTAACTATTGAAACTGATGAAAAATATTAGATATTAAGTTTAAAATATGCAAGTGGGCACAAAGTTTTAAAAGTTTTCTTTTAGGAGTTACAGGATCAATAATGTTGGAAAACCATTGTCTTTAGAATAGTAGTTCTCAGCCTTGGCTACACTTGTAGAATCATGCGTAAAGCTTTTTAACATTCAAGTGCGCAAGCCACAATGTAGACCAATGAAATCAGAATACCTCATGATCAGACCCAGGCATCGGTATTTCTGAAAGCTCCCCAAGTGATTCTGATGTGCAATCAGGCTGAGAACTGTGAAACAAGCCATCAAGGAAAGCTGCCTTTCTGTGTGTAGAGGGTTGAAGCAGTGATTCTGAACTCTGGCTGCACATTAAAATCACATAAGAAGGTATTTTGGAAAGGGTCATGTTAATTGAAGTATCTTTTGCATAGAGTAAAATTTACGTTTTTATTATACAGTTGTATGAATTTTGATGAATACGTATAGTCTTGTGACCATTGTCATAATCAAGATACAGAACATTTTCATCATCATCTCCAATTTCCTCTTGTCCCTTGCAAGGTGGCCTCTTCCTCTATCTCCGCTCCCTGGAAAGCATTCATCCATCTTCTGTGCCTATATATTTGCTTTTTCTAGAATGTTTTATAGATGGTATCATACAGTATGTAGCCTTTTGAGATGGGCTTATTTCACTTAACATAATACATTGGCTATTCTTCCAGGTCATTGGGTGTATCAGCAGCTTGTTTCCTTTTATTACTGAGTAGTATGTCACGGTATGGATGTATCAGAGTTTGTTTATCCACTCGCCAGATGAAAGATTCCAGAGTTGTCAATAATATTGGCTCTTACAAACAAAGCCACTATAAGTACTTGTGTATAGGTTTTGATGCGAGCATATGTTTTCATTTCTTTGTGGGTAAATACTTAGGGATGAGATTGCTGGGTCATATGGGAAGAGTGTGTTTAACATTATAAGAAACTGCCAAACTGTTTTGCAAAATGTTTGAGCCATTTGGCATTTCTACCAGCAATGTGTAACATTCCAGCTGTTCCACATCCTTGCCAACACTTGATATTTTCACACTGTAATTTTATTTTAGCCATTCTAATATGTGTGTAATGGCACCTCATTGTGGCTTTAATTTGCATTTTCCTAATTACTAATGATGTTGAGCAGCTTTTAGTGTGCTTATTTGCCATCTGTATATTGTCTTTGGTAAAGTATCTGTTCAAATCCTTTGCTATTTTAAAATGGACAGCTAATTTGTGTTGCCTTACTATTCAGTTTTGAGAACTGTTTAAATGCCTTGTATATGAGACTTTCATCAAATGTGATTTCAAAATATTTTTTCTCAGTCTATATAGCATGTCATTTCTTTATTTTAACAGGTCTTTTGCAGAGAAGACTTTTAAAATTTTTTTGTAGTCCAATTCATCTTTTTTCTTTTATGAAATTTCTTTCATTGTTTTATCTTTGAAGTCTTTGCCAAACCAAAGATCATAAAGCTTTTCTCCTATGTGTTCCTCTAAAAGTTTAATAGTTGTAGGTTTTACATTGAGATCTATGATCTATTTTGGTTAATATTTGTGTATAGTGTAATGTACGATCCTGGTTCACTTTTGTGCATATGAATGAAAAATTGTTCCAGCATAATTTATTGTAAAGAGCATTATTTCTCTTTTAAATTGACTTGACATTTTTGTCAAGATCATCGTTAGACCATATATGGTAAGTGTGTTCTAGAATCCATTTTCTTCCCCTGATCTGTCCTTTCACCAATATCACACTGTCTTGATGACTGTTGTTTATAATAATTTTTGAAATTAGATAATGTGAATCTTATAAATTTATTCTTTTTCAAAAATATTTTGGCTATTCTAGTTGATTTAGTTTGCATTATAAATCTTGGAGCTAGCTTGTCAATTTCTTTAAAAAAAAAAAAAGATTGCGCTAGTATTTTGATTGCATTGAACTTGCAGGAAATCCACCTTAGTAATAACGAGAAATGCCATCTTTATAATAAGTAGTTCCCTAGTCCATGAATATAGTATATGTAAGAATTTATTTAGGCTTTCTTTGATTTTTATCCTCACTGTTTTATAATTACCAGCATAAAGGTGATGCACATATTTTTAAAATTTGTATCACAGTGTTCCAGACTTGGAGGTGCTATTGGGAATAGTGATTTTTTAAATTTGAATTTGTCATTTTTATTGCAATTATATAGACATATAATTTTGGTTTTGTATATTGACCTTGTATCCTAAACTCACTAATTTTAGTGGATTTCTTTTCTTTTGCTAAACATTGGGAATGTTTTGCATGGACAATCATGTCATTTGTGAATACAGTTTTGTTGCTTACTTTTCAATCTTGACGGCTTTTCCCACTTTTCCGTGTTCCTTGCTAAGACACTGGCCAGCACCCCAGTGTGATGTTAAATAGGAGTGGTGAGAGCACACTTCCTTCTCAGTTTTAAAAGAAAGATGTTTCTTTCTCCTAAAATTTTATACCACTGATTATGATATTAGTTGTAGGTTTCTTATGGATGCTTTTTATGAAGATGAGGAAGTTCTGCTCTATTTCAAATGTACTGTTTCTTTTTTTTAAAATCATAAATGGGAATTGAGCTTTGTCGGATCCTTTCATTGCATCAATGGCTGTGATTATGGATTTTTCTGTTAGCCTGTTGATATGGTAAATTACATTGATTTATTTTCAAATATTGAACCACCCTTGTATTCCTTGTACAAACCCAACTTTCTCATGGTATATAATTCTTTTTATATATTTAATTGCTAATATTTTGTTCAGGTTTTTTTGTGTCTCAATTCATAAGAGGTATTTTCTATAGCTTTGTTTTATATATTGCGTTTGTCTGCTTTTGGTATTAGAGCAATATTGACTTCATAAAACAAGATGAGGAGTCTTCCTTCCTGTTCCAGTTTCTCAAAAACAGTGTATGCATTTGGAGCTAGAACATCTCTAAATGTTTGGATTAGACATTTAAAACAAAATGTTGTCTAATGAAACCATCTGTGTTTGGAGATTTTCTTCTGAAGCTTTTAAATTGCAGATTTAATTCCTTTGATAGTTTTAGGACTATTCAAATTATTTGTTTCATACTGGGTGAAGTTTGGTAGTTTGTGCTTTCGATGAATTGGCCCATTCTAATCTAAACTGTCAAATAGATGGAAATAATGTTGTTCATAATATTGCTTTATTAGCCTTTTCATGCCTTTCAGATCTGTACTGACATCCCCTATTTCATTCCTGCTATTAGTAGTATGTTTCTTTTCTCTTCTTTTTCTTGGTCTGTCTTTACCTTGGATAGAGGTTTGTGAATTTTATTGGTCTCTTCAAAGAACCAGCTTTCTGTTTTTATTAATTTTTCTTTTTTCTTTTTTTTATTGATTTCTTCTTGAATATTTATTATTTTCTTTTGTGGCTTTGGGTTCAATTTTCTCTTCTTTATCCACTTCCTTCACATAGAAGCTTAGATCATTTTTGAGACTTTTCTTTTTTTCTAATGTAAGCATCGAATGCTATAAATTTTCCTCTAACAACTGTTTTAGCTGAATCTCTAAAACTTTTATGTTACTCTTTTATTTCAGTTTATAATTATTTTTCCTAATGTCCTCTGTGACTTACTTTTTGACCCATATGCTATTTAGATGTTTGTTTGCTTTTGAAATATTTGGAGATTTTCCAGATACCTTCCTGATGTCAATTTCTAGTTTAATTTTTTGTATAATATGTCAAAGAACATATTTTGTGGGATGTTAATTCATTTATATTTTTTGAGTGTTTTTTTAATGTTCCATAATATGATCTGTCTTGCTGAATGCTTGCTGTACCTTTGAGAAGAATGTTATATTACTGTTGTTGTGTGGGTGTTCTGTAAATGTCAGATTAGTTGGTAGATATTGTTGTCCAAATATTCTATATCCTTACTGATTTTCTGTTTACACATTCCTTCCATAGCTGAGAGGCTTGTTGACCTCTTTAACTACATATGGATTATTTTTGTTTCTCCTCATGCTTCTAAGAGTTTTAGCTTCATTTATTTTGAAGTTCTGATATTAGTTGCATAGAAATTTAGGATTATTATGTATTCTAGGCAAATTGACTCCTTTCTAAATATATACTGTTCGTTCTCCCCAGTATTATTGCTTTTTTTGAAGTTTATTTTTTCTTATATTAATATAGCCAATTCATTTTTTTCTAATTAATGTTTGCATGTTATCTTCTTCATCCTTTTATTTTCGACCAGTTAATGTCTTTATATTTATAGTCTGTTTCTTGAAGACAGACTGCCTGCCTGTTACTTTATACCTATTCCAACAATCTGTTTTTTAATTGATGTGCTTAGACATTTTACATTTCATATAGTTGTATACATGGTTGGGTTTAAAGGAACCATCTTCCTAGTTATATTTTATTTGTTCTGTCTGTTCTTTGTGCCCCCTCCTTTTTCTCTGCGTGCTTTTCAGTTAATGTAATATAGTTTAAAATTCTCTTTTATCTCTACTACTGGTTTATTATTTATACTTTTAAAAGATTACTTTAGTGTTTGTCCTAGGGTGTTCAATATAGACCTTTAATTTATCACAATCTACTTTCCAAACAATATTATACTGTTTCACATGTGGTGTAAGAACCTGCCAACAGTGTATTTTCAATTTTTCCCTCTCACTTTAAGTTTTATTGATGTCAGTTATTTTTTTACTTGCTATAAACCCACAACACATTGTTATTATTTTTGCTTTGTACAGTCAATTATCTTTTAGAGCAATTGAAAATAAGAAAAAAATAAATTTTATGTCTACCTACATTTTAGCCATTTCTGGAAGTTGTCCATTTTCTGTGCAGATACAAATTTCTGCCTGGCAACATATTCTTTCTGCCTGAAGAAATTCCTTCAACATATCTTTTATCAGTGGTCTGATGCTAACGCATTCCCAGCTTTTACTTTTCTGAGAATATTTTTTTTTCACCTTCGTCTTCGAAAGCTATTTTCACTGGGTATACTATTCTGGGTTGAAAGTTTTTCTTTCAACACTTTACAGATGTCACTTCATTGTCTTCTGACAATAATGCTGCTGGAATTCTTATTTTGTTCTTCTGTATGTGATGCATCTTCATTCTTGGGCTGCCCTCAAAATTTTCTCTGTATCTATCTTTATCAGCAGTTTGAATATGTGTCTAAATGTACACTTTTAAATTTTATTTATTCTCCTTAAGATTCTCTGAGCTTCTTGGATCTATGGCTTGATGTCTTTCATTATTTTTGGAAAAGTATTGCCCATTCCTTTTCACTCTCTCTCTCCACCTTTTGGGATTCCAATTACTTGTAGGTTGGACTGTTGCATATTGTCTCACAGGCCTCAGAGGCTCTGTTCTACTTATCTTCTCACTTTGACCTTTTTTTTCTCTTAGCATTTCAGTTTCAATAGCTTCTACTGACCTATTAGCCTGTCACTGATTCTTTCCTTGGCCATTTTTAGTCAGCAAATAAAGCCATTGATGGTATTCTTCACCTCTTATTGTTTGGGGTTTTCATTATTATATTATGTCTAGCTTTTCCACTTGACGTTTTCCTAGTGTCCATCTCTTTGCCAAATTCCCCATCTGGGCATGAAGTTGTCCTCTTTGTCCTCCCTGTTATCCTGGCATGGCACCATGCAATGGTCTCTTCTTCTGTGGTCTCCTGTTGGTGGACCACTGCCCGCATCTCTTCTCTCTTCAGAGACTCAGAGCAGCCTGTCTTTCCTTGGACTTCAGGCTACTTAGTTTGACTGCAAATTCAGCTCCTTGATATGTTTAAAAATTGTTATTATTTTGTTGTTTATCCAGCTTTTTGTTGCTATTGCTAAGATAAGATCAATACTTTTTCCAGTTTTCTATATCTTAGGCAAACCCCCACCCCCCCAAAAAACCCAAAACCAAAAAACCTGTTATTTGCCAGCAGACCCAGAGATTCTGATTTATTTAATTTGACAGGGGACCCACATCTATTTGTAAAACCTTCCCAGGTGACTTTAATGTACAGAACTGAGGTGCCGACTTTGTGGGGAAGTGTGGAATGATGTTGGGATGGGCACAAACCCTGGCAATTGGGATTTATTTCATGATATTTATTTTCCATAGTGAACTTGTTTTATGTATCACTTGGGTCTAACCATGAAAACAGAAATCTTTTCAAAACTTTCCAGCACAGAGAATTTAGTAAAATAAATGGGTTTTACAAGTGATGGAGAAGCTGAGAGTCAAACAGAGGAAGGTGAGAAAATCCAGATACTAGTGACAATAGGGAACCACTGCTAAGGCAAAGGGAGGAGATAGTGTTCCCAGAGTCCAGGTGCCAAGACAAGTGTGTCCTGTAGGATCTTCCAAGAAAAAACATGTAGCTGACACCTGAGATGCCACCCAGGCATAGTGCAAGAAGGACAGAAGCCATGGCCTCTCTCTTCCACCCTCTGGTCTCATGCCAGTGGCTCTCGCTGGTCCAGCCCAGCATAAGACCAGCCGGCACAGGAGCATGGGCATGTAACCTGCAAGATTCATTCCATGTACAGTGCAGAGTGGAGCAGGGAAAGTCAAAGAGAAGCTCTGAGATGGCAACGTTTATTTCCTGATGACCATATTCTTGTTAATTAAGCAAAGCTAATTTAAAAAATAAATAACAAAAATAAATAAAATAAATCAATAAAAAAGCTAATTTTAAAAAGTCTTAATTAAGCCAAGCTAATTTCATTACTTAATGTAGTGAAGGAAAGCAATGACTGAGTATCTCAGCAGGATTTCAGGAAAGGGAGGTCAGGAAGGAGTATTTAAAGAGCTTTGGTGTCAGAACCCGAGTGGCTTAAGGTGTTTCTTTCAATCGAATAGACAAAGCGAAGTGGGGGACTTGAAGTGAATCTTGATACATAGTCATTTTATCAGTGAGTGATCTATTATTCCGAAAAGGAGAATACTTGCCCTGGTGAGCAACTTATTATTTAAATCAGTTTTCAGGAATTTCCTGAAGCAAACAGCGAGATCATTTACCATTTCATGGTCTTACATTCCAGGGCAGGAATTTCTTGGAACAGATAGTAAAGTCGTTTTGAAATAGATGGTCTTATTTTTCAGTCCTGGTCATTAAGCTGTGGATGCAGGTGGTCTTAGCTCTCGGGGCAAAATTGCCAGACCCTGACCTAGTCTATAGCATAGATTCTACGCTCTAGTAATCACTCTAGGGTTGCAGATGATTTTGTGTAGCCTCACAAATGTGTGTAACAGGGAGTGGTTAACATGAAGACATTAGAATAGCTTATCCTGGCAGCTTGTAGGAAAAACAACTGCCTCTGTGCCGTTAAGCAGACATGAAGGAGTCAGCTTTCTGAAATGGGTCATCGTCACTGGCTGACAGCTCCACAGGAAGGCTGTAAGATACAGCTTTAGCATATAGCTCTGTGTGTGTACGTGTGTGTGTGCATGTGTGTTTGGTTAACAGGTAGTATTAGGCTGCTGTTCTCAAATAGCTGTGCCTGCTGTTTTGACCCAGGTCTATTTGCAGGCTGACTGTAGGAAGGCAGATGAATGAGATTCTCTGTGACCTTATCTGTCCTATGCATTTAAGGATGTTTCTCAGCTGAGCAAACAGGGATGAATGCTTCCCTCTGCTAGCAAATGCCTCTTGGAGTCAGCTGTTGATCAGCTGGATTCTTGGTCTGACACGTGTACATGAAATGCTTGGGATTTAGGAAAGGTCACAGAAATCTCTTTGTAGTTCATCTTACCCATAGAGTGGTTCTCTAAATGTGTTTGTACCTAGGCCATGGTGAATGTTCTACTTCATTCTGTCTCAGCACTGGAATAATATTAATAGTTTCCTGTTCTTTTCTTCATAATACCTGGAGAAGGTTGTTTCTTCATAAAGATTTCTCTCATTCCAGGGATGAGGAGGGAAACTACTATCATTGTGGGTGTCATTTGTATCTTAGTCTGCATTCCCTCTCCTCATAACAGCTTCTTTCCTTTCGAGGATCCATCCCTTCCCCTGTATTATTCCATATAATGGGGGTGGTTTCAGCTCATCTCTGGTTTCAGAGGATAAGAACCAGTAGGGAGGCAATCAGCATGTTCCATCTACCTGGCTACAGCAAGTGGGCCAGATATTGGTACCTGACCCAACAACAGCAAAAGAGAGACAGGCTCATTCATGAATTTTGGTGGAAACGTTGGTAAAGATAAGGCTAGATTTTTAAGGACTAGTAGCAGTAAGGATGATACAAACTGGAGCTGCTGGGAGCCACCTCATAGAGGCTGAGAATAAAGCCAATGCAAAGACACAGAGAGAAGGCAAACATGATGGCCTTGTTTGAGGCTTGATCCATCCATACCTGAAGCCACAAGCTTTTCCCCAGAGCTGTTTAGTTACATGAGCCAATAAATGATCTTTTTTTCTTTAAGCTAATTTAATTTGCTTGTGTCATTTATTGCTGAAAATCCTGACTAACATACTCATGAAAAGAGTCCAGCAATAGCCTAGAGAGAGCTACGGAGAGGTGGCAGGCAACCACACAATCCTTGGCCATCATTCCCACAGCATCTCAAGACAAGCTTCCAAGCAGAGAACAATTGCTGAGTAGGTAGTAATGATTGGTTTGCTGTTTTTGTTTAGTTTTGTTTTGACTTTTTTACTTTGCCAGGATCACTAAAATATTGGGAGTCCTTGTTCTACATGATAGGATTCAGTGATGAGGGTGCTATGGGCTAAGTTTAGATCACCAAATAATTGAATTTGGATGGAATTAACACTTCTTGGCTCATTTCTTGCTTCCTTAGTGGTGAGAATTCACACAACCCGAGGAGCTTCCCTCATGTTGATTTGATTATGTATGTTACTTATACGTCTTGTTTCTGGAACTAGATGGTAAGCTGTTTGAGACCTGGGTCTCTTGAATGTAGTCTCAGCATTTTAACAATGCTGAGAATGTAGCCTGAGAATACTTTATGGTCTTGTAAATAATGAATGAATGGATGGATGAATACTGCAATGTTGATTAAATTGGAAATCTCCAGGCCAGAGTTAAACAAGATGGAAGCTGGTAAGCCAAACACTGCCTATGGAGTTGTTGAGTTTGATCAATTGAATGTTGTTGGTGTTGTTTCCTTAATTGAATTGTCAACACTTTTCAAATCCAGAGAATTAACGTGACTTTGGATTTACAGTGTCTCTTGAAGATGCGAAGCCCTGGCAGGTATTCGCATGGCCGGCATTGGTGGATTCTGAGTGGCTGCTGCCTCCGTTACATGAGGCTTGTGCTACCCTGTTTGCCTCACCTGCCCACCCCCAGCCAGCCTCTGTTGTTCTCTCACCTGCCTGACCCTGAACTGTAGCTCTCAGCCACAGTGCGGCCAAAGGGGCTGTGTCCTCCTCTGAGCTGTACCTAGGGATGTTCATGTGTCTTTCCTTTAATGTCTATCTTAATTTGAACCCATAAGGCCTTTCTAAGTGTGCATGAAGACAGCACTGATTCCATTACTTTCTGAGTCTATTATTATATTTATAAAGAAGAAGGTAGAAGAGAAGCAGGAAAAGAAATGACCAAATGGAGCCACCAACATTTTAACATGCATTTAATATTTACATTTAATTAATCAATGCTCCTAACACACAAACACATAATGACCCTTTAAGATGCCATTTATAAACAATAGTAAATGTTTATGTTTTTTCCTGTGGGGTCCTTTTAATTATCAGAGGTTGGGTCCAGGAGGCCGGATAGCCAGCCTCAACCCACCCCGTCCTCTTACCAGGTACTTGACTCCGCCACAGGAAAGAATTAAAGAGCAGAGTCACGGTAGAAAGTGAGGACAAGTTTAATGTAACAGATAAGAAATACAGGTTCCACAGAGAGAGTGCAGCATAGCTCCAGACACTGAGCAGGGCCCACACCAAATTTAACACAAAAGTAAGTTCAGTTCAGACATCAAGTCTAACACAAAAGCAAGAAAACCATACTTAAAGTTCAGTACGAAATGCAGGCTGGCTCAAGAGAATGAGCAGTTGCTTGCTGAAAGAGAGTTTGATGCAAAGTAAAGTACACACTCCGCAGCCAGCAAGTGCAGGCTGCCTCCAGGAACGTGAGCAACAGCCCCACCCTCGGCTGGGATTCAGCTTTTATAGTTTCTCCATCCAATGAATATTTAATTAACGGGGTGGTTCCCAGTTATGTAACATTTCATCTTGCACATGCTCAGTCAGTCTCTTCCTGTAGCATGTTCATTGTTCATACCCTATCACATGTGCCAGGCATGTTCAAGAATGTTCTGTGCACTTGATTGAGGATTGCATAAACCAGCCCCTTGTGGTCTCATTTTCCCATGTTGTTACTGAAAATAGGTCTAACTGGCAACAGTAACTTTCTTCTAGGGGAGTGGAGGAGGACTGAAACCTTTAGGGAGAGGCTGGAAACCCAGAGGCATGTCCTGAAACCTGAGCCCAGGGAAACTGAGTACCTCCTATATCACTTTGGGAATAAGAAGTTAGAGCCAAATTGTCCTCCTGATCTCTGCTGTGAATTCATTCATTCACTCATTCTTTCACTCATTCATTCACTTACTCGTTCACTAACTCATTCATGTCATGCATTCATCATTCGGTCAGTGTTTGGTGAGCACTGACAGGGTGCAGGGCACTGTGGTGAACAGGAGGGATGTGTCTGGCCTCATAAAACTTATGTTCTGGTGTGAAAGCAGATAATAAAAAAGTGACAGCCAGAATAGTCTCAGAGTGCTAAGTGCTAGGAAGGAAGTAATATGAGCTGCTAAAGAGTGAGTGGGGGGTGCTTTTTGGATGAGGTGCTCAGGGAACCTCTTGCTGTAGAGGAGATATTTAAGTTGAGAACTGTTATGAGTTAAATATTTCTATCTCCCCAAAATTTCTATATTTAAACCCTATTCCACAATGTGATGCTTTTAAGAGGTAGGGCCTTTGGGAGGTGATAAGGATTAGATGAAGTCATGAGGATGGGATCAGTGCCCTCAGGAGCCACCAGATAGCTTGCTTCCTGTCTCTACTCTCTGCCATTTGAAAATACAACAAGATGTCAGCAGTCCACAACCCAGAGGTGGGTCCTACCCAGAACTGACCACACTGGCACCCTGACCTTGTACTTCTAGCCTCTAGAACTGTGAGAAACAAGCGTTTGTTGTTTATAAGCCACCCAGTCTGTGGTAGTTTGTTAAAGCAGCTCTATGAAACTAAGATAATACCTGATGCACTTGTGGTGATATTTGAGGCCAGAACCTTATAAGGGCAGAGTGAAGGCCCCAAGGAGTGAATAAGCTTTATGTTCTAAGTCATGGCTTGGCAAACTCTTTCTGTAAATGGCCAAGTAGCATGTATGTTAGACTTTGCCGACGACACAATCTGTGTTGCAGCAACCCAACTCTGTGGTCATATTGCAAAAGCAGTCAAACAATATGTAAACAAATGTCCAGGCCTCTGTTCTAATAAAAATTTATTTATAAGGCTGACATGGGAATTTCATATACTTCTCATATGTCATGCAATATTATTCTTCTGATTTATTTTCAGCCACTCAGGAATGTTGGAAACATTTTTGCTTTGTGGGGCATACAAAAACAAGTGTCAGTTTGTATTTTTCTCTTTCAAATTATATGAAATTTATTCTCAAAACAGAGCCTTTTTTTTCCCCACCCACAAAAGTGAAAACAAAGGGCACAGTACTGTTTTTGTGGAGTCAGGCCTTTGTGAGTTTTAATTCTGGTGGATTTGATCCTGAATAGTTTATCTACTCATTCAGTCTCTTTGTAATAGAGGTAATTTGAAACAAGGTGTTAGAGATTCTCCACAAGACAGATCCATTCTCTGCACACAGGTTCATGCTGGTTCAAAAATGTCTAGCCATTGAAATGGTTCCGCAAAGAGCCAGGATTTTAAAAATTCTGTTGGTGAAATTTCCTGCTGCTTTTGACAAATCAGCTTAAATTCCTATTGTTTGTTTTTATAATAATGTAGGCGACAGCAGTCTGGTTCTCTTTTAATTGTCTTCATTTCTGCCCTTTTTGAGTTGCAGTGAATCAGGGAAATAGTGTGATAATGACAATCACAACAGCTTTTTTCCCTCTTGGCATGCAGTCTTGCTTTCCATTTTGTTAATCGCAATCAGAATAATGCATCTGCAGGGAGGCCCCCTCTTCTATCAAATCTCAGAACACGAGACAAAGAGATTTGAAGATGTTCTTTGCTGCATATGTCTGATGTGATGAATTAAAGGAAAAATAACCGTTGGAACTATTCAATCAAAATAGTGTCTCCTCTATAGCAATTGTAGCACAAGGATTTCTTAGTGTCTCTTCCCTTCCTTTTTGTAATGGAACTAGCAGCGGCCAGACGTGTGACTTGCTCAGAGTCTTTCAACAAGTCAGGAATAAGACTTAAGTTTTCATGGGAGAGCTCCCTACTTTACTCCAAATGCAGGAACATTTTCCACAATGGAATCGTTGCGCTTTTTGATTTCCATTGAGATGCACCTGGGTTCTCTTTCTTTATCTGCATCATGCAATGGATAAACAGCGTGATTTTCAAGTTCTCGTTCAGCTCTCACCTATTTGAACCTTGCGTAAAGTACATCTTTTAGAAATGGGTTTATTGACATGGTAGAAATTACTTACCCACTCAAGCATGGGCAGTCAATGTCCTGTTCACCATTTAACCCAGAATCCTTTGTTTGAGGTTACTCCTCATAGATACAATGGGGTTTGCAAATAGTGCACTGAGAGCCACTTGCTGGCTCTTGCTCTGCAAATTTAACCATATTTGTTGGTGGCTTTTAGATAAGACACGTATCACCACCAGTATGCCTCTAAACAAGATCTTTAGCATTGTTTTCTTCCTTGGGGTAGCAAATTCTACCTTTAAAGCTTTTAGACTTGGAGAAAGGTTACTTCTTAAGTTACTCTGCAGTCAGATGAAAAGTCTTTTGAACAGCTAATGCTGAGGAGATAATGCCACAGTTGGAGGCCCCTGAGCAGAGGATGCATGATGGTGGAGTGTGATGTTCAATCTGGAGATCAAGGAAACCGTTTGATCAGAAAGTTCACATTCATGATGCTGTAAATGTCTTCCATTTTTCCACCTGCTGTACAAACTGGATTAGGAATTCTGTGCCTCTGAACTTCTACTTTTTCTTGGGGAGATTTCCTCCTATCAGGAAAAAGAGATGGGGTATTAAAAGAGGCTCTTGTGTCTATCTCTTTAACACTGCAGTAGAGAAATTTAATCCGATTTGTGTAACCTGCTGTTGATAATGAGAAGTCACTAAATTAGAAAGCGATCATGTATCGGTCTGTGAAGTTGCTGGAAAGTGCTTGGCAGGGTATATCCTGGAAACACTGAAGAATTTGATAACTTTTAGGAGCCCATATCTTTGCTTGAGTCAAGGCTGTAAAGAAAAGGGAGAAAACTCATTGGAGAATGTAGATCCACACAAACATTCCTGGAGAAGCTATGTTTTCCATCTCTTTCCCTTTCAAATCCTGGTGCCCTGGCCTATTGAGGATGGCTATGGGAAGGTCACAGCCAAGCTGGAGGGGCCAAGGTGTTTAGTGGGGTTCAATGACTCCCTTGAATTCCCCTGTGGGCTCTGAAGAGAGTTTTTGGACCCAAGAACTAGCATCTGTGGCATGCTGGTAAATGCTGGATAAAAATTAATTCTCATGCCCACATAGCTAATTTCAAGCTACTAAGAGTTTAAGAGTGGATTTGCTAAATTCCTGAAGATTTATAACAGTTGGGTCTGGGCGCCAGTACCAACCGTTTTCAGCATACCAAAGAATAGAAACAATATTTACAGGCTTCCTAAGATGCTGCTGTTTGTTAAAAAATTTAAGTGACTTTCAATATGGTATATTTTCCAGGATACAGTCAGATGCAAGTGACAGAAAACTCAACTCTAAGTGGCTAAAACAGAAAGGGGGGGGGGCGTTATTGCCTTTCGCAACTAAAAGGCCAGGGGAACTCTGCCTTCTGGCTCCACTGGGCTCAGAGCATGCAAAATGTGTCCTCAACACTCTAGCTCTTTCCACCACATGGATCTGTTTTATTCGGTATTGATTTCATTCTTGGACTTCTTGGGCAGACCCACCCTCATAGTATGGAGATGACTGTTAACTCCAGGCCTATGTATTACCCTCCCAGCAATGTTAGCAGAAAAGAAAGAGAACGCTTCTTTCCCTGGAGGGTGTCCCAAATGTTCTAGACTTTACTCTCGCTGCAGATGGAGTGAACAATAGATTTCCACTCCTCCTGGATCAACAGGCTAATTCAAAATGGAAATGGGTGTGTTTCATAGGACCGGGATTTTGGGGGCAGAAGTCTCAGTGGCAGCTCAACAGCCTCTGTCAGCTGTCTGTGTCTCTCTCTATAGGTGTAGCCATCAATATTGTGTTCCAACATCACCTCTGTCCCCAATGGGTGTCCTGAAATTCAATTTAGTGCTGACACTAACCCCCACAGTTAGTGCAGTCCCCACAGATTAACAGGAAAGTCCCCAACAAGGCTGCTTTCACTTTGGATACCAGCTGCAAGTGGGGTTTCCAGACTACCTGCTCTTCTTTGCAACTTGGCTATACAAGTTTAGGGGTTCCAAGAAACCCCCTTCAGGTTCAATAATTCTCTAAAACAACTCACAGAACTCACTAAAAGCATGCTATATTTATGATTACTGTGTCATTATAAAGAGTTTGACTCAGGAACAAGCAAATTGAAGAGACACGTAGTACAGTTCTGGGATGGTGGGAGGGAGCGCAGAGCTTCCAGGCCATCACCTCGTGGCTGCATTTGCCTTCTCGACATATCAGTATGTCCGGAGTTTTATATGAGGTTTCACTCATATGTGCACGATTGATTAAATCACCAGCTCTCTCCCCTCCTCAGGGGTTGGAGACAGAAGGTGACAACCCTCTAACCACATGCTTGGTCTTTCTGGTGTGGTCAGCCATTCCTTTGAGTCACCTCATTGGCATAAACTCAGGACGTGGGAAAGAGCTCATTATGAATAACAAAAACAAGTCACTCAAGAAATTCCAATAGTTTTTTAAGCTCTATGCCAGGAACCAGGAACAAAGAGCAAATATATTCTTTATTATATCAGCTATGGATATAGATAGGGGTATGGCTCTAGAGATACACAGATATAGATATACATTTGCATATATATTAATATTGTGCTACAGCCCATTGGCAGAACAATTAATAATTAAACATCCAAATCCCTTCTTACATAAACCTCCTGTTGATATTGCTGAGCTCAAGAAACATCAAAGTAATTGTTCCTAACTCGGACAAGAAAGGATTTTCATGCCTACTTAGAAAAATAATTACTTCTTGTTTACCATGCAGTCGTCCCTCTGTATCCATGGGTTCTGCATCCACAGATTCAATGAACCATGGATCAAAAATATTCAGGAGAAAAAAAAAAAAACAATAAAAAATAACTATAACAATAAAAAATAATACAAATAAACAATATGGTATAACAACTATTTACATGACATTTACATTATATTAAGTATTATAAATAACCTAGAGATGATTTAAAGTGTATGGAAGAATGTGCCTAGGTTATATGCAAACACCACAACATTTTATATCAACTTGAACATCCTTGGATTTTGGTATGGTGGGAGGTTTTGGAACCAATCCCCTGAGGATACCAAGAGATTAAGCTGAAAACACCAGGTTATTTCACAACTTGTTGCTCATTTTCACCAAGTGTTTGATGTCTTTGCTCTCTGTGCCCCAGGAAGAACATGCTTTATCTAAACCAAAGCCGACAAACTCAGATATCTCTAGGCACCAGGCAGATGGCTTCATCAGGGAACTGGTTGGGCATAAGACAAGGTGTAATGGGCCTGAGTCTCCTGTTCTGCCTGAAGACATTTACGTTTAAACAAACAAACAAAATGAAGCAAAACAATAACACTGTGATGTCTGAGGAAATAGTTCCCAAGGCTGTATACGGTGGGTAACCAGCCAATTTGCAACTCACAGAGGTTAGGCAGAGTTCAGATTCCTGCAAATCAGGGCTGGTGAGGAGTCTTTTATTTAAAGCTGGTTTGCTCTTTGACTGGATGTCTTCCTGTGATGTTTGTTGCCTTTGATTGCCAGGTGAGACACCTCTAAACCTTGCTTCTTCTGCTACACGATGGCCAAGACCCTGGGAGCAGGATGGGGGCATATGTTGTATCCTGGGCAGCAGGACAATGAACTTTTGGAAGATCAGCTTGTTCCAGGCTGAGAAAGCTTGTACTGCAATTGTGCTATTGAAACACCTGCCTAGGCTTCTTTTGAGTCACCTGAGTGTGCAGATGGCACCTGCTTGCAGGGCTGCAGGCACAGGGGTGGAATGTTTGGATCAGCTTATATGCATTTTCTATGTAAAATCTTGTGTGTTTTATTTGATGGAGTTTTGTTTGACCCTAGTGGCTTACTCTCCTCAACAAAGAAGTGTACCTGCCTGATGTGCAACTGAGTCAATCACTGAACACCAAGATTTGCAGTGAAGAATACATAGACTTTATTTAAGGGTGCCAGGCAAGGAGAACGGGTAGCTATCACTTTAAATCCAAACTCCTTGATGGCTTACAATCATGGGTTTTTAAAGGCAAAAATTAAGGGTAAGGGGCTAGGTAGTGTGCATTAAACTGATTGGTCAATTCTTGTGCAAGCTTCAGCAACTTTTTAAATCTGATTTGTTTCTGTCCTTGGTGTTATTCTGTCTGGAAGGTGGGTAGTCTGTTCACCTCCAACTTCAAGAATCTGCAAAACATCCTGAATCTGTGCTTCAGTGCTGTTACTTTCAAGGCAAAGATCAGAAGTGTCTTGTGACTAAATCACTACTGACTATTGTTTAAACTATTATTATTATTTTATGTTTAACTGGCTGCATTTTTCTTTAAGACAAACAGAACATTTTTTTTTTCAACCTGTTGCACATCTCCACACTTGCTTATTTAAAGTCTATGTGCTGAACTGCCATATGGCTATAGGCTATTAACCTGAGCAAAATTAATATTTCTGATCCTCTAAATGTTAACAACAAATCTGTGGCTGTCAGTTTTAACTTAAGAAGCCTTTTGTCTGGCGACAACAAGGGCTACTGCAAAGCTAATGTCGTGTATCCTGCTCACAGAGCCAATTGTCTAGCTCTTAATCCTGTTGTGATGCCAATTGTAAGGCTAGGTGACCATGCTAGTTGTCACAGCTCTTTTACCTGCTGGTAATCCTGTACTGACTGGGCCGATGGTTGAGCTAGGGCGGGGTCTGGAGCTCCCAGACCCTTCAAGCCCATTCACAGACTGGGTCACAAACTCTTCATATGCCAGGCTGGGTCACCAGGCCCCTTCAAACAGGTCAATAAGCTAGGTAACCGGCCACACGGTCCTTGGAAGCTGCAGGTCTGGAAAAACATGGCCACACAGGGCAGGCACCTGAGGCAGTAAAAACACCAGCCAAAGTGGTGCCGTGCGGGCACTCTCATTCCACCCACACGATGTTTACTGAATGACCCTGAACTGGCTCCGAGGGAGGGGAGCCTGATCAATTATTCCATTTTCCCAACACCTTTACTCAAAATCATATCTTCTAGGGGTTCATCTGGGGGTCTATGATGGCTTTTCACTGTGCATAATAGGATATACTGACATAAATCAAAATAAGAACTATTTTACTAGAAGTTAATATAGACATTTAAAAACATTTTTAATCAATGTTATTGTGGTATAGTTTGCATATATTAAAATGTACCCTTTTTAAATGTATAATTATAGATTTTTTTGGACAAAAGTATGCAGTATCAAGATATAGAACATTCCCATTGTCCCCAAAAGTACTTTCTTACCCTTTTCAGTTAACCTCATCCCAGCTCTGGCCCAGCCAAACATCGTTTGTCAGTATTGCTTAGTTTTGGCTTAAATATACATCTTTTAAAATTTTTTAAAATGTCTTTTTGCTTTATTGAGGTATAATTGACAAATAAAAATTGTATGTATTTAAGGTGTACAACCTGATGATTTGCTATACATTTACATTGTGAACAGGTCACCACAATCAAGCTAATTAACGTATTCATCACCTCATTTAGTTATGTTTCCCTTTTTCTTTTTCTTTTTTTGGTGGTGAAAACACTTAAGATCTATCCTCTTAGCAAATTTCATGGCTACAGTGCAGTATTATTAACTATAGTCACCATGCTGTGCATTGGATCTCTAGACTTACCCATCTTGTATAACAAATTTTGTATCCCTTGAACAACATACCCCTATTCGCCACCTCTCAACCTCAGCAGCCACCATTCTACTCTCTGCTTCTATGAGATCCTCATTTTTAGATTCCATATGTAAGTGAGGTCACATACTATTTGTGTTTCTGTGTCTTGCTTATTCCATGTAGCATAATGTCCTCTAGGTTCATCCGTGTTGTTGCAAATGTCAGGATTTCCTTCTTTTGTAAGACTGGAGAATATTCCATTGTGTGATTATACCACATTTTCTCTATCTGTTCATCCACTGATAGAGCCTTAGTCTGACTCATCATATCTCGGCTGTTGTGAATAATGCTTCAATGGACAGGAAAGTGCAGATATCTCTTCCAGATGCTGATTTGCTCTCTTTGGGTATATATACCCAGAAATGGGATTGCTGGGTCATATCATAGTTCTATTTTTATTCTTTTGAGGAACTTACATACTGTTTTCCATAAGGGCTGTACCAATTTATATTCACACCAACAATGTACAACAGTTCTCTTTTCTCTGTCCTTGCCAACACCTGTTATCTTTCATCTCTTTTATAGTAATAGCCATCTTAACAGGTGTGAGGTGGTATCTCATTGTTGTTTTTATTTGCATTTCCCTGATGAATAATGACGCTAAACATTTTTTCATATAGCTGTTGGCCATTTGTATGTCTTCTGATGAGAATGATTATACCATTTTAGGCTCAGGGTGTGTTGAACAAAACCACACCAATGTAAGAAGAAAGTAAAACCAAGACAAAAAAAACCCTAATAATATCTTAGTTGTTGAGGCACACACCCTTAAACAGGGCACAACCCCAGTCTTATATCGCTCCAAGGAGAGTATACCACTGTGCTGAAGCTCTGGGCCAGACCTCCCGGCTTCACATTCATGCTCCTCAACCTGCTGGCTCTGTGATGAGTGTCCACACTCTACCCTTGTTTCCTTATTTGCCACATGCAAATTATAAAATACCTCCCTCATGGGATTGTGAGAATTAAATGAGGTAATACCCATTATATTAGTCTGTTTCTGTTGCTTATAACAGAATACCTGAAACGGGGTAATTTATAAAGAAATACAATTTACTTCCTGCAGTTTTGGAGGCTGGGAAGTCCGTGATCCAGGGAACACATCTAACGAGGGCCTTCTTGGTGGGAACTCTCTCTAGTAACTCAAGGTATCATATGGTGAGATTGGTCTGAGCTGGAGAGCATTAACCCCCTCACTTGCTCTCCATATAAAGCCATCAGAACGACACCCATTACTCCATGAATGGATCAATTCGTTCACAAGGGCACAATCCTCACAGTCTAGTCATCTCTTAAAGGCCCCACCTTTCAAATACCATGATCAGATTTCCCACCCTCTTAGCATTGTTGCAGTAGGGGTCAAGTATCCAATACATGAACTTTGAAGGAACACATTTGATACATAGCACCCATGAAGAGCTTAGAGCAGTGCCTGGCACAGAGGAAGCCCCATTAAACCAGTCAACTGTGATGAGTTAAATATTTCCTGATAGTAGACTAAACAGCCTCACTTCTGACAGTTTATTCTTCACACGGAAGCCAGGATGCTTTAAAAATTGTGAGTCAGATCATTGCAATAAAAACCCAAATTCTTCCTATGCTTGTTGTTGACTCTCATCAGCTTGTATCTTTCCCTCTGCTCTCTGTGCTTCAGCCACACCAACATTCTTCTGTTCATGGAGCCCCCACTCGCAAGAGCCTGTCCCTCTCAGGGCTTCTGCAGCTGTAGTTCCGTCTACCTGGAACTCTTTCCTCAGGACTTCTGCACCTTTGCAGAGCTGGCCCCTCAGCATTCCAGAGCCACCAAATTGTCACGCAATAAGAGAGGTCTTCCCTGCCCAGCCTATGCACAGTTGGTGTCCAATACCTCACTCTTTTGTGTTTGTCATGGCACTTATGTCTACCTGAACTCATCTTGTGTATTTACTTGCATGTATCTGATTATTTTCTGGATTTCCATCTCCTCCCACTAGAAAATCAGGCTCCACGATGATCTCACAAAGAGTTTGGACGTGGCTTACTTCTTTGGACCTGTCTTGCAGCAAACCTTGGTCTAATTGGCTGTGGCCAAGTTATCAAGACTGTTTTTGCTTTAGACATTTGGACCTGGTCACTTTGCTCAGAAGGACATATTCTATCTAGTGGGCTATCTAGTGTACTATGCTAGGGGCACTTTGGGACACACTGGATGTAGAGTGTCAGGGGGCCTTTGAATATTTAATGACAGACATCCAGTCCAAACTGACTTAAGGTAAAATGTAGGTGGCCGGAGGATTTATTGACTCAAATAACTGAAAATTGTAGATGTAGCTTTCAGGCATAGGTTGATCCAGAGACCCAAACTCAACTGATATCATCAGCATGAGTCCCTCCCCATCTCTTGTCTCTGCACTCCTTGGGTGGATTCCTTCTCAGGCAGTCTCCTCATGTGGTGGCCTCCAGAAGCTCCTGACTTACATCTTCTAAGCTTGGGTTTCAGCAGGAAAAATACCTTCTCTTTTCCAGTGGTTGAAGCAAAGCATTTCTACTTGAGTCTTGCAGGTCTACCTGTGGGCATGCTCAATGCTTACAGTAGTTATCAACTTCTGTATAACAATTACCCCAAAACTGTGATGGTGACTTAACATGAGATAATTATTTATTATGTCACAGTTTCCATAGGACAGAAATTCAGATGGAGCCCTGTGGGGATGGCCATCCTTGCTTAATGATATCTGAAGCCTCAGCTGAGAGATTCAAAGGCTAAAGTCTGGAATCATCTCAAGGCTTGATTGGGGTTGAAGAAACCAGTTCTAAGGTGGTTCACTCACTCAGAGAGCAGCATGTTGGTTTTGGTTCTCTCCACTTGGACCATGCAGCAGGGTTGCTTGAGTCTTCTCACAAGATGGAACTGGTTTCCCCCAAAGAGCAAGAAGGAAGCAGCAATGCTGCTTAGGACCCACCTTCAGAAGTCACTTTCATCATCTCAATTGGATGCTATTTATTAGAAGCAAGTTAGCAGTTCCAGCCCACACTGGTAGAAGTGGTGGTGCAGTTAGGCTCACACTTTAAAAGGATGAGTGATAAAATAATTTTCAGATTTATTCTAAAACCACCATAGCCCTAAACTAATCATTATTGCTAGAAGAATAAACTCTGCTGGTGGACGAAAGAGGCCACATTAGTTCAGGAAGACACTGTTAGTAGAAAAGGACAGAAAAGATTGTTATTTTTTTCCTTCACCCTCAAAAAAAAAAAAAAAAATCAACAAACAAACTGAACAAAAATCCCAGATGTCATTGCAATAGCAGTTTATATATGAATATGCTCTAGGGCTATCAGATTGCACAGAGATCTCACCACTTCTCTGGAGAAGACCACTGACTTTACACAAATCCGAATATTTTTGGATTCTTGTTTTCTATTAGCTCTTAGGATGCAAGCATTATAATGAAGGTAATACTAGCAAGGCTCACTAACATCTTGCTTGAATGGGAATTTTTAAAGCTTGCTTTAGAGAATTTGATATTAAAATATTCATTACTATAAAGTAGAAAATTAAGGTGCATAAAATGAAGGATTCTTCATTTTACAAAAGAACTGACCATGTTACTTAAAATACTAGACTCCCCATTTCGGTGTGAAATGCCATACACTCTGCCCCATAGTTTCTGTACCCATAAGTATGCCAAAAGGGAGGTGTGCTGGTTGGTTTCCTTGGGAAGGACGTGGCTTCACATCTGGGAACTTATGAACTGGTATTCAGTGGTGGGCTGGCTGGCTGTTCCTTTAGTGGTGGTCCAGAATCAATCCCTCTCTGTTGTATGAGAGTTTCACCATGTTTCCTGCCCATATTCCCACAAAAGAACCAACTCCTTTTGAACCCAGCTTCTAAGAAAGACACAAAGGTTTGTAATTCATACTTCTGCCCGAGCTAAAAATTATAGTGACTCTCGTGTGACACGGCCCACATTTGTTTGACAGCCAGCCTGTTTCCAATTCCAAACCAAAGCTCCCCCACAATATCTGATGCCTTAGTTCTCTGAATGAATTGATGAATGGCCTGAAGTTTCCATTTAAGTCTATCCTGGAATTCCTCCATTTCCGCGGAAGGCAGAACTGCAGCAGCCAGCACCATTCAGTGGCATCAAGATGCAGAGCATGTTGTGTTGTGTTTCTGTCTGCAGCTCGGCTGCTGTGCATTTTTTTTTTTTTTTTAACTAAGCTCATCTTGCTCCTTCTCAAAGCATCAAGCTTTCAGTCTAGGCTGTGTCAGTGTTCAATGGTGTTTTTATTTTATTACAGTGGAATGGTTATATTCACCATGGGGGTAAATGGCTTGGCTAAGTGCCTTGGAATCATAGGCTCATTCTCTTATTATACTTGTGTCCCCTCTTGATGGAATTCAAATAAACAGTTCTCTAGTGTGAAAGGCCTTCTATTGGATTTATTTCTAAATTCTCTTAAGGATGTCAGCATGTAGCCTCTAGGGTGTAACAAGAAAGGCACAACCGATCAAGCTCCATGGCTGCTGTGAATTAGTCTGAACCTATTGGAAATGAAAGCTTCAGAGAGTACAGATGGAGTAGATTGAACTAGTGGCTCAAAGTGAATTGAAAGGCCAGGTTTGCTCTGTGCCTGGTACCTGACAGCGGATATGCAGCCCTGTTAGGGAATGCCTGTAGTTCTTGTCTCGTTAAGTCTGTGTCTGTTTCCTATGGTATCATCAAACTTGGAAACCACCAGCAAGTGCTTGGATTAATTGCCTAGTTTAGATCCCCACCTGATTTGGGGCTTGACATTTAGGGGTTAAAGCATCTGCTTCATTTTGCAGCTTCCTCAGTTGGCCCTTCAAAAACAGCTCTACGAGGTAGAAGATCTCCAGGTCCATTCCAGTAAGACAGCCAAAGTTTGTCAAAGTGTAATTTTCTAAAAATTCTGATTTTCAGAAAGTTAAACATTTTCAAAAGTTCAAATTTCTCAAAAGGTTAAAAACGTGATGTAACATATTGCGCAAGGGTCAAATAGTTGTTTAATTCATTAGTGAGGGAACCAGCAAGACCATATGGCTAGATAAAAGCAGGATATGAGAACATATATATATATATATATATATAGAGAGAGAGAGAGAGAGAGAGAGAGAGGGAGAGAGGGAGAGAGGGAGAGAGGGAGAGAGGGAATGCTGGAATAAGATTGCAATGTTTGAGGCAGAACAGGTTAATGCCCTGTGGGCAATAAAACAAGAACCTCTGAGGTTTTCTTTTGTACAAGACAGAAATTATTCACATCTCTATTGGACAAAAGTCATTTGCAATTTATCAATCTTCCTCAAGTTAACATCTAAATTTACAGAGCCTGGGCCCTAATCAATAGTAAGTAGTAAGTTGAATGAAGTTCTTTTTTCCCTAGAGTCTCCCATGACATTTAGGTGGGCTGGTCGAATGTCCCAGCATGACTTTGAAAGGTCATGCAGGAATCTCTTTGTCTTATTTCCTAGTTTTGCATAGTTTTTCTTAACAGGTGCGTTCTTGAATGGCCACAGAGGTGGGCAGGCTGATGGAAATGAGAACGGGCAGTGCAGCCATGGGGGCCTGGGTGTGCATGCCCTGGCTAGGACCAGCTACTGCTCAATGCCAAGGGCTTGTTCCCAAGTGCCATGTGAATGCTGTGACACCAAAACCTCAAATTTCCCATGAGAATGTGTAAATCCAAATTTTTATGTGCAATGTCCCACTTTTAGAATGTGGGCAACTTGTTCAATGAAAAGAAAATGTAATACTGCCTTAGTGCATTTAAGCTGCTGTAACAAAATACCATAAGCTGGGTGGCTTATCAACAACAGAAATTTATTTCGCGCAGTTCTGGAGTTTGGGAAGTCCAAGATCAAGGTGCTGACAGATTCCATGTCATTGAGGGCCCGCTTTGTGGCTCATGGACAGGACCTTTTGACTGCATCCTCAGATGGTGGCAGGGGTGAGAGAGCTCCCTGGGGTCTGTTTTAAAAGCATTAATCCCATTCATGAGGCTCCACCCCCATCATCTCCCAAAGGCCTCACCTACTAATATTATCACCTTGGTTAGGATTTTAACATATGACTTTGGGCGGGGAGGTCATAAACATTCTGGACTGCATTGCAAATACCAACAGGTAAAACAAAAATAGCCTAAAAAGACTAAAACTCTAAAACAGCAGGTGTACCAGGTACGTTCTGGACCCTTTATCTATGTCTTGCTTAAAATAATTTTCTTTTACTTCATCTAACAATTCCTACTTATATTCCATAAGCTCTTTATTTGGTAGAATTAAAATGTCACACTCATTCTGAAAGTCCATAGCAAAATACCTACTCTGGGAAATTTAACCAATTTATTATTGGTTCCTGTTAATTTTTACAATCTTGAAGTCTGAGGCTGCTGGACAGTGACTTCTGAAAAGAGACTGAATAGACCCAGTTCAGTTTCCGTAAAGCAGCATGGTTAGGAGTAAGGGACTTTTGAGCCAGAATGTCTCCATTCAATCCCAGCTCTGGTGTTTTCTGGATGTATGAACACAAACAATTATTTCATCTAACTGAGCCTTGTTTACATGTCTTTAAAATTGGTGGTACCACGATACCTACCTCACCCATTTGCAAGCAGCTGATCAGAATCAGTGACTGGGAGAATACCTGCACACTGTCAGCACACAATAAACGCTACCTGTTATGCAGTGGGAAAAAAACAGCATCAGGACTCTCCCCTGGTAAACAGTTTTTATTGTGATTTTGCTTTTGTTCCATAAGGTTGTTTTTTTTTTGTCCCACTTTCATGAGACCGAATTTTTTCATTCAAGCCATTTGGTGCTTTTTCTGAAAGACTGTAGGGATTTGCCGGGAATAACTTCACGCTCCTACGAAGTTATCAGGGCAGAGCACGCCATCTGTGTGCATAACTTTGTGTGGAGCATTCAGGTTGAGTTACTCTTCTGTCAGTTACTAGTCCTGCAACACTGGGCTATGTGTCTCCTGTCTTTCTCTGTAAGGTGAGACAACAGTTGAGCCTGCCTCCTAGGTTGAGGTATGGATGATATGAGGAAATGCACAAAAGGAGCTTAGAACAGTGCCTGGAACACAGGAAAAACTCAAAGAATGCTGACTATCTTGTATTATCCAGTGACCACTCTTTAAACCTCAAACAACTCCCACTTTATTTCCTGCATTACATAGTACAGAGCACATGATACGGTAGGGAAATGGAAAGAGAGAGTGACAGGAACTTTAAGGCACATTAGTAGTATTCTTGTCTTATTTTACAAAGGAGGAAACTGAGGCCCATCTCCCTGAAGTGACTTTTCTCTTACTTTGAGTTATTGCATTACTTTTTTGCCTATGCACATTGTCAGCTTCTATCCTGCCTGTTCAACCTGCTCCAACGCTCTATTATCTGGACACTGTTCTGTTGTTCTGTGTGTTTGTTGATGCCTCATAGGTTCAGTCACAGTCTATTTGAAGCTATGGAGTGGAATTACATATTCAGTGCATTATGCTAAACTTATGTGCCAAATCTAAAGCTACTCTCTCCCCCAAAACACATTCTCTACCCCCTGTAATATGTAACTTGAAGAGACTACGGGGCCGGCCCTGGCGCTCACTCGGGAGAGTGCGGCTCTGGGAGCGCCGAGTCCGCGGGTTCGGATCCTATATAGGGACGGCCAGTGCGCTCACTGGCTGAGCTTGGTGCGGGCGACACCAAGCCAAGGGTTACAATCCCCTTACCGGTCTCAAAAAACAAAAAACAAAAAACAAAACAACAACAACAACAACAAAAAAGAGACTACGGCCAATGGCCAAGGGCATAAAGACTCAGCAGGGACCCAATGATAAATGCCACCTGTAAAGGAGCTCTCTTCCACAACTTTTCAAAGAACACTACACATTTGTGGACCTCTACAAAATGCCAATCCAGCAACCTCCCCCAATACCTACCGTGTACCAAGCACAATGTGATAGGTGCTTTCAAACACCTATCAATGAGTTGGGCAGTTCATGGTCTTGGACTGCCTAACACGAGTCCTTCGGCTCTTTGTGTTCTTCAAGCTCAGTGAAGCTTGAATAAGTCATTACTCTGGTTTTCTATAAGGTCTCTCCTTTTCTGGCTCTTGGGTGATGCTCCGTCCTTGGGGACAAGTTCATGGTACCATGGTGCTGTCCATTCAGCAGGTTGAAATAACCCCTCATCCCTGGCTTATGTTCTCTGTGCTTCTCTTTGGGGGAATTTAGGCACCAGGGAATTCCCCTAATTGTCCAAGGAAACCCTTCTCTGTCATTTAAAAAAATCATTGATTTCCAAAGTTAAATTTAAACTAGAATGGATTAGCACACTAATATTTCTCCTTTCCTTTTGCAATTGTGAACTAAGGCAGGCTTGAATAGAGGTGGTACACATGGAAAATAAATGCTTTAATGGAATAATTTTTCAACAGACATTTCTTAAGCTGTGATCAAGTTGCAGATCTTTCTACACAGTTTAGAGTGAGGAATGTTTTCATCAGTCTGTCTTCCATGGTATTAAATCAGGGTTTGTGGCAGTGAAGTAAATTAAAGAGTAGCATTTTAGATTTGCTATTTTATTATTGCACAATTTATTTTAGTTTTTAATGGTCAAACTCAGTCTCTTGGTTCAGCTGCAGGGAAATTTGGAGAGTATTTAGAAGAATGGAGAAGAAAGATTAGTTAATCAAAGAATTTTTTTTGGAGCTCTTTCTTTTGTCAAATATAGAAGGATAAAACTTCGTGGAAAAATAGAATTAAAAGATCATCCAAATTTCTCCATAAACTTTTTAAAGTTCCCTCACAGTATGTACACTAAAAAGGACATAAAATGCAAATGGCAGTTTAATGGATTATACAAAGTGTCCCCTTGTATAACCACCACATAGGATGATAAATGAAACCTTGTCATCCCTATACCCGTGCTCCTTCCTAAACCCAACTCCTCTTCATTTCCAGAGATGACCCCAAACTGATTCCTGTGGTAATCACTTCTACCTAAATACACACCTCTAAACAATAGGCTTTAACCTGTCTCATTTTTATAGTCTTTAAAAATAATTGGTTTTGCATTTTTATAGAGAAAAAATTTATACACTTAGCGATAAAGTATAACTTGCAGACTCTTCTTCAGCATCCTCTCCCCTTCACCCCAAGCTCTGGAGATAACAGTTATTAGCAATTTGATGCAGTAATTTCCAGACTTTGTACATTTGCACAAGGTTTTCATGTAAGGCTGTGCAGATTGCATATGGCACAACTTCAGTTGGTGACGTTCATATAGATCAGGGGCCAGCAATCCATGCCTCATGGGTCAAGTCCAACTTGCCACCCGTTTTTATATGAGCTGTAAGTTGAGAATAGTTTTTATGTTTTTAAATGGTTAAGAAGTTTCAAAAGATAAATATATAGTGTGAAAATGATATGAAACTCAAATTTCAGTGTCCAAATACAAAGTTTTATTAAAACACAGCCACCCATTTGGGTTTTTGGCTGCTTTTGCTACAGTGGCAGGCTTTAGTAGTTGTGGCAAAGACCCTATGGCTTGCGAGGCGTAAAATAGTTACTCTTTGGCCCTTTACTGAAATAGTTTGTTGGCCCCTGACATTGATGATGATGTGAACATCTCCCCCGGATTTTTTTAGTGCACACAGCGGTAGTGAAGCAGTACTGCATGCACAGGCACACACATATTTTTTTTTTAAATTGCTATTTTATCACTGCTAACATTTTGGTTGTTTCTAATTTTTCACGACTACAAATAATACTGCAGAAAACATCCTTGTATTTTTCATACAGCCTTTTGCATGTTACTAAAGTTTCGATTATCTCCAAATGAGAGCAGTGTTACTGCTGGAATGTGTATATAATGAACAATGTGGCAACTTATAGTAAATGAGCAATTTTTTCAATTTACTATTGTAGCAGCCTAAGAGAAAAAAAACTCTGTTCTGACTGATTAAATAATGTCTATAATGAGTCAGAAGGTTTTCAAATTCCTAATGTGAAGAGCAAGTCAACTGACTTTCCAATAATCTGGAAACTATTTAGCATGGAGGAAATGCAACTTTTCACATGCTCAGATTAGCTATATATGCAAATTTGATCCTGATTAACTTTCTAGAAGTCAGTTTTCCCTATGGATTGCAACATCCACCTTTGTCTACATCTGTGCTAGCTATTTGGGCAGAGGCATTGAGAATATAAGCTGTATTTTCCAAACTGAGCTAATATTTGCATGAATATTGAGATGTTATTCCCTCTGAAGTAAATATTGACCTTGGTTTCACCTTTACTTCAGTGCTGAAATCAACACACATCAGTAAGTGCCTATGAGATTGGATTTTTATCAAGATAGAATCTGCTAGAACCAATAAAAATGTCTGGCTGCTGCTATTTCTTGATGAGATTTTTCTTTTAAAATAATCTAATTAAGAAAAGTATTTGTTTTGTGTCTTCAGATGGAAAAGTCTGCAGTATGTTTGGAATAGCATAAATATTCATAACTCATCATTGGTAACAATTAAAAGCATTTGTGCCAAACATGGCCTCAGCCCGTCCATTGTCTTGAAGTCAGAGATACATTTGCAGAGACACCAATTTCTGACCTGTCGGGCTCTTCATTCAGCTCTGGGGAGTGCTTTAAGAAACACTCTGGTTCCTACAAAGGACATTTGTATAAAATGTCCCGTTCATACCTTACAAACAACCAAACTGACATAAAGACCACATTGACAAGAATAGGAATCAACCCTCCATCCTCACCCCAAACCCCATGAGGCGTGCACCTCATATTTACAGGAATCTTGATGTCGCCTTTGGTAGATATTTTTGCCCCACCTGTATCCCTTTACAGTGTTTCATCTTGGCATGGTGAATTTTCCTGTGAGCTTTGAAATAAGTGACTGGTACACATCCTCAGTAGGGGCAGGTGTTGTTCAGCTAAAAGGCAAATTTATTGAAGGGTTCAGAGTTGAGTTATTGCTTAGGGGCATTGTAGAGCTTCTCCACATGGAACTGGAAGGAACTCAACTGGCTCCCTCTGCTCTCTCTGAATCACATGTTCACTGTCCAGCCCATGGCTCTGTGAAACTCAGTGTGAGCTCAGACAGAGAAATACACCACTGCTTTCAGACCTGGGCCTGCCAGTCTCTCAGCTCTCACATCGAACACCTCTAGGAATTGTCTGGGATCAAAGTTTGAAATTTACTAATAGATGGGGATTCTATGTTTCAGGGGAGGCTCTTACCAAATAGGAGGCCACTGCTCTGTGTGTGAATGTTTCTCTTGCTGCTAGGGACTTTTGCAAATATCTCCGTGGTATGACGTGGTTTGGTAGAAAGTCCACGGGTTTGTTTAGGTGCTCGTGCAGGACCAAGGTAAAATTTCGGCTCTGCTGTTTAGTAATTGTTAAATGTCAACATTCTCTGATTCAGACCCCTTATCTTCATAATGAGGTATACTGGTACTATAATTTATAGGACGGTCATAAGAAATGCCAAACATAGTGCCTGGCAAGAACTTGACCTCAATAAAACTCAGTACCTTCCTGCCATTTTGCTCTCAGCTTCTCTTATCAGCAACATTCAGAAAGTGACCAACTAGATTTTGAAAGTTGTAAAGCCATATCTTTCTTTTTTTTCTCTTGGTCAGTGATGCTGTAATTTAATAATTATATATATATATTGTGTGTGTGTGTATTTAGCTGTATTCACATAAGTATAGTAACTTCAAATCCAGTTATTATATAAATAAAGGAACTAGCTTTTTGTAAAGTCAATGCAAACTGCATCCCATGGTTTCTGTTTTTGATTTTGGATTGATGCCTCAAACTAAGAGAGGAGTTTCCTTTTTCTCCTAGAAAAACAGAAGTATGGTCTTATGGTTGTATTTGTTTGGTACTTAGTTCTATATTTTAGAAGAGATTGTTCATATTTTTTTAAATAAAATATTAAAAGCTGTATATTTATATAAAAATATCAAAATGAAATACATTTTTATTTATCATTATACAATGTAGTTGATTTTCATGGCCCTTTACCAATTGATCAAACACATCTCTACCACCACTGAGGCTGTGAAATGTCCCTTTGTAAAAGTAGAAACTGAAACCAGAGATGTGTCAGGTCCAATTTGTTTCATTATAAACTCTTGTTTATGATTGCATAGAACACATTTTTCTCTGGAGCAGTTTCCTTTTAATTATTGAGTCCATAATCAAGTCTGGGGGGTGAGTGGATATACCAGTCTTAAAATGATAATTTATAATTCTTCATATGAAAGACAGGAATGGGAAGAAAGTTGGCTAGGGTACCACAAGAGGATATTACAGGAACAATGGGATGAAACTGAGGAAGCAAAGAGGAAGATGAATGAAAATAGAGGAATTTGTTTCTTCTTCACTGTGGACTTCTTACTTCAGGGATGTGCTGACTTACATGAGCAGAAGAGACCCTAAAACCATGTTGGTTTGAACTCAAGATTCTCAAAACAGTCAATTGAATTTCTGGGAATAATAATTGAAATGGTCCCTAAAAATCATTTTTAATCTTTATGATTAATATTGAGAAACAGTAGAAATTGAAATAACTAATCAAAGAGACAAACCCAATGAAAACAAAACCACCCACATTCTCCTAAGAATAACATGTTTAATTTGCAGATGACTATTTATACCTCTACCCAATACATACTAGCTCTTGCTAAACGTCATGTAGGCTATTTTACCTTCTTAATATATATTTTTTTACTTTTTCGCCATTGGAAAAAGATATTTTTGATTTTCAAATCTTCTCATTGCTAGAACCAACTTATCAAAACAAGACATTTTTATCGCAAGACCAAGCTAGAGTATTTACATAGTTGGATACAGTTCTCCGTATATATCATGGGGAAAAAAGGGTCATTTTTCTGTCCCACGTCTTCCACATTTTATTTCAGGGTAGATCCTTAAAAGACTAGAAGCATCTGAAATCTTTACAACATCATTATGGTGATTTCCAAAGGAACCATTAGGGAATTATCTTTGAGTTTCAAATGTCAAATATCAAGGAAGTACCAACAGATCAGAGGGAAAAGTATGGGAGTAATAGCAAAGCTCAGAGTTCGGAAGGCAGTTAACTGATTGGTTCACAGATGATGCAAAGTCATTAATAAGCCACAAATTACATACAATGCTTCTAATTTGAAGTAGGCACCTCCATTTCAAATTATACTCATTCTCCCTTCTTTAAAAAATATGATAATTTGGGTGAGTGAAGGTGAATGACTTGCCTTGGATTATTAATTACCTGTTAATAAAACAATATAATTAATGCAAACATGGGAAAAATAATTTTCAGTAAAGTTCTGTTCTTAGTTTCCAGTGTATCATGGAGAGAAATATTTGTCATCTCCAAAACTTAGTTGCTTCTTAAATACGCTCGGAAGAGAATTCATTGAAATGTGACACAGCTGACAGATACTTATTGAATGCCAACTCCATGCACTAAGGTATTGGTCTACAGCAGGATCTCATAAAATTCTGCCTGATGCAGTCAGGACAGTCTAGGATATGCTAGGATAATGAATAGCCCCTCAGTTTCTGGTGCTTAAACATCAAAGTTTTAGGTCTCTTCACTCTCTGTATCCAGAGTTTTGGCCGCAGGTTTTGCCTGGTGTGTTCTCACTCAGGAGCCCAGGTTGATGGAGACAGCATCCTTCCTTTACTGCATCACTGCTTATGTGGCAGAGAAAAGGAATGTGTGCTCTGGCTCCTACAGCCTCAGTTCTGAAGTGACATAGGTCACCTTCACTCCCTTTCCATTGGCCAAGCAAACCATGTGGCTGTGTATGAATACCTTCTCTGGGTAGGGAAGTGAATTCCTACTATATGCCCAAAAGGAGAAAGAAAACCAAATGATGTAAAGGGCCCAAAGACAGTCATGCAGCCCTTATGGAAATTACATTGTAGAGGGAAGAGATATAGAGTGTAATGTCATGTTGCGATAAACTCTATGAAGAAAGTTAAAGGTTGGTAAGAGGATGGGAAATAGTGGAGCATAGTGTTCAACATAGGATGGTAAGAAGTCGAATCTCTGATGAGTTAGTACTTGAGCAGAGACCTGAATGAAGGGAGGGGACCTGCCACAATGATCTGCTCTGTGTTACTCTGCACACAGCAAAATTGCTAATTGCTACTAAGGCGTAATGAATGATTTTATGCTCTCAATGGGCATGCCTTCCATTTCCAGCTGTGATAGGCTTCTTGTATTAGACTAAACCTTTTACTGAGACCAAACAGTAACACTGAATAAAATTTCTCTCTCTCTCTCTCTCACACACACACGCACGCACGCACGCACGCACACAGTAGAGAGGCTACCAAACAGCAAAACCCTAAGGAAAGAAGATGTTGTGGTTATCTCATATACAGAAAAATCTACCCCCAAAGTGAGTGTATTAAAACAAGAGTTTATTCTTATCTGTCATGGTTCTTAGAGCTGATGAGTCCAGCTGTGTCCTTCTGTTTTGGGGTCCCTAATATTTTTGTAGGTAGATAGAGGCTGAGGCTGGGGTCATCTGAGGGCTTCTCCACTCTCATGTCTGACTTCTGGGCTGGACCACTCATGCAGCCTCTCCACATGGCTAGCTTGGGCTCTGTCACAGCATGGCAGTGTTAGGGTAGTCAGACTTGTAACATGACACCTCTTTTTTTTCCAGGGATGGTATTGCAGGAGACAGGGAGTGGAAACTGCCAGTGTCTTAAGACCTGAGCTGGACACTGGTAGAACTTCACTCCAGCCATGTTCTGTGGGTAGGAAAGGCAGTCACAGAGTCTGCCTAGAATGAAAGACATGGAACTCACCTCTCAGAGAGAGAAATATCAGAATGTGCTGGTATCTGCAATCCCCTCCACACTAAAGATAAATTTTCCTAATATTTGGAACCATCTTTTGTCAATTCATCTGCTGATTTTAAACCATGGCTAAGACAGAACAAGGCAGATCCAAGCTGCTGGAAGTTCCTCAGACTTGGGAAGACCAAAATTGGAGTTCAGGTTTACAAAGGCAGCCAGGACTGAGGTTAAGAACCAAAGAGGAGAAAAAAGCATAAAAGGGAACTCAACATTTTACATCACTATATCTCTAGCTATTTGCAAATTAATAGAAGCAGTCAAACCATTGACAAATTGTGTCAGCTAAGAGGTTGAGAATCTAAGCAAAATCTTTCAGCAGCCTCATTATACAGCTATTCAGGAGAGACAAAATTGAAGTTCTGGACCTGCCTAGGAGGCTGGGCCCATAAACATCTAGACTTTTAAGTGGAGTTCCCAACGAGCCAGAAGCTAAGAAAAAAGGTGAACCAGGAATAGATTAATTCTCACAAAAACTCACAATCAGCAAATAGTTTAAGCAAGGCCGAATTAATATCATCTCTTGTTACTCTAATTGTGTACTTGAAGTAAAATAAATCTTCTCTGGGGGAAGTTAACATAATCCAGAGTCTTTACAATTCAATCAGAAATTGGCAGACATACCAGAAGCTGAGACCAAGGAAGAAGGGACAGAAATAGATGCATCAGTAATTCGGATACTGGAATTTTCACAAGGTATTTAATAATAACTATAATAAATATATTTAAGAAAATAGATGACAAGATTAGCAGAAAATTAAGATACATAAAAAACCAAAAATTCTAGAATTGAATAATAGAATAACTGAAATTAAGAGTGTAGTACATTGGTTTAAGAGCAGATTAGAATTACTGAACTAGAACATAGGTTAGTAGAAAATATAAGAGCAAAAGGGGAGGGGGAGGGAGAAGGGGGGGAGAGAGAGAGAGAGAGAGAGAGAGAGAGAGAGAGAGAGAGAGAGAGAGAGAGAGAGAGAGAGATTGATTGATTTTCTAGAACTGGTAAAGAACATCAAGCTACTGATTCAAGAGGCACTGTAATGTCCAACCAGGATAAATACAAAGGAAATCACACCCAGATACATAATAGTACAACTGCCAAAAGGAGAAAAATGATAATTAACTTACAAGAAACTACAATAAGACTTACAGTTGACTTTTCAACAGAAATAATAGAATCCAGAGGACAATGGAATGACATATTTAAAATGCAGAAGAAAAAAATGCCCCCAAACTTAGAATTCTATGTATACCAAATATAGTCTTCAAAAACGAAAACTAAATAATGATATTGTCTGATAAAGCAAACCAGAAAGACTTTGTCACAACAGACTTTCAGTGCAACGTATACTAAAGGCATTTTTCAAGTAGAAGGAAAATGATTCCAAAAGGAAGCACAAAAAAGCCAGAAGAAATGAAGAGCCATGATAAGTATTGAGCAATCTAAATGAAAACTGATCACACAAAGTGACAATCAGATAAACCTTTTAGGATCATTTGAATTGAATTTAACTAAAAACCGTTTATAACAGTGATTTCATTCTTGAGAAGCACTTTAATTTCAGTTAAATCTAATGCGAATTTGTAACTAAATTTTAAGACACACCTTACCACTGGGGCAGGTGATTGGCTTTTGTAGGATAGCATGTGAACACAGTCAGTATATCTAGAATTTAGATGTAGTGATATGAGGGGCAAGTGCAGTGATGCCAAGTAGGACCCTTCCAGTTTCAAAAGTTTTTAATTACCTAGAAAAGTTGTTAATGGTTTGCTATTATTTATTTCTGACTATTGTAGGGCATGCTGCTGTTGATACCTCAGAAATAATGACATAAATGAAGACATTTACATTTTCTATGTTTTTAGAAGTTTCTCTTAGGCTATGACATTTATAAGCAACTTAAATCTGCATTCTATTTATATAGTATTTCAATTTCATCTTTATTTCCCTTGAGTGGTTTCCATATATTTTCTACATATTGAAATAAAGTGAATAAGGAAAGTACCTGATATCACCAGTTCTCTACATATTAAGAGGTTAATTTTTTTTTTAAGGTAAGAAGTATTATTAGACATAAAGAGGCATATTTCATGACAGTAGGGTAATCCATGAGATGTAATAATTCTAAATTTGCAGGCACCTAATTACATAACATCAAATGTATAAAGCAAAACTTTACAAAAAAAAGGACAATGAGAAATATAATCATAATAGGAGATGAATATGTCATAGAAAGCCCCTCTGATCTAAGGCCCGTCTTTCTTTGCTGACTGTAACTCTCCTACTCCTCTATATGCTGATGGAATTCCAGGACTCATTGTTCCCCATCTACACAGTTCATTTTTCAGCCTTTCTTGGCTTTTATCTTTTTACTTTTTAAAAATTTTTATTAAATCAAAATTGATTATACATCTTTTTGGGTTTCAACCTTGAGATATGTTGATCAAATCAATATTACTAGCATATATATTGTTACAAAGTGTACTTATTCTTTCTGCCCCTTGTCCAGTCTCTCCCCATCCCCCTCTCACTCCCCCCTGTCCCCTCTAATTACCCTAGATTTCTTCCCACCTTCTGAAAGAATAATGGTTACTCTGTTGATTTGTTGCGTAGATGATCTGTCCAATGCTGAGAGATGAGATTAAGTTCCCAATATTATTATAGAGCAGATGCTTCTTCTGTCACTCTGAAATGGGTTTTGTGGAGAGAGACATCCTCTTCTTTTCTTTGTCTCTTCTGGTGACTCTCCTTATGTCAATGCACTCCAGTGGCTGGTGGATCATCTGTATGGTGGTTGTGACATCTAGCTGCTTTTGCGGCAGACATGGTTATTGTGGTGGATGTGCTGGGCCACCCACATGGAAGTGATGTTTTTGGCATGCTCCTTGGTGCTGGCGGTGTGCCTGGTTGTGGGGAATGTCTGGTCCCCAGCTCCATCCCTCGGGTCCCAGGTTGGACATGCTCCTAGGGTCCCAGTGATGTTTTTGGCATGCTCCTAGGTGCTGGCACAGTGTGCCTGGTTGTGGGGTGGGGGGATCCAGTCCCTGGATCCGTGCCTCAGGTCCCCAGGCAGGTTCTGAGGCACTGGCACAGTGTGCCTGGTTGTGGGAGGGGTTTCTAGTCCCCAAGAGGTAAATTTCTTACTTTGAGAAAACAGGGGAAAATAACTAATTATTTCACCAGCTACTTCATGGGTGTTTTTGTTGGGATGTCCCAGACTTTCTCCCTGTACTCATATCAGCAGTAAAGGAGGGAGAAGTGTTAGCTGATTACAGAGCGTAATGGTAACCAAGCGTTTTGAAAGCCCTTACTGTCTCATGAATTAGATGCCTCTATCCTTTTTATTTTATTTTATTTTATTTTACTTATTTTTTATTGTAACAAAATTGATTGCACATATCCGTGGGGTACAGAGTTGAACATCGACACCCACATGCAATATGTGATGCTCACTTCAGAATAATTATTATATTCAATAATATGCACTCTCATTGCTATTAGTGGCCCTTTACCCATTCCTCCTTTCCCACTTCTAGTAACTGCTATTGTTCTTTTGAAAGTTCAATGTATTATTGGGAATGTTGTTTCTTTCTTTCTTTTATTTATATGTTTATAATTTTAGCTCCCATTTATGAGTGAGAACATATGATATTTCTCCTTCTGTGCCTGGCTTACTTGACTTAATATGATCTCTAAGTTCATTCACATTGCTGCGAATGGCAATATCTATCCTTTTTCAAATAGATAGTGCTTAATGAGACTTCCATCACTTAAAACTAAAATAGAAAGTGCATTATAACTCAAAATCCTATTGTTATTAGTTTTTGAAGGACTGTGATTCAAGATCTTGGCAATGAAAAAGATGAATTCTGGAACTGCAGAAGGGAGAGATCATGGCTCCGTTGGAAGTACAAGCATTGATTTCATAAACAGAGCCTGAAGACACCTGCTTAAACTGGAGGTTTCTGAGAGTGCAGTGCTGGTCCATTTTACTCAGAGGTGCATAAATGGGCTCACATGATTTCCTCAAAGAGTCTGTCCAGCACAGGAAGGCTTTCTTTCACAGATGGGAAAGATCCCAGTTCTTCAGAAGAGCATCAGACGAAATTGTTGGGCTTTTTAATAGTAATAAATAATATCCCTAAACATTGGGATTACACTTATCTCAGCAAGATACTTTCAGTATGAGAGGTACAGGGGATCCAGATAGTCTGAGGTAAGGGTAGGTATGTGATCCCTCAGACACACTCCAGGAGAGATGCTGATGTGGCAGAATAATGTTCAAACTTACTTGCATTCTTTAAGTTATTCGCCTCTCATTTAATCTCTCTTCCTTGCCCCACCCACCCTCAGTTTCTATAAGCAGGTTAATGTACAATTGATTTAAGTTACTGTATTTCATTGAACATAAGATACGAGATGTATCCCATTTTCAGATATGGCAAAGTGTGCATCCTAGGCTTGACACGATGCCTGTTCTGTGAAACTTGATAAATTCTTATAGGTTCAGGTAAACATTAGTTAAATAGTCATGAAAATATCTTTCAATTTCTATTTTAGGTGGGAATGTTTCATGTGTAATTGGCATTGTGTTTTATGATAAAAGCAATATATTTGTATTATATAATATCGAATAATATGAAAGAACACAGAAATGATCCCATTAGGTCTTCCTGCCTGTGGTCTCTGTTTCTGCTCACACAAGGGTCAACGCCTCTTAACACTGCCTAGTATCCACTCACAACAGAAACACAATGCAGATTTGGCTAAGTATTTTGTAGATGTGGAAGACTGAGAGGTATACATTGCACAAGTCACAGGAAACTCCTCAAGTGGAAGCTTCACTTTTTCCTTTTGTAAGAGTCTTATGCGCAGACCCCAGAGGTTATTCTCATTTTTGTTTCTGCTGGTAATTTTGATCCTTTTCCTATTTGACTGTATAAATCATTTGCCAATGTCATTTATTTTAGCATTTGATGATTTTCAGTTAGTAATCATTTGTGTGTTGCTCTATCTTTCATGTGTTTTATTTATATCTTATAATTCCAATGCAATTATTGTGGCTTATGGACTAGAATCATGTCGTAATTAAAAATATTCCATAGAAGTAAGAATATAGTAAAAGTTTAAAAAATGAAGTGTTTATAGTATTTAATAATTTCAAGAGTAGCTTTCTTAAAAATCTTAATCTATTATTGCATCATTTTTTAAAATTAAAAAATCTTTTTATTTTTTCTTATTCTGAAAAAAAATTGTCTTATATGGATAGGTTATGGACATTGTTTAGACCAGGCTTTGAAGTTTGTCCTTCAAAAAATGGGTTTTGCAGGTAAATGCATTGAAGAAATACTGTTAAACAGCCTCTTAAAAGCAGTACTTTTTAGATCATATACTACATTCATGAGCATTGCCCCAAATTTCCAAACTTAGGTCATTTGTGTTTTATCTTCACATTGTTTTGCCATATCTGGAACCAACAAGTACTATCATTTGCTTAATATTTTCTTTTGTAATGAGATATTTTTTAAGTAAAAAATAATTACAGTAAAATTTTACTTTACAGATATAAATTGGAAACCAGAATTATTTGTAAATAATAGAAGATAAAAATTGAACACAGCAAAAACAGATAGGATGCTGCTTCTCTCTGTAGATACCACGTTCTGTTCCATCTCCATTTAAAGGGGAGATTAGCAATGTTAGGGAAAAATTAAAGATACACTAGCACAAAATAGAAATTTTCTCTTTGACGGAATTGGGATTGACAAGAGATGGGAAAGAAGATGATCTCCTCATGGTATGACTCGGTCCTACTTAATGTCAGCTTTTAAACCACCTAAAGTCTCTGTGTGTACCCTCCAGGGTGTCAGTGGAACACTTTGTAAAAATGAGATGTTGCAATTGTTGATTCAAGCATTCAAGTTCAAAAATAGTAGCTCCTAGAGCAAGCAGGTTCTGGCTCTTAGCAAGCACTTAAAACATATTAACCATTGCTATTGTTATTACTCAATTTTCTTATATTTTATTCTAAATTTTATTTATTTATTTATTTATTTTTTGTCTTTTTTTGGTGGCCAGTAAGGGTATTGCAACCCTTGGCGTGGTGTCGCCTGCACCGCGCTCAGCCAGTGAGCGCACCGGCCATTCCTATATAGGATCTGAACCCGCGGCGGGAGCGCCGCTGCACTCCCAAGCGCCACACCCTCCCAAGTGTGCCACGGGCGGGCCCCTAAATTTTATTAAAGGGTCTAGAGACCCATATATTCAGTAGAGTATTCCTGAGACTGTTGCTTTGATACTTTCGGGGGGTTCTTATTTAAATACAATTAATGTTTTAGTATCAGCACATTCCCCCTCTAGCTTCTCATTGTTTCCACTTTATTTTCTCTCTCGGTGCATCTCACTCTGTGGAACTTAACTTTATCTATTAAAAGAAGAGAAGTTAGGGCAAAAGTTTAAGAAATAATTTAAATGAAAATCCCAAACAACATTAACATTTCAGTGCACCTCATTATTTTTATAGAGGAGGGAAGGAGGTCCAAAAGGAGAAATTAACACACTCTTGGCTGAAGTTCATGGCTTTGAAGAAAAAGTTCTCTCTGAGGAGCGAGGGGACCAGGGGTTGATTAAACTGGGATTTTATCATCTCTCAGCCCTGAATGAATGAAATAAAAAGTCATTCAATCTAATTAGACAACCTTACGGGGCCTTTGAAACGCCCACCTGTGATGATTTCTTTTTTTCTTTTTTTTAAATCTTAGAAATAGATCTCCAGAAGCATGTGAATCCTTTTTTCTTTTTTTTCTGTCGAGATTTGATATTCTTCAAGGAGAAAAAGCATAATACTGAACACTTTGAAAACTTTTGGTGACTACATTATTAAGATTCTTAAAAATTATAATTTTATATACATATATACATGTATGCCTGTGTGTATCACATATACTATGTAATTTATAATATGTTAACTATGTGTGTACGTATGTATATACATTTATAGTGCCAAAATTTGATCCTCTTTGCATTTTGATAAAGTTGAATAAACTTAATTTATATTATTCTATAGACTCCCCCAATCTTATAATCAAACTGCACACTTAACTAATGATTATTCTTGAATTTAGTAATTGTGTTAATAATAACAGTCACAGGTGATATTTATTAAGCATTTAATGCACATCAGCCATTGTGCTAGGGTACTGTCATATGTAATCATCACATAGTCCGGTGAGGTGGGTGCCTTTGCTGTTCTGTGTTTATAGATGAGGAACTGAGGCCCTGATAGCTGCAGACACTGGGTCCTGTCCCCTGGCTGGTAAGAGTCAGGCTGGAATACGAGTCTGACCGTTGGCTGGAGAAGTGATTGCATCCTGAGCCTCCCTGCTACAACTTTGGGAAGACCTGAGGGCAAAGTGCACAAGCCACCAGACTAGACATTTTACTTTCAGCAGGTGCATTTAGGAAGGTCTGAATTATCCAGATAAATTACAAATATTATTTAAACAAATATAATAAATTTATTTTAAAAATTCAATATGTTTTGTTTTCCTCTAAGTATAACTCGTTTCATGAATTGAATATTGAAGTTGTTTTTTAATTTCCAGGGAACTATTTACTGAGAACTTAAAATGAGCCACTGGACATAAATTCAAGTAAAAAAATTCAAACTTAGGTGCCAGAAACTTGGCATATGTGATGCTATTAATCCTCAGGCCTGTGAGAAGGGATTGTCAGGGCCTTGGCAGATGAGAGGCCTGAAGCTCTGGGGTTGTTACTGCCCACGGTCACTGGAAAGTCAGTTCTCTTCCACTCCTAACCTTACACTTTTCCAGGACACCAGATACATTCTAAAGAGGAAGAAAATGAACCTGTCTGTCTGAGCAGTGATCTCTAAAGTGGGTGGTACACCTGGGATTTGTGGAAGAAAAATATGATAGCTTTTATTTATACATAACTTAAATTTTATCCTAAACATTTTTTTTTAAATTTTGGGGTTATATTTTATAGTTCACATAATGTATTAGTACAGTATTGTGTGCATAATTTATACATAAATAAATATATGTGCTTTTTTTTGGTGGGTATAAAGATAGTTTTTACTGATCAGTGATACATTTTATTTTATTTATTTATTTTTTATTTATTTTTTATTAACTGACCCATGATCATTGTATATATTTATAAGATATAATATGATATTTTGGTACCTTTATACAGTGTGCAGTGATCATATCACGGTGCTCAGCATATTTATCGCCTCAAACACTTGTTACTTCTTTGTGTTGGGAACATTCAACATCTTCTCAACTAGCTACTTGAAGTTATACAGTAATTTGTTATTGGCTATAGTCTCCCTATATTGCTACAGAACACGAGCCACTATTCTTCCTATCTGTCTATGATTTTGTATCCATCAACTGCCCTCTCCCCATCTGCTTCCTCCCTCCCCTTACCAATCTCTAATAACCACTATTCTACTCTCTACTTCTATGAGATCAACTTTTTTAGCTTCCACATACCACATGTGAGGACATGTAGTATTTCTCTTTCTGTGCTTGGTTTATTTCACTTACTATAATTTTCTCCAAGCTCATCCATGTTGCTGCAAATGGCAGAATTTCATTCCATTTTATGGCGAGTAGTATTCCATTGTGTGTATATATACCACATTTTTTTTTTATCCAGTCATCCATTGACGGACATTTAGGTTGGTTCCAAATTTTGGCTGTTGCAAATAGAGCCACAATAAACATGGGAGTGCAGGTATCCCTTTGACTTGTTGATTTCCATTCCTTTGAGTATATATCCAGTAGTGGGATGACTGGATCATACTGTAGTTCTTCTGTAGATTTTTGAGAAATCTCCACACTGTTTTCCATAACGGCTGTACTAATTTACATTCCCACCAGTAGTGTATGAGTGTTTCCCTTACACTGCATCCTCACCAGCATTTGTTATTTTCTTTTTAGTAATAGCCATTCTAACTGTGGAGAGATGATATGTCATTTTGGTTTTGATTTGCATTTCTCTGATGGTTAGTGGTGTTGAATATTTTTTCATATATCTGTTGATCATTTGTATGTCTTCTTTTGAGAAATATCTATTCAACTCATTTGCTCATTTTTTAATCAGTGATGATGATGATGATTTTTACAATTGGGCTGTTTGGGTTCTTTGTATATTCTGGATATTAATCCCTTGCCAGATGAATAATTTGCAAATATTTTTTCCCATTCTGCAGATTGTCTTTTCACTCTGTTGATTGTTTCTTTTGCCGTGCAGAAGCTTTTTAGTTTGATAAAATCCCATTTGTTTATTTTTGCTTTTGTTGCCTGTGCTTTTGAAGCACATAAAATCCTTGCCCAGTCTTATGTCCTGAAGTTTAATAGTTTCAGGTCTTACATTCAAATCTTTAATCCATTTCGAGTTGGTTCTAGTATATGATGAGAGACAGGGGTCTAGTTTCATTCTTCTGCATATGGATCTCCAATTTTCCCAGCACCGTTTATTGAAGAGACTGTCCTTCCCCCAGTGTGTGTTCTTGGCTCCTTTGTCAAAAATAAGTTGTCAATAGGTAAGTGGATTTATTTCTGTATTTAAAAAAATCAGTTTTTAATTTAGAAAATCCCACTCTATATTTGTCTATAAAAAGTTACATTAGTTTACCCTGCTACTAGCAATGTGTGGAATATCAATAGTGGTGTTCCCTTGCCAACAGTAGGTATTGTGATTCAAGAAAAAAAATCCCATTGTTCTTTTAATTTGCTTGTCTTTGATCACTATTAGGTTAAATTGATTTTTTTTGTTTATTTGCTCCCTATATTTTTTCTTTGAAGCATCATTCTTTTCTATTCATATCCTATGAATATGTCTATTCTTTAAATATTGGGGTGTTCATCCTTTTTCTTAATTTCTAAGAGCTCTTATAATATTGAGGATAGCAAACAATTACAGAGCCACATCTGCATTAAGCCTGCCTTTTATTACTTCTCTTCCTTTCAATTTAGGGTGGAGGGCAATTTAAAATTTGAGTAATTAAGGAATCAGACCTAAGGAAAAGAACAGTGCTGGTATTTGGATGCCATCTCCACAGATAAAGTTTGTAAAATTTTTGTCTCTATCTTTCTAGATGAGGAACTGTTGAATCCACACAAATTGTGTCTAGACAAAATATTCAGTCTTTCACATCAGATTTTTAGGAGGAAGGTTTAAAAAGAGTTCCTATTCTAGAGCAAATCTCAGGGCAGTGTTATTTACTTATTTTTACCTGGGATGATGAATGATTTAGGAAAGACAGCATTGACATCTCTGAGTTAATAGCAGCTTACCCATGGCTTTTCATCCTGATTTACAGCTACGGTTTAAGACCAGGAATCCAGTGTAGCAATTTCTGTAATGGAGAGAGCAACTGCTCCTGAAAAGCACATTGAATGATCAAATTTTATTGGTTCATAAAAACATCAGAGGTTAATATCTTTGTTTGGTGAGACAGCTGTTTAATTCCAAGTTTGGGCAATTGCTTTATTTTTGTCTGAAGAGAGAAAGAAAAAATAGATGTTTTGGATTACATTTTGTGTGTAATTGTATTTGACAGATGTATTAAATTAGCCTTACCGGGGCTTTTGGAGTTCTGCCTTCAAACTGTAAATTTTGCTTGACTTTTTCATTTGCAAGTGGCACAAAACAATTTCATGTATATTTTATGGGCTCTGAAGAGGCAGGAAGTCCAAGAACAACTGTGATGTTGTAGCCCATTTGTTCTGAGGGAGACATGGTCATGTGGTTTGGAAATAAATTGTTTGCATTTATGTTTTGGGTTAAAATTATTAACAACAAGTTAAAAATACTGAAAGCTATTCATTTCATGGGAAAAATCACTATTAGTAAGGTCCGAGCAAGTTTGGAGTAGAAATGAATTTTTTCTTCTTTCTTTCCTTCTCCTTTAAAGCATAAATGATTCTATTTGGAAAACTTGTCTCATTAAGGAAGACAAAATAGAGGTACTATTTAAAAAAAAATTACGTGATTCTACTATAGAAAACTTTAAAAGGCATTTTGTTTGTAAACTTAGCAACTTAACAAATTCATGTGGATGTGTGAATTTCATACTAAAACCTTCAGTACAGTACATCCTGCATTGTAAATAACACCTAGGACGTGTATTTATTTAGTTTTTTTTTTCTTAGGTTTGTTTCATATTAAAAAGTAATATCCTTGGCAATAAATTCTTTTGGGGAGATGTCAAATGAGAAAATTGTCAGAAAATATTTGTCACAAATGTGCATATTCCAAGTAAAGCAAATAGCATCTTTAAAAAAATTAAAAAAAATAATTATTAGATATAGGCAGCACATCTGTTGCTGTATAAATTACATAATGTTTCCTTGAATACATTTCATGAAGTGGCAGTGGTCACACACAGTGGTTTGACAATTAGCAAACACCAGAGTCATGGTTTCTGTTTCCTAGCAAGTGTCTTTGAACTAAATTCCTTTCTCATGTATGTTAAGAATAGATTATTTTTCCTTTTTATCTTCTATGCTTTGGAAAATTTGGAATCAATTACAGGAATAGATTTGTTAATGGTTTCCTTAATTAGTCTGTTAATATCTACAGCTACAAAGTATTTTTTTACAAGCTGCCCAAATCTTTCAGTTTGTGAAGACATAAGTATAATAATTGTTGCCTCAGACTGCTGCATTTTAGAAATAGTGTGTATAAACATCAAGAGATAGCTAGGGAGTCATTTTACTACAGTAACTCATCTCTTAGAAGGAAGACAGTGTCGTTACACTACTTTTACTTGATATAGAGCTAGTGTGTACATATCTACCTTTATGAAATGTAGAATGTACTTGTGTAGTATCACAGTCTCTTAATTAGTATTTGTGCACATACACACACTCACACAGTCTCCATTCCTGAGACACAAGTAATGCATTTAATTATAAGAATCCTTTAGCTAACAAACAACAATTCTGCTAATATGAAACAATGAATGGACATTGAGACCCAGTGGATGGAACATGTACTTTCTGTCTCCTATCTCCAGAGGATCCTGAGATCACAAGGTGTAAGCCCCAAATGCCTGAAGAGGTTGGAGAGGAGAGACAGACCAGGGCATTAAGCTAGATGTAAAATGATAGTTGGGGGAGAAAATGCTCTTTTCATGGCTTTGTAAGATCTAAGCATCCTTACTTTGAAAGGCTCCATCACAATCTTATGATATGTGAAATGCACTCACACTCCAAGCTAAATATTATTAATAGGTAAATATATTACAGTTAGCTTGAATTGCAATTAATGCTTTGACATAGTTACATAAGTTGGAAGTGTTAGGATATGCTGAGTACTGTGAAACTTTATTCGTTACCGCTGTTACATATTGTATTAGTTTGTTTCTGTTGCTTATAACAGAATACCTGAAACTGGGTAATTTATGAAGAGATGAAATTTATTTCTTACAGATTTGGAGGCTGGGAAGTCCAAGGTCCAGAGAACACATCTGGTGAGGGTCTTCTTACTTGTGGGCTGACTCTACAGCAACTCAGGGTATCACATGGCAAGAATGGACTGAGCAAGAGAGAGCTGACCTGCTCACTTGCTCTCTTCATAAAGCCCCAATAACCCGTTGCTCCATGAATGAATCAATCCATTCACAAGGGCATAGTCCGCCTGATCCAACCACCTCCTAAAGGTCCCACCTTTCAAATACCATAATTGGATTTCCCACCCTCTTAACACTGTTGCAATGCGGGTCAAGTTTCTAATATGTGAACTCTGGGAGGGACACATTTAACACATAGCACATATTTAGTATGGGATGGAAGGGTCTTGTTGCTTAGGGACTCAGGCTGATGGAAACTTGAACATCTTGTGGTTGTACCTTCTGGCTCAGGAGGGATCTGCTGCTTCCTGGGGCAGGGAACAGAGCTCCTAGAGGGTCATGCTCCAACTCTGAGGTGCTCCCACAACAAAAGGGCCAGGCCATTTCTGCCCAGAGCCAGTGGAAGAACTTGGCTACAGCTAATCACTGGGCCTCATCAAACTGCAAAGGTGCTGGGAAAATCTGGGAATGCTTGTGGATATCTAGTGTGCAGTAAATGTTCCTGGAATATTTAATTAAACAACTATATATTTCAATAATTTTGCATTTTTTCCAACTAACACATTTTTTCATATTACGACAATGTTTCCCTCATATTACAAATGTTATTTCAACAACATTTTTTTCATATTACAGTATTTTTCTGTGTGATTTTAAAAAACCTCATATGTAGAAAATTGAGTTAACCTAACAGTTTGAGGACATATTGTCATTAACCTCAGCAAAGCCCTTTTCATGCTTTATTTTCTACTTTCCCCTTATCTCCCAGTGCTAGGTCCATTTCTCATCCCCCATGGGTGCCTATTCTAATGAATTTGATATTGAGCCACAGATACGCATGTGTCTGTGTAAAATAAAGAATCATCCTTTTCTAGGTATGTGTTTTAGTGAGTTTCAACAGCATTGTGCTCTGTCCTCGCTCCAGTTTCTTACCTGTTTCATTCACCTGTAAGCATTCTCTAACACCTAGACAGGTTGCTGTTTGTCTGCTGACTTCTGTTGTTTTTCAGAGCCATCCTTATACTTTTCTGATGGAATATGAAAAGCTCATAGGTTCTATCCACAGTGCCCCAAGTTCCTGATGAATAAAGGTCCCAGAGTACAGCTTGTGGAGAATAGAGCATGTGGTTTCCACTTTTGATGGTCAGATTTAAATTATTTTAAAACACTGTGCTGGCCTCAGCCCCTCAGTGAACTAGGTTCCATCTGTAGATCTCAGTGTGACCCGTGCCATCTGCTGCCATTATCACAGACACAGCGTTCATTGCTTACACAGCAGATGGGCTTCAGCCTCTGAGTAGTGTCCCAAAGGCCCTCTGGAGAATTGCCACTGACCTGACACCCATTCCAGTGATTCTCATGCCAGGCTGGGCAGCAGTCTTCTGCAGAACTCATTTAAAAGTGAAAAATCCTGGGTACCACCTATGGATAGCATTCAGTAATTTTTACACATACAGTACACATGCAATCTCATGTGAAGCATGCAGGATTTTTTTTTAATTCCTCCATCATTTCTAGGCATGCAGGCATTTGGGAACAACAGTTGAGACCCTGACATCTAGTGATTTTATTTAGTTAAGAAGTATTTCTTGTGGGCACACTCCAGTGATTAAATGCCTTGCTCATGGGGACAGGAGTGGAAACTAGAGCTGAAACTGGAGACAATGTCTGTGGGGAAGGGGTGGGAATTTCACATTGGCAGAGTTATATTCCTTCTAAAAAGCACACATTCACATTAAAAACATAAATGAATCAAAAGTATTCTTTAATGTCAAAAAGTATTCTTTAAGGTCTATATTAAAAACAATTTAGTTAAAATATCATAAATACTAGGTCATTTTTTTTCAGTCTGTCCTCATGATATTTATTTATTTATTATTTTATTTATTCTTTATTGGTTATGAATATTCATGAGATACAAAGCTGATTGTCACCCCTCATGCCCAAGATATGAAGGTCAGATTCATACTGGCAGCATGACCATTACCACAAATTGCATTTACACCCTGTGTCCTCCATCCAATTATCCCCATCCTCTCTTCCCATCTCCTTATCTCCCCCACTCCGTTTTGTAGCCCAAATGGCCAACAGGTGCATGAAAAATGCTCAACATCACTAGTCATCAGGGAAATGCAAATTAAAACTACGTTGAGATACCACAACACTAGGGCAATTTAACTGGAAACATATATAAGGGATCTATTAATGTCCAGTTGAATTGTGTTGTGGAACATGCACCTAAACCAAAGGACAACCTAAACTCAAATATGAGCATTTTACAGGTCAAGACTTGACATCTGCTAAAGCCACTGATAATTTGCAAGAGACATCAATGTGAAGAATCCAACGTATTAAGAGTGGTTTTCTTCTTTTTTTTTTTGTTTTTTTTTGTTTTTTTTATGACCAGTAAGGGAATCACAACCCTTGGCTTGGTGTTGCCCACACCATGCTCAGCCAGTGAGCTCACCAACCATCCCTATATAGGATCCGAACCTGTGGCAGGAGTGCTGCTGCACTCCCAGCGCCGCACTCTCCTGAGTGTGCCATGGGGTCGGCCCAAGAGTGGTTTTCTGATAATGATCAACTAGGGTAGGAGATAGAGGTGCTGGTTCTTTGCAGGGTGGAAGTCAAATTGAAGGGGTTGAAATGACAAGGACAAAAAGCTCTCCAACAGGTGACAGTGGAGCTGTAGAGGACATCACCTTTGATGAACTTCTGTGAGATTCAGGGATGTGACAACTCCATAAAGGAGCCTTCCTTGCAGATCGCAGCCGGGCTTGGGGCCAGTGACAGGTGGAGCTGAGCAAGTCTCAGTGGCTGAACCCGGTGGCCTCTGAACTCCCATAGCTCAGAACTTCATGTCATGGAGGAGCGAGTGCAGGGACTGGAAGCAGGCAGAGATGATGATATGTCTAGGGACGCAGAAACCAAACAAACACTTTCATATGCATTATCTTATTTGATGCTTCTAACAAATCTATGGGGAAAATTGGGCAGATGTGACCCCTACTTCATTAATAAACAGACTCTATGGCCTAGTGCAGAGGTCGGCAAACTTTTTTGTAAAAAGCTGCATAGTAAATATATGTCATGTTATATATACATATATTAATATACATATTTTATAAATATATATGTAATTATGCATGTAAATATAATATGTAATTATTAATGTATTTATAATATAAATGCTATGTAATATAATATGTAATATTATACAATATATACATTAACTCTCCAGCCCTTTACAAAGAGTACTACACAGTGTTAGCAAATCGTATGTAGTCTCTGTTACACAGTCTCCCCATCGTCGTCTTCTCCATCCTCCTCTTCATTCTTCTTTTTTCATTTGACTTCCCCTCTTTTCCTTCTTCCTCTTCTCCTTTTTCTCCTCCTCTTCCTCATTCCTCTAACCCTGTAAAAAAGCTAAAACCATTCTTACTTCTTGGCCATGCACAAGCAGCCTGGAGATTCGGCTGGAAGGCTGTAATGTGCCAACCCCCTGGGTTAATGGATCGCTTAGTTTTTCATCTGGTCAGTGAAGAAGCTGAGTCCTCATAAGGTCTCTTATCTCTAAATCCATTACTGTTTTCTACTGAAGCTAGAAATAGGAAATTAATACTTTTTTTTTTTTTTTTAACTGCATGCCACTTTGAATATAGGATACTAAGGAAAGAAGATGGTTGGGCCATGTTCTAAAACATTCACACACACGGTCTCATTTGGAATTAATCCTATTTCATATTTTGCAGATGGGCCTGCTGAGGCTCTGGGAAGATAATCACCATCCAGGGCCACTTAGCTGTCTGGGTGTCAGAGCCCCTGTCAGACCAATACTCACTTGGCCTCAAAGACAGCGGTCTTTCCATGTAAAATGTTATTGTTCCTTGTAACACACACACACTCACATATAGTCACATCTGCATGTTCAGAGGGGTAAAATGTATGGGGAGGACAATGACTGTTCAATTCAAGTGCATCTGTCCTCGAAAAGGTCACCTGTCAGTGGCACTTGCCCAGTATCTGTCCTCCCCACCTTGGGGGTCAGTTTCTGGATTTCCCTTTCTGGGAACCAGCTTTCTCCAAATCTCAGTGTCCCACCTCCTGGCTTCAGAGGTGGGTGCATGACCCAGGGAGGCTGAGGACCCTCCTGTACCAGGCCAAGGAGACCCAGTTATGAACTCATGGTGGAGCTTTTAGAAACCATAAGGAAGGAAGGAAGCCCGGAGTTGTCAGAGGCCATGGAAAAAGAGGGCCTGTTGTTGGAGGAGCTGACTCAGAAACTGAGCCTGGGAGGGAGGGAGGATCATGGAGACAGAGAGAGAGGGAGACAGAGAAAGAGAGGGGGAGAGAGAGGGAGAGAGAGAGAGGAAGGAGACAGGGAGGGGGCGAGGGAGAGGGAGGCAGAGGAGGGGAGAGACAGGAGAGCGAGAGAGGGAGAGAGATAGGAGAGAGAGGGAGGGAGAGAGAACGCTGGCAACTTTTGAACACTTGAATCCTTTGTGACTTAGAAATTTGTGTAGAATGTAGTAGTAAAATTCACTTTTTAACAAGCCCAACTAAGTTGACTTTTCTGTTACCAATTATTGAAAGTTCCAACTAAAACACTCAGGTTTGAGTTTTTGTAATAATCACAGTAATAATAACAGCTATTGTCTGTAAAGCACTTTCTCTATTTCATGCATTCTTCTAGATAATGTGTGTGTGTGCGTGCGTATTATCATCTCTCTGTCTATGCTCCCCCCACCCCCCATATATATCCCCTCTTTCCTTCCAGTAACTGAGTGGAGCTGATTCTCCAGCTACTACTTTGTAGCTGGAGAATGGAGATGCAGGGGTGTTATGGGATAACGTATCTCGTCCACGGACAGGGCTCAGAGCCCGAGCTCTGGATACTCTGTTCCCGAGCAGAGAGCCTTGAGGCCTGGAGAGATCACACTCTACCTTCTTTTTCACATGTAAGAAATACAATATGACCTGAAAGGAGACAGACTTCATACCTGGTGTGTTAGCTGGTGATGAGTGCCAGATCTGATGCTGGTAAGCGCCGTTCTCTTGGATGGCAGAAAAGCCCTGGATCTCTCAGAAGGGCTAACCCTGTTTCTTTGCTCTCCCAGCCACTGGTCGTTTCAGACTGAGAATCGAGAATGACCTGTCCTGATTTCAGGGGACCAGATTTATGCTTCAGGCCTCACACTTGCCCACACTCCGTAATGGAACCTTCCTGCCTCATCTCAGTCCTTGCTGAGGCTTGGTCTTGGCATTTGTTCTCTTGGCAGAAGTAGAAATCACTACTAACAAGAGGCCGACACAACACAGCTGCTGCCCCAGGGATGGCTTGGGACAGAGGTTGAACTCCAAAAAGACAGTGAGCCCTGAGTTTGGATGACTGGGTGTGTTTGATGAGCTCTAGTCTCATTCTTTAGCAGGACATTTTGTACCCAATTCTCTACTTTACCAGTCTCATAAAAACTCACTTATCATGGCAAAAATTGTGCAGTAATCAGTAGTGGAATAGATTCTCACCAGCTTGATTGCCACCATCCCTAAATCCCCAGGAAGAGGAATAGAAATTCCTCAGGCAACTTGTCTCCTTTTGGCCATAAAGTTTCAGAAAAGCCACTGACTCTAGAAAACTCCAAGTTGGTTCATTTTTCTATAGCTACAGTCCTGGTTCCTTCATTTTCCAGTTCTCATTGTGATTTGAGGCCACTGCTTTTTTAGAGGAATAGCAAATCTGTTAGGAGTACTTTTGGCTGCAAGTAACGGGAAGTCAGCAGAGCCTTGAGCATCTCTTGCTGTGTTTGCCTCACATGTCAGAAGTCTGGGAGTTGGTAGCTGCCAGCATTGCTGGTTCAGAAGCACAGGGGTGTCAGGGATTCAACATGGCTTCTCTCAATTCGCTTGCCCTTTTCCCCATAGTGACAACATAGCTTCATGTCCCCCCACCTCTTTCAAAGGCTAGAAGAAGAAGGTAGCCTGGGAGAGAGAATTTTGCACATTTCTCTTTCATCAGGGAAGAATTTCTTTTTCCCTAGAAGGCCCCTTCCTTCTTTCCATCCTTCCTCCTTTCCTTCCTTCTTTTTCTACTCCCTTCATTTCTTTCACTCTTCCTTCTCTCCTTCTTTCCCCCCTCCCTCCCTCTCTTCTTTCTCTTTTTTCTTCCTTCTCTTTAGCCAAAAGGAAGGATAAAGCTCTTTGGGTAGCTAACCCATTATGTTTGCCACAAATGATAACATGAATTTAATTCAAGTGCTCATATTGTACCAAAATAATAAGTGATGGTTGGGATATTGGGAAAGAAAGAAAGTCTGCTGTGAATGCTAATAGATATTTTGGTTTATCTGCATGGATAGATTAGAATTGTTAACATTATTTATAAAGATAATTATATAATTTCTAAACTCACAGAAATAGTTTGGCTTAATGATTTTTAAATGCGCACAATATAGCATTAGGCAGCTTTTATTAATTCTATTTATGTATGGCAAAGCAATGACTAAGAATCCTGAATCTTAAATATGCCCAAAGAACAAGCTAAAGAAAATTCTCTGCTCTGTGTGATGAATTTCTGAGCCATAGCAAAGAGAGAGATCATTTCACAGAAACTTTGCCAATAATTTCTGCTCCCCAGGCCCCCCACTTGGCCTTTATTTGGCTACTGTCGGTACCTTTGCATATAATTTGCATACAATCATTTTCACTGCAATCAGAGAATATAGTTATTAATGTTCCTGCTCTAAACTTGGGTGAACATAAGCTTTCATTTACAGAGTCTGTCTTCAGGGCACACTTCATTTCACTTAGAATAAATTATCATACATTTATCATTAGTTAGCAAGTTATTAACATTAATATAAACAAATATGTGGCACATTTCTTCAGGAAGATTACGTTTTTAATCACTTAGTGAGTGTAGCAGGCCGCTTATACATATTTTATTTTTTAATGGATGTGCTTTCTCGGTTTCCATACTCACATTAAAAACATAATTCCAAGCACTTTGCATCTGTTAACTCAGAATGTACTTAATTGAGGTGAGGGGGGGTTAAAAATTAACTTTTTTTTCCCCAATGACAAACAAGAACTTCCTCAGACAAGACACCTTTTTACAATTGAGAGTTGCTATAATCATTTGTTAAGGACGTCTCAGTCTATGGGAAGGAATGTTTTAAAATTTAATGTAGAGAAATGTCACAATAGGAAACAAAGCATGCTAGGTTTCCTTGGTGGTACCTGGTCAGAACATGGGTTTTAACAGCTAATAATTAGAAGGACAGAAATTACCATGGACTCAGTTCAATAAACCACAAAGCTAAAATAGCATCCAGTTTGCAAATTCTACTCTTTGCTTAAATGAGATCAAGGTAAAGGAGAAGTAAACCAGTATCATGCATAAAAAGTGGTCCAGCTGTTTCCATTTTTTAGCTAGTGCTCCAGAGCTCTTAGTGACTACTGACTGCCTACTGATGCCACCGTGAATCTTGAGCCAAGAGAGACTGGGCTCCTTTTTGTTAACTTGGTGCCAATGGGCAAGTTAATTTCTTCAAGCCTCAGTTTCTTTATCTGTAAAATGGGGATAATAATAGCACTTATTTCATAGGATAGCAGTAAAAATTTAAGAAAGTCAAGCATTGGAGGAACTTAGCATAAGACCAAACAGAAAAGTGCTTAATTATTAATTATCGTTACTAGAATTTATTGTTCTGAACCACCAAATATTGTTTGTAATATATTCGTTAAATATATTCATAATTGAATATTTTTCATATTTTCTCATATTCTAATTTTAGAATAAAGTTATTAGCACATCTTTTTAGAAATTTTTGCATTTCAGTTCATGTTGCTAATTTAATCACCTTCTTAGAAAAGACATCCTCACAAACTGCTTTTGACTCTTCTTTTCTTTCACAACTAAGTTATAGAAGGGTTTTATTTTTCCTTTTTCACTCTTTTTCTCTGTTCTCATTGCTGGTTTACCAGTGAAGTTTCTCCCCAACACACTTCTATTTCATGGCACTGCTTGTGTAGGTCTCCCTGTCTCAGGTCTCCTATGCTTCTAGTTTATTCCATACTTTGTTATCAGGCTAGAATTTTTCCATGCCTGCAAGATCAGGTCTGACTCATATATTTTAGCTTTTAAAATTCATTCTATAGCGTGACAGTGTGGGGCCAATGGATAATTTTCTTGACTGAGTCACTACTGTGGTGTAGGGGTTTCAGTACTACATGAGTACAGAGTTGAGTTCAAAGATGACATCTTTATTCATGATGAAAGCCTCTTGTGTTCCTAGGAGCAAGACTGGCTGAACTCATTCAGTGCCTTTACCATCTGAAAATACAAGGAGATACGGGACCGAGGAAAGGTTGACTTTGAGAGAGGTTGTAGATGATCCTCCCCATCACCTTCCCAGGAGGAAACTGGCTAAGTTACACTGTATCAAAACCCTCAAAAATCTCACCATGGCTTAACCCAAAGAAGATTTCCTTCTCATTCTGTGAAGAGCCCAACATCCGTCAGCGGGTGGGTCCCTTCTTGTGCTGAATCAGAAACTTGGCTGATGGAGGTTTCGTCATGGCACCTGCTCTCACGGTCACTGTGGAGTTGCATGCTGGCCCTTGAGGTTTTCCCGCAGAAATGACATGCCACACTTCAGCTCACAGTTCATGGATATGGTAGGTCCTAAGATTACCTGTCACATTAGAGCATCTGCCTGGAAGGAGAAGTGTGCACAGCCCTGACAGTGACAACAAGGATGTTTAACGTGTCCAGTCTACCCCAGATCATGCTGCCCCTCCTGCGTGTTTGTCTCTTGTCCCAAAGTGGCAAATTCACTAATCCAGCTGCATGTACAACACTCCTGGGATGTGTGATGAGGCAGAGAAAAGACACTGAGCCCAAGAGTGGCACTTGCATCTCCACAAGATGGCGGGATGCTTGGGTCTCCTGTGGGTGGCAAGGATGCTGTGGAGGTTGGTTGGGGCTTAAGACTCTTGCCAGTAATCCCATCAACAGCACAGTGGGTGAGTAAATGAGGGACACCTGCAACAAGAGGCTGTGGAGTACACTGTCCAGGATGGAGGATGGATGAGGAAGAGCTTGAGCCTGAAGCAGACCACTCAGGCAAGGAGATCATGTTGGAGACACCTCCTGGGGCATTCCAGAGAATGCAAAGTGAAAGCCATTTTGGACATAAATAAAAATGACCGCCTATCTGTGTTAAAGGAACAAGCTGAAGAAACAGGGAACAGTTGGAAAGATCAACAGAGAACAGCCAACTAGCCAGGGACCATCCCTTAGGAAAAAGGGTCTCCCTTGCCCTCCTCTCTGCCCCAACAACAGATGAAACACTTTCTGGGTAGAGGGAGGGTGACAAGAGAGCTGGACCCCTGTAGCCCTGTCCAGGCCACCAAATGACTAATTAGTATTAGTTTCTTCCAGCTGCTAGAACAGGCACTATAGACGGGGTGGCTTAAACAGTGGAAATTTATTTTCTCATAGTTCTAGAGGCTGGGAAGTCCAAGATCAAGGTGATGGCAGATTCGGTTTCTGGTGAGGTCTCTCTTCCTGGTTTACAGATGGCTGCCCTCTTCCTGTCTTGGTGGAAAGAGGAAGCTCTGGTATCTCTTCCTCTTCTTAGAAGGGCACTAATTTCATTGTGGGGCTCCACCCTCATGATCTCATCTAAATCTATTACCTCCCAAAGGCTCTCTCTCCTAATACCATCACATTGGGGCACAAGGATTCAACATACAATTTCTAGGAACACAAGCATTCCATCCGAAACATAATCTAATATTTGCTGGGGCTGATATATGAGAATCTGATTGAAACCTAGAAATGGACAGGACTGAGTCTTCATAGCCATAACAAACATTTTTAAAAAATCAAACAGTGGCTTAAAAATAATGGAATCGACCTCAAATCTTGATGCTGGAACCTGCTACATGGGCCAGAGGAGTTACTGGAAAAAGATTAAAACTGCTTCATCTCTTTGCCTGATGAATTGAAACTCTTAAATTAAACCAGATTTATTTATGCTTTGGTGGGCTCCCTGGGTATGAATTCCCATCCAGCCCTTAATAGCTGTATGACCTTGGGCAAATAACTTGAACTCTCTGCCTCAGTTTTCTCATCTGTAAAATTGGCCTGTAATAGAATGTACCTCACAGGGTTGTCATAGGGATTGAATGAGTTGATAAAATGAACATTTTTACATAAGTGGCTCACTTACTGTAAAATCTCAATTAAAGTTTGTTATTTTAATGTGGATAAGGTTAAATCAGTCCCCCAAACATAATAATAAAATATGCTCTTTTTTTTTTTTCCATTAACCAGGCACTCTACTTAACACTTTATGTTAAGCCCCTGCAAAATAGGTGGTGTTCCCATTTTATAAGTTAAAAAACTGAGTTTTGGAGAAAAAGTTAAATGTGACATAGCTAGTAAGTGATGGAGTCTAGAGTTTGATCTCAGGTCCACCCAGAGACCTGACCTATATGTCCTTTTCCAGGATTCTTCCTGCTGCTGACTAGGCCCTGAGCAAACTGGCCTGCATTCCTGTTCCTTACCCAGCCTGCTTCCCCTTCCCCAGGGCCCTTGTACATAATATCCATGGCTGAATGACGTACCTGTAGGAAAGAGTTTACATGGCTGTCCTGAAGCTGCTCTCGTTGGGAAGGCTATTTGCAAAGCTGGCTCTTGGTGGTGTCTGGGAACTTGGATTTCAGGACACTTCCCATCACCCCCTAGTTGGTAAGAGGAGCACACTGTGCCTGTGTGATACAAACAATGTGATTTGTGCTAACTCCTGCTTTCTTTGTCGGAGTCTTAAATTTTGGTACAAGTTATGCAGAAGGTGTCTGTGTGACCTGTCCCCAGTAAAAACCCTAGGTGCTGAGTCTCTAATGAGCTTCTCTTGTAGATAACATTTCACACGTGTGGTCACACTCCTTGCTTAACTTGTGTGTCCTGTGTGACTCACTAGGAGAGGACTCTGGACGCTTGAGCCTGGTCTTCCCCAGATGTCACTCATGCACCCTTTCTCTCTGCTGAGTTTTCTGTCTTTCACTGTAATAAACCATAGCCATACATGTGACTGTAGTTGAGTCTTGTGAGTCCTTCTAGCAAGACACTAATCCTAGGGGTGGTCTTGAAGACCCCAGACACATCTTTCAGATTCTCTTGCAAGGGGATGGTCCACCCTGCCAGCCTCCAGTCAATGTTTCAGCCTAGAGACACCTTCCCTGATTGTCCTCTCAATGGCTGGAACTTCCTACTCCTGTCGTCTGTCGTATCACCTGGCTTTGTTTTCCTGTTTGCTTCTCTAGTGTGCATCTCATATTGTTTCTCTGATGGATTTATTTTAAATTTTCCACAGTGAATTTGCTCCATGAGTACAAAGACCATGTCTTTCTTTTGCATCATTGCATCCTTAGCACCTAGCATGGCACCTGATATAGGGTAGGTGACCAAAAAATATTTCCTCAACAAAGAAAACCCATACTCTAGGTCATTTAGCCACAGCCCCTCTCTCACCATCTTCAAAGATCAGCAGGCTTTATTATTTCCTAAATCCTTAATGCTCACATGTGGCCCAGTGACCAGCTTCACATCACCTGGGAGTTTGTTAGAAATGTGATTTCTGGTCCTCCTTCCCCACCTTCCAGACTGCTTGAGTCAAAATCTGCATTTTAATAAATCCCAGGTAATACACCTGTACATTCAAGTTCAGGCAGTACTATGCAAAATGGCCCATGTGTATTTTAGATTCACATTTTTGTTCACTCTTTTGTCCCTGCCTGCAATACTGTTCCAATGTTTTTATTTTTTTATTTTTATTTTTGGTAGCTGGCCAGTATGGAGATCCAAGCCCTTGACCTTGATGTTATAACACCGTGCTATAACCAACTGAGCTAACTGGCCAGCTCCAATGTTTTTATATTCCTTCAGATCAAATAGTTCTTTTTAGACCTGCCTGCAGTCCACCTTCCCCTGTTAGAAATCTTTCTGTGGCCACCTTTCCAGGCAGCCTTATTTCTGGCAGAGAGGAAAGATACCTGTATCCTGAAATTATGGGCTGGCCGACTGACTTTCAGTGCCTTTAAAGTAGTTTCACTGACACATTTTTTTTTTTGAGTATGGGGATTCCATTTAGCTGATGGCTTTGCCACCTGTTAAAACTCAAATCCCCTAGAGGGCCAACCCTTTGAATTTCTTCAGTCATTCTTTAACTCAGGGTACCTCTTGGCATGTGTTTCCAGAGAAAACCAACTCTGTGGAATTCTTCATAAAATTAAGTTCTCTGTGGTAAAATAAATGTGAAAAGTGCCAACTCACCATATACTTCCTTATGTTAAAGAATTTAAGAAGTCCCACAGTGAGAAAATCTGTCTCCCTTCCTTGAAACCAATATTTTCCAAATGTTTTTGATCATGGAATGTTTTTACCATAGATTATGGAAAATCACAGTCAGAAAATGCTGCTTTAAAATGGTTAATTTCAGATCAATTCTTTAACAAGTTTAATTAGGAAGTGGGAAGAAGGGAAGGAAAGTGAACAGAGGAGAATGTTAAGGGGCAGCCAGGAAGGCTGAAATCATCTTTGCTACTTGTTATACTTGTCAGCTCTCAGACAGAGCCTTTCTTAAATCCCTTTGGATTTAGTAATTATAATTTGTGGGGCAGTCAATTCAATTTTGCCTTTTTCTCTAGCTTTTGCATGCATATATATCATTTCTTTACACCTGAAATATAAGCTCCTTCATACTGGAGCCATTACACATATTTTACAGTTGATGCTCATAAACTACTACTGAAAGAGTTGGGCATAAACCATGAGTCAGTATATTTTGAATTAAATGGCTTTCTGGTCTACCTCCAATTGAATGAAAACACTCCATTCAAAGACACTTTTGGCTAAATCTGAGTTTGAGCTATGTGTAATGTATGTTTAAGTGTTCCAGAGTGGATGTCATGGTAGGCATGTGTCAAAGGACCTGGGCTTGTGCCCTAGTGCTGCCAAACCTGAATAACCCCATAGACTCTCCATGTCTTGAGTTTTTTACCTGTGAAAGGTCATTTATGATTCCCACGTGTCTCACAGTGGTGTTGGAGGTACAAACAGCTGATCCCTGAATTCCTAGTAGAGGGAAAGTGATCGAGAGCTCCCGAAAGGGATTTGGGGTACTTGAGGGACATACTCTCTGCTGAGGCCAGAGTCTTAGAGGTGGAAGCAGAACTGCCCTGTGGGAATTCGTAGCTTCAGAGATAAAAGAGTGAGACATGATAGGAGCCAGGAGAGAAAGTGGTGCTGGGCTTTTCATGGAGGAAGAACTATGAGAAACTTTAGGTGCTGTGAAAAAGATTCTTGAGAGCAGAAATGTCTAAGATCAAGTGGAGTCTCTGGCCTTTCAGAGCCTTGCAATTACTTTCACTCTCCAGCCTCAGCTCCAGAGCACTGTGCATCATACTTAGAAATACTTTGGGTGGGCAGCACTTTCTTTTGGGTTGAATATGGCAAAATATTTGCCTGGAATCAGAGTAACACACATAACTAAATAACATCGATGATGATAATAGTGGTAGTAGTACTAGTACCAGTAGTCATAGTACTAACAGTAGAAATGATAACCAACTAACACCACTGTTTATGTTCCAGGCACTGTTCAAAGCATGTTACACTATTATTAATGATAAAGGCTATTTCTTGTCCTATTTCATAAGTGAAGGAAATGATACAAAGAGAAGTAAAACAGTTGCTGGAGGTCAGGACTCACAAGCAAGTTTTGTGCTAAATGCCATAGAATAAACTTGGAGTGGATTTGTATTTCCATTTGTGGTGGAATTGGAGACTTAAACTGCTTTTATCCAGAGCTCAAGAGCTGGGGATTCTCCACCCAGCATCGAAGTTAACTTGTATACAGCATTTTTTTTAGCATATTTTATTAATCCAATTATTTTTGTAATGATAGGGAAAGATGAAACTAGATGTCAATTCTCCTCTCCAGCTCTTTTTGATCCTCTTCCATCAATCATTCATCAAATGCCATGAGCAAAGTGTGGGATTTGGCACTATGGGGTGTAGGTGGCTATGAAAAAAGATGAAACAAATTTCTTGGCCTTTCAGGAATTTATAGTCTAAGAAAGTGTTCTTGTATCTGACAGCATGAACCTTTGTTTAATCTTGTCATGTGCTTTGGGCAGGGAAGGAGGTGGTAGGTGGGCCTTTTATGTAAATTTCAGTAGTTTCTTAGAAATGGAAACAGCAACACATTCTGTTTTATGTGCTATGGATACAAGTGAAGTAAGTATGCACAAGTACATCCATTCATCAACACTGTTTTTACATGAAAGGCAAACTGCCCTCTTGAAAAAAAAACAATAAGCTCATACACACACACACATCTATACTTTTTGACTTGATTTCTTCCATTCTTCCTGTTTTTTGAAATCTGGCATCCTTAGGTTCTCAAACTGATAATGGAATGAGCAAGTTCTGAGGCTTTATAGATAGTGTCTGGAGAAGTGCTTGGTAGTCAAGAGCCAGACTTTATTTCTTCAGACTCTTTAATACAGAGACCAAATTTGTAAATTTCTTGTTACCTCTTCTCATTCCGAGAGTTCAAAGCAAAGGCTGATTGCTGCTGCTCTGTTTGCACTGGTAAAGCACTCAGTTCCTGTCCCTTGAAGAAAGAGGTCATCTGTACACCTACAGAAAAACCTAACACAGTGCCTGATGCTTAGTAGGGCTGCAATAAATACTCACTAAGTGAATGAATGCATGAGTACATCAAAGTGCAGTGAGAATTTTACTGCCCAGAATTTTAACAGCTGCCATTGCATATTTATAGGAGATAATTTGTGATTGCTCCAGTTTCATGCATTATACCAATTTTAACCATTCTTTTGCAGTTGTAAACATTTTTTTTGTGTAATCCATTTCTATTCTTATGAATGCCAGCTAGTTATTAAACTGACTCCTGTCTAATTAGCCAAGTGCTATTCATGGATAAAATTAGATGACTGTAATAAGAGCTGACTCATTAGTTGAATAGGAAAATATGGTATCTATTTATGTTCCTGTTTGTGATCATATCCCAGAATTTTTGTCTTCGATAAAACTATCTCAGTATTTTAGAAATATTCATGCATGCATGAGAACATCATCTGCATTCGTTTTAGTAAATGCTGTAATCAAAATCCTCATATCAGAAAAGAAACATAAACTATAGAATAGTCTCAGGATGAGCTCACCAGAAGCCTCTGACGTGTCTTAGAAATGACCCTTTTCCCCAAGACTTGGGAAGACTTGTGATTACAAAATAGATCTTTCTCCTATTTTATCTTAATTGTGGTTTTCATCATTTTTATCCCTTATAGGCTCAAATATAGAATTTGCTGCTTTTTTATTTTGACTTTTCTATTTGTATGTGTTTTATTTTACTTCTGTTCTCCTGTAGTTAATATTTAGTCTCTCTCTGGTGCAAGCAGGATGGAAAGCTGAGTGTCCTTTTGCAATAAATGGCCCTCCAGTGTCTAAAGAGGAGGCATAAGTTAGCTCACATAAGTCATAATTAACTCAGTTGTCCTATCTGGAATGGAGCTAATACTTCTCCATGTTTTACTTCACCAACATTTGGGAAATATAAGTGATAGGTATCTTAACACATTGTAATAAATGAAAATCGTAATAGAAAGTTTAAGTTTTTATTTGTAGTCATATGCACACAAATATTTACATTCTGACTGATACCCTTTTCTAAATTTTCAAAAAAGACAGAAATGGCCTTAGAAAATATACTTTGAAGTGTTGAAGGGAAATTTTTTTTTAAAGTTTGATTCTAGTTACCTACATGGAAGATTCTTTTTTTTATTGACTCATTGTAATTACACATAGTTATGGTGTACAGTCTGATTCTTTGATACATATATGTTGTATAATAATCAGATCAGGGAAGTTCATGTATCCATCACCACATGCATTTATCATTTCTTTGTGGAGAAAACATTCAAAGTTTCTGTTTGAAGTAAATAGTGAATAGGTGCAGGTCATGAGCAGAACAGCTATCCTGAGTGTGAATTATTTCACCAATGTGTTCCATGCAGGTGAAGTGAATAAGACTTACTGATGAGTTGAGGGAGAGTCGGGGTGAGGGAGGAATCAAGAACAGCTCGACTCTTTCTGCTTCAAGCTCATAGTGCTGTGATGGGGCTGTGTACTGAGATGGTAATAAGTGGAAGCGCAAGGTTGGGAAGAAATGCATAAGCTTTGTTTTGGACATTTGAGAAACTTGTGAAGCATCCAGACAGACATGACAAGGCATTACACATACAAGTCTGGGGTTTAGTGAAATTTTCTGGCCCAGAGACACACATTTAGGAGGTAATTTAGGAGACAATTTATGAAGGGTATTAAGAGTGAAAGAAATGGAAGAGTTTTCCTAGGGGAGTGTATAGAGAAAACAGACAGGACCGAGTCTTGTTTGTATCATGAAGGATAATCTAGGAAACGAGATTGAAAAAGAGTGATCTGGGAGATAAAGGAAAACCAAGAGTTTGTGGCATCCCAGATTCCAAGACAGAAGGATGTTTCAACACAGGGATAAGAACCAATGGTATCAAATGCTGTTGAGTGGTCGAAAGAGGATTGACACTGTCCATTCGGTCAGGGGACACAGATTGCTGGTGAACTTGGCAATGGCAGTTTCAGTGTGTGGTGAGGACAGGTTGAAACATCTTGAAGACTGGGTCAGTCTCCTGGTGATGATTCTTAGGGGAGTTTGACAAAGAGGAGAAGTGAACAGTGACAATGAATAAAAGAGAAAATGAAAATTTTAAAGACGCAAAATACCAGGACATGGTTGTACTAGTCAGGTCTTTAGATGACAACAAGATAACCCATTCTGGAAAATTTCAGTATAAAAGTGGTTTTTAAAAAAGACATTATGCAGTTCAGAGAAACTCTGGGAGGGCTACAGGGCACTCGCTGTAAGTATAGATAGATTCGGGAGAACAGCACAGTGTAGAAAGTTTCATAGGTGTATTATTTTTCTATTGCTGTGCAACAAATTACCACAAATTTCACAGCTTGAGATAGCTGATGTCTGTTACTTCCAAGTCCTATAGGCCAGAAGTCCAGGGAGGCTCCTCTGGATTTTCTGCTGAGGTTCCCACAATGCTGCAGTCAAGTCGCCAGGTGGGTGGGCTCTTATCTGGAGCCTCTTGGGGAGAATCTACTTCCAGGTTCATTCAGGCTGTGGGAGAGGTAGGGCTGAGGTCCCAGTCTCCTGGCTGGCTGTCCACTGAGGTTGCTTTCTGCTCCTAGAAGTCACCCACCTTTCTTCTTAGAGGGTCCCCTCCATCCCCAAAGCCAGCAATGGCATGCTGAGCCTTTCTTACTCCTCAATCTGTCTGACTTCCTCTCCTGGATCATGGGATAACATTGGATGACCATCCTATTTTAAGGTCAGCTCATCAGTAGCCTTAGTGACATCTGCAAAGTCCGTTTTGCCATGTAAGGTAATGTATTCACAGATGTGGTGTCTCATTATACTCACAGTCCCTGGGATTTGGGCAGGAGTCTTCTTGGGGTCCTAATTCTGCACACCCCAAAAGATAAAGAAGAGTGAAGGAGTCAAGAGGAGGGAAGAATCCTTGTGGATGCTGAGTTCACTGAGGATACCCACAGGCACTGAGCACGCAGGATGATGGAAGCCAGGACTTCAGGTGGTGGGTGAAGGAGGGGTGGAAGGAGGGACTTGAAGCACAGGCGAGGTAAAGCCAGCTGGTGTGAACCTCCAAGGAAGGGGAATTGGGAATCAGGACAAGGCTGACCCAATTCAAGCCCCAAGGTTCACTAAGTGTAGGAGCATCACGATTGCTTTAGGAGAGAATTGATATCTTTACAATATTCACATAATTATATTTTCACATAAATTAAGGTCATCTTCTCCAAACTTTTTATGTCTCTCAGTAAAGTACAAACATTTTCTCAAGAAGGTGTGGCAAATTTCTTGTTAAATCTACTCATTGATAGTGTATGTATTTTTCATGGAATATTATAGATGGAATCTCTCTGCCATTACATTTATAACTGGTTATAGTTTTATGTAAAGACGTTCTTGACTTTGTGTTTTAATTGTGTTGACATCCTCTTTGCTGAATGCTTTTATCGTCTGCCAGAAGTTTTGTTACTTTGATGGGATTTTCTAAGCAGGCAATGCCATCAATGGCAAATATCAATATACTTTTCTCTGTTTCTGAATACCTTTTTTTTTTTTTTTAATTTGACTGGGGGCTTAATTTTTATTTAGAAATAACTGATTTTCTTTAAATGGTTCTTTTGTCCATTGCTCAAGATTGTCTTTGTTCTTTCTTCCTTGATTTATTGACACGTTGAATGATAAATTAATACATCTTTTAATGCTTCTCTCTTTATTCCTAGAATGATACCACTTAGTCAAAATACTGCCAAAATTTATTTTATTTGGATTTTTTAAAATTTTACTTACGTATTGTCTTTAACACATTTTTGTATTGGTATTTTTAAAGAATGCTCTTCTTTCCTTATGGTGAGGAACAAGTGAAATAATGCCTGTGTGTATGTATGTTTATTGTATGTGTGAGATAATTTTCATGTCAAATCACAAGTCACCAGGTTCTGAATTCTATCCCTCACTGCCATTTTTTGGTAAATGTTAAAAACACACACACAGCTCACATATACTCCCAGAAACAATATTAACAATCACTTATTTATTGACAAAGTAAAATGAAGATACATTAATATTTTGTGATTTTGTCTTTTTTGTTGTTTAGGGAATAAGAGAAAACTAAATATTTCACATTGTCAGCGGAGTATCTTGGATTTTAAAAATACATAGACAATCATCGTATATGCAAATAATGGTATCTGTCTTTTTTTCTGAATTCCTATGGCTTTTTTTTTTTTATTCTTTCTTGGTTTTCTTACTTCACTAAGACCTCCAATAACTGCTGTTGTTAGAGGTATTCTGCTTTTTTTCCATTATAAAAACATTAGTAATATTGTACCATTCATTTAATGTTTGTGTTTTGCTATAAGTTTTCCATAGATTCCAGGCCGAGAAAGTTGCTTTTTGCTGTTGGTTATCGAGGTGTTCATCTTCCCCCTCCCTTTCCTTCTAATTAAGAGGCTTTTCCTTAGGGAGAGCTCCTTGATAACTTTCTACAATTTGCTAGACATTTACTTTTCCATTTCAGCCTTACATCTTCTCCATAGGTCATTTCTGTATCCTACAGTTTCCTAGAAAGATCCCTTTTCTCCAGATTTTTAAATTTATTAACATAAGGTTTTATACATTTTTATGTGTCTTTAAATTTCCTGAGCGTCTGTGTCTATTTATCCTCTCTCATTTCTAATTTTCATCATTTATATTTTCTGCTTAAATTTCGTAGACTAGGCTAACTGGAGGCTTATCTTTTTTTTTTTTTTATTAGTCTTTCTAAATAACTCATTTAAAAAAAAAAAAATCATGCATATGACCTGCCATTTTCCCCAGAACCTCAAATCCACTTTATGGATGAGCTACACTGAGGTCAGGTTCGAAAAAACAAAATACTTGCTAATATTGGTTATGTGTTTACTTATCACTAAATTTTATTGTAAAACTCTGCCCCACTTCTTCATGCAGGGAGGGCAGGAGACAATCTTCCTCCCGCTGACTCACAGAGCTGGCTCCCAGGATGTCTGCCTCAGGCTTCACATAGTTTTCTCTCATTTGAGTGATTTATCAGCCAGCCTGCATTATGGATTTGATTCCCAACTTGGCCCAAAATTTGCCTGAAGAGTCCATAAATCTCTAAGTAGTCACCTTATTACTACTTTTTTCCTGTATGAAAATAATTTATTATTAGATTGCACTGCAAATGCCTATCTATCCTAGTTTACTTCAGGGATTTTTTTACATTTCTTATAATCAAATTTCTAAATGTTTTTGGACAATCGAAAAAGTAAATTCTCTGTAACATTTTTTGTTTAGTATGTAAATAAAGATATTAACACATCCTTATTACTTATATTTTCAGGGTCTCTAAAGCTTCCTCTGTTCCTTTCTTCCTCCCTCACTCCTTCCTTCCTTCCTTCCTTCCCTCCCTCCCTCCCTCCCTCCCTCCCTCCCTCCTTCCTTCCTTCCATCCATCCATCCATCCATCCATCCATCCATCCATCCATCCATCCATCTGTAGAACTGAAAGTAGTGTGTTAAATAGCTCTCACTTCAACTGTGTTCTGGTCAACTTCTCTTTTTTAATTCTTATCAACTTATGCTTTATGCATTTCAATGCTGTGCAAGGAAGCTCTTCAGAGTTAATAATCATGTATCTTCATTATACAATTTACTCTTTATATTCATAAATTTACTTTCTTTGTCTTGTTTAGTTCTTTTGATGTTGAATTTATCTTTTTCTCATATTACAATTGTAACCCCTGTTTTCTTGATATACATGTGCCCAATCTTTATTTTCACACTTTCCAAGCTTCACACAAAGGTAGACTTTGTTTTTTGAACCTATCAAAGAGTGTTTTTCTTTTAGTAGGTGAGTTACGGCAGTAAAAGTGGGGTCCCCATTTTTATTCCACATCTACATTCTAGATCTAATTTACTGAATTCTGCTATTTCCATGACTTGAATAAAAAATAGAGCTCATTAAGCAGAAATGATAGGAGAGTATGGTGTTGATGTGTGGGATTTAGCTATTCTTTACAATATTGGTGTGATTTAAATTTCTTTTATCATTAACAATAATTTTCAGCATGCACCTAGTTCCTTTCAGCTGAGAATCTAAATTGCTGTTTTCTAAATAGAGTCCTATATTTTGTAATGACAAAGTATTAAATCAGAAGGCAAAACCAACAGTATGAGTTTTGTTAGCAAAAATAATTACATTTTTTAGTTTTTTTCTCATGCTAATTCCCAACACATCCTGCTGCTTTGGAGTTCATTGTTCATTCTAAATCAGCACCCTTAGCTAAACCTTTCTGTATGATGCTGAATATTAACCCAGAGTGCTATCTAAGATAGCATAGATTGCTTTAAAAAGAGTGATAATGGAATAATGTAGTGCAACTGTAAGTGAATGGCTATTTGGTTGCTTATCAGCAACAGTTGGACCTCAATCAAATGGAGCTATTTTCATTTTGATTGGCCCAACCTAATCCGAATTGGTCCAGCCTGCTGCCTTTCACACTGGATGAAATTGCTTTCTGACAGAAGGTGAGGACAACCAGAGACAGATTTGAATGATCAATGTTCGCATCCACCCTTAACTTTACCAAAATACGGTATTAAAACCCACAACAGTAGTGCCAAAAATAAGCAGTTTATACATTGTAAGAGAGAAGAGCTGCAGAATGTGGCCAATTGATAAAGAAAGTTCTGGTTTTATTTTCAAGAGAGTAATTTGGAGATGATGTTTATGGTAGCTGCTGGGAATGGAGAAGTCTGTCCACCTGAGAACTTTAATGGAATGACTAAAGAGTGTTGTGGCCTCGTGGAGGAATGTCACCTTGGGGAGCCATGCAAGACCGCCCTAATAAACCCTTCCTGGCCAGGCAGATGCGGAAACACAGACCAGGGCCAGAAGGGAGGTGTTGGGGGTACAGGGAGGACCCAGTCCTTGGAACAGGCTCCTCCTGACTACAGGAAGCAGCTACCCAGGGCTCTCACTAGATATGGTCACAACTGAATGGGTTTCCAGTGTGATCAGGAGAATGCAGGAAATCTACCTGTTCATGTAATTTCTTACAATGCTTTTCATTTGGCAATTACTTTAAACAAACAAACAGAAAACATAGTTCTAGGCCAAAGAGTAAAGCTCGGGAGTGAAGTTGCCCAGAAAGAGGTTCATATTGTTTACTTATTTCTTGAGCTTCTAAACAAGGCCAGCCACCCATCATTAGGCTTCAATAGCACATACGGCTCCCCCTTTTGGAACATTAACAAAGACATGCATACATGTTTAGTATTGGTTTTCTTAACTAGATAACTCCATGAAGAGAGGGCAAGGATCTCAAGGCTATCTGAGTCTAGCCCAGTGCCTGGCATATAATAGACTCAGTATATACTTGTTGAAAGATGAGTGTTTTCATTTGCTGCTTTGACCCTTGATTTTCTTCATCCTTTTAATCCTTTCTGCACCCATTCCCTTAATTTAGGAGTTCAGGACTTCAGGCTTTGGTCCTAAACATGCCCTTTTCTCTACACATGTGCTATTCCCCCTTTAAAACCTTGGAAAGAAACATTTGTTACCTACTTGAATCCATATCATTTCTGGAGGAATTTCTTTCAACCATAGATTAAGTTATATGATCAAAGACTTTCTCATTAGGAAAAATCCAGGCATAGGAGGGGGGCTGTGTAGGAGTTGGGCATCATGTCATGCAGAAAGTTGTTTTAGGGCTTGATGATTATTAAGGGCATTTTCAATCCCAGAGCTTGTATAATGAATAACAAATATGCCCGAGGCAACATGTCCTGTGACCAGAGTATTTTTGTGCCACCATCTCAGGATAGAGTGAGTTTGGGCAGAAATATGACAGAGACTCATAGGAAGAGCCTCCTGAGAAGGGGCCCATCCTGCTCCCAGGCTGCAGAGATATGTGAATGCAGAAGACCTTTGGAGGATGGATGCCACTCCTTTCCAGGCTCAAACCTGTTTCCTCTGGGTGGAGACATCTCACTCCTTACCTGGATGGTCTCACACGGGTTTCCCTGCTACTCTTTAACATCATGGCTTCCAGATCCTCTACAGCAGGGATGGAAAACACCTGTACTATGAGGACTGGGCAGATCATGAAGACAAGTGACCTGTGCAGGTGTAAGAACCTGATGGATCAACTGGCCGATCGATGCCAGCTGACACAAAAGACCTGGCAGAGAGGTAGGGGGACTGTGCCTTACCAGGGCTACCTGTTTTTTTGTTTGTTTGTTTTTTTGTCTTTTTTGTGACTGGCAAGGGGATCGCAACCCTTGGCTTGGTGTCGTCTGCACCGCGCTCAGCCAGTGAGCGCACCGGCCATCCCCATATAGGATCCGAACCCGCGGCTGGAGCGCTGCTGTGCTCCCAGCGCCGCACTCTCCCGAGTGAGTCACGGGGTCGGCCCCAGGGCTACCTGTTTAGCCAGACGAGTAGAATCCATAAGCCCCAGGTGACAGCTGATGTTGGAATGTGGGCCCAGTAGTGCCAGAACTTCCTATCTCCAAAAGAAGCCTAAAATACATATTTTTATATGAACTCTTCTGGTGATTAATTACAAAGACATTATAAATGTTGTTCAGGTCAAACAGAACGAGTTAGTAGATTGAATTTGGCCTTTGGGTTACCAATTTGCAACTTCTGCTCAAGTGAGAATGGGAATTCTGGGACAGGAGCTCCCTGGGAAACTGGAGCCTTGTCTTCCTCTCAGTCACTCTCCCTCCACCATCTGACCCTTCTGCTTGCAAGGAGACATGGCCAGTGAGACCACGGAACTCCCAGCAGGTCCACATCTTTCACCTCCTGCTCACTCCAGGGAATGCAATTATTAGAGAGGATGTGGTCAGGAATACCTCTGCACTATTTAATTTTTGTTTGTTTGTTTTTGCTTTAATTTGGTTAATGTCATGAAGTTAAATTAATAAAAATTAAATGAGCTTATGATGTGTGTCTACTACACTTTTTTAGCTCTTCTCATTCCTTTACAGAATTTAAAAAGTTAACCTACTTGGCTTTTCCAGAATGTTTATAAACACACATCTATTTAATTATTTAAATGACTTTTGCCAAACAATAGAGAAAGACTTTGTAAAGAAAATCTTACTCTGTTTTTCTTACAGAGATAAATGGATCCATTGGTAAATCTGAAACCTTTTAACTAGCCTCATTTATGCACTCGCCATTCAGTGGATATTCTCACAATATGTTGCCCAGAGTTCAAAATATCTGCTGTTTCCCAGGCTATCCAGAGAAATGTTCATTGGCAAAGCTTTGATGAAGCTCTCAGGCACTCTGGCTCCTACCTGGGTGGGGGATGCATGGGAGGACAGTCAATCTTCATAACTCACTAATAATGTATAACAAGTGCCTCAGATGCACATGGTTTTATGTGTACCTGATAATTTCATGATAATTGCACAGCAGCTACTGATTCATTCTGAGGTATTTCTCTTACCCCGTCTCCTCAACACAGAGCTCCTGCATTGACACCAATCTGGGATTGTAATCAGCAATGTAATGAGGCATCTCTGCAAGGGGATGAAATTAGAGGCAGCCATGGAACAACAAGGTGAGCACAGAAGGTCCCTGTAGACAGAGTGCTCTAGGTGTTCCCAAGCAGGGAATGTGATCATCTTCCATCACAATGTTGAGAAATTAGACTTCACTCCTCAAGGAAAAACTGCTATGCAATGGGACTAGGGAAGTTATTCCAAAGGGCAGCAGATCTCACATGTCTTCAGAAGGTATCTTCCATGCCTCCATGCTGGGAAGACGTCTTATTCATGATTGAAAATAAGAAACATATAACTTTGAAGCTTTGGGGTCACTTGGTTACATGAAAGATGGAGAGTATGGTGTTAAGATGCAAAGGAGGTACATAGTTTTGAAAGAAAATGTTGCTATCTATACAAAGCAAGGAAATGCTAGAAGATGCCTCAACAGCATTTGAGAAAGACTTTACAAAATAAGAAATGGAAGTTGAGATAAGTTAGCATAATAAGATGACCCTGGTGAAGGCAAAAATTAAAAGAGCTAGGTTTGATAAGGAAAGTATTTATGGAAAGAAAAACTACAGAAGCATTAAATGTCATTATAGGTAAACTTTTTAAAAATTCCCTTTTAAGCAAAAACACAAATTTGAACAAATAAGTATGTAGAAAAAATAAAAATTTAATCAAAATATTATTGTACCCTCCGTCCCTAGGAAAAAAAATTGAACCCAGATGATTTTATATGATGTTTTTCTCTAATGTTTAAAGGGATATTCATTTCCATTTGAGGTAAGAATAAAGAAATAGAAATAGAACATAGAAAAATATATTTCAATGAATTTTATGAAGCCAACATAATCCTGACACCAAAATCTAAAAAAGAAAGTAGAAGAAATTAAAAAGAAAAATCTCATCTGTAAAAATAACTCTAAAAACTCCAGTTAAATACTGTCAAGTGAAGTAATGTAATACATTAGTACCAAATGATTGTTACGAACATGCAAGAATGGTATTGTATTAATAAGTGTGTTATTAAAGGAGACCTCTCGATATCAGATGAAATCCAACATGCATTTTTAATTGAAAGAAATAAGAACAGTAGATAGGAATAGAATGACACTTCCCTGACATCATCTGAAGTATCTCAATCTGGTAGATAGTGTTATACCTAATGGCAAAGTAGAAGTAATGACAAAATGAAGGAAGCCCACTATCGGCACCATGATTTAGCAATTCCTCTGCAGGTGAGGCCAGAAGTTTTTCTGCCACGAAATACTATTTTTTCAGAGTCATTCATGAGGTTAGTCAAGTATGATTTATCTAATAAGGTGTATATTTATCAATGGCTGTAAGTGATTTACTTTAGGGAACCCAGTGGAATCTGGCTGAATTTGTTGTTCCCACCCAGTTGTGGAGACATGGCTCTCACCTAGGGACTCTGCAGGTAACCAGCACAGTGCATGACATGGGGGTTCTCTGGTGTGTGAGCACCCTACACTGTTTATGCTGAGGTAAAAAGTAACTTGAGAAACTTTATCATGACCCATGCAATGAGGCAAGAAAAGGATCATGACTAACTACTAAAAAGGAGAAGAAAAACTATAATTCAGATGGGTTATAATGTTGGTTATTAATGTTTTTAATATAAAGAGGAACACTATAAAATACTCAATAATTTGCCACTCTTAAACCTCCTTTTATGTTAAGAAATAATAAAAGTAACACATTTACAGTTTAAAATATTCAAACAAATATGCATAGAATGGTCCAGATGAGAACTTAAAGCCACTTCCCTTCAGCCTGTATATTCATTGTAACACATTTTAATGCTATTAAATTTCTTCCAGAATTGCACATGTGTGTGTATAATTTTCATTTACACAAAAGGAAAATCATTATTTAGAGATGACATAATTCTTCTTAGAGAATTAATGAATATCAAATATCTGCAGTAAAGCCACAACAATCATTTTTCCAATAGTAGCAACAATTATTTTGCAAATAATATGAGGAGAAAGATCTCATTCATAAATAACAAAAATATAAATGATCTAGGAGTAACATTAAAAAATGCACAAAATTAAAGGAACTGGTCAACAATATTGAAATCTATAAAACATAAATGAAGGCAAAAACCAGTATTTATAAAATTATACAAGGCTCAATATCAAACTATATAATTTTCTGGATTTTTTAAATAATTTTACCTTTCCCATAGAAGCAGCAGTGTTAACCTGACAAAATGATTCTAAATTTTATCTAGAAATATAAATTAATAAGTATGACAAGGCAAATATTAAAAAAATAATGTTAGATACCTACATTTAATGAAATAAAATAGGTGTGTAGGTGTGTGTATTTGTGTGCATGTATAAAATAACACCTTTAAAAAATCTTGATAGCTCTTATTACTTGCAAACAAGAATTAAGTTTCTGTATATTTAAAACGCTGTAGAGTCAAAATTAAAAGGTGGCTTACAGACCTGTGACTACATTTTCAGACCACCCAACAATATATAATATGGGTTTAACAAGCAATTGTAGAACAACATTCACATGGAAGACATGAAGCAGGGACATTAAGAGGCAATTAACAAACAAAAAACAGAAAAGAAAATGTGAAAAATCTCATCATCTTTGTTCAAAAGCCAAAGAAATATAGACACCAATGAGGTGGCATTTCCACCAAATAAATTTACAAGGCTTAAGAAACCGATCTGGGAGTAGGGTGAAAAGGGTCCCCCTAAATTTCTGGTAAGTAGAAGCTGGAAAATGATACAAAAATTTTAAAAGGCAATTTTTCAATATTTACTCATATTAGAGACATTAAAATATGTCTATCATTTCATCCTCCAACTTCAGCTAGAAAATTTATCTTATGGGAAAAAATGGGAAGATGTTCAAAGATACACTTTCAAATATAGTCTCTACATTATTAGAGAATTTTTTGGGACATCAGCAATTGCTCAAGATGTAATATTAAGTGAAAAATGGTTTTCATGCATACATACATATGCATAAGCTTAAGTATATATGTATGTGCGTACATATATAATATCGTCTAATCTATATTTTCCTAGAAAGAAATATTTGGTAGAATGAATACCAGTTTTTCTCTTGGTGGTGGGATTATGGGTGATGCTAATTTTCTTATTTATACTTTTCAACATTTTCCATACTATCTAAATGGAAATATCATACATTATAGTCAGAAAAAACTGCCAAACATGAGCTCTCCGCAACCCTTCATTTCAATAATTTCTATTCAATCTTGTCTTTGCCTTAAACTCACCTTCTTAAAGAACTTTTTAAAGAAACTCCCAATCCGAGTTAGATTCCATCTGTAAATCTCTCAAAAAACCATCTTTTCTTTTATAGCACTTATCACAGATATATTTATGTACTTATTGGTATGCACTCTGGTGACATGTTGTAGGGACCATGTCTAGTTGGTCTGCCATACTCAAAACAATACCTGGCACCTAAAATATTCTCAGACAATATTTAATGGATGAAAAGTGAATGAATAGATGAGTGAATGAATGAAATAAACCTTGATGATTATAAAAATGGCTGGTAATCACTGAGTTATTTTCACATGCTGTTCATTTAACATTTCCCATTGTGTTTATTTTCGCAACAACCCTGTACACATTTAACCCATTATAGAGGTGAGGGGATTGAGGTTCATAGAGATTAAATGGCTTATTCAAGATGACATAGGTGGTGACAGGTATAGTTGGTGTTCGAAATGACCTCCACAGCTGGGGCTTTTAACTAACATGCCTTACTATCTACAACACAATAAAAGGAAACAAGAAGATCAATACGCAAACGTTAAGTGCATCTGGCATACGGGAGAGCATCCTTTATGTTGAGATGTTTAGTCCATCCAGGAATCAATACTGGATCACTTGCTTTTCACTCAGAGTAACTCAGACATTAGCTTTGGCGTTTGAATAGCACCCTAAGAGGTTAATCCACTTATCCCCACAGCTTTGCACTGTAACAAAACCACCCCGGAAAACCAAAAATGGGTTATATTTCCTCTGTCAAGAAGGGCCCCAGCAAAGCAGGTTCCATAGCTCCTTAGGGTCTTTGTCCTGACATTTAGTAAATACAAGGGGGTGTGTTAAGCAGCCTTCTCAAAAATGGATCTGTGGATTGTCTAACTCCGCTGACAGCTGTTAGAATGTTTGCATTTCAAGTTGATATTTTTTGCAGCCAAGATTCCAGGCATCAGTGGCTAAAAAACTCAAAGCTGGACTGAAATTGAGAGATTGATTTGGTAGTTAGATTTCAAAAAATCATAATCTTAGTTTGTGGACATGTGTGGAGAAGTGCAGATTGGTTACTGTGGAGGTTAATTTGCTCTGTTTCTTCCAAGAAATAAGATGTTTGTTATTGGAGGAGGAAGAAATCTAAATTAAAATGTGTTTCTTTTGTATTTTAAAGTGGTCAGAGTTCAAGGCAGTGACGGTTTTTTCAGCCTTTTGAAATATTTTTTTTACCACTTCTGCTGCTCAACAGTGAATCAGAATGAATAGCTTTATTTGTCTACATTACTTTGTTCTACATGCAATATTTAATTTTAAAAAAGATAAAACACATTACATAATTTTACATGATGTACTTTACAGACATATATTAAACACTCCTCATAATTGTTAAAGGTCAATTTCTCTTTTGTTGTCATTTTGCAGGTACATTTCCATGAGTTTTATTCCCACTTTATTTTTGATCAATGTATTTTCAGACCTTGTTTCCTGAAGCAACTCATATAACATTGTAAGCTTTTGTGATTCTAATGAGATAGGACTGGCTGATTTCACCCTTTTGTCTGTCTTGTTTCCCTTGACTGGGTATCCTAATTTGATTGTGTCTTGCTGGGCAGCAGTATGCAAGCTATTGAAATTAGAAAAACGTATGCAATTTATATTAAACTTACAACACCTCCAGTAGAGAATGAAATAGAGATACGTCACCAGAATATAGATATCAGAAATGAAATATCAGATTAAAAGTCTTAGTACTTTTGACTCATTGGCAATTGCTAGCTTTAAAATGTTTTCCATTTTGAAAACAAATGCAGAATTTTATAAATGCAGATAACCCAAATATTGGAAAATTATTAAAATGCAATTCAACCAACGTCTATGAAGCATCTTTCAGTTTCAGACATTGTGCTTGCTATGGATGATGCAAAATGTTTATTTGCAGGGAAAACAGAATTATGACTATGATATCAGAGCTAGTACAAAAAGTAATCTTCTTGCTAACTTGTGGAGATTAGACACAGTGTTGTCCTAACAGACCACCACATGATAGACCAATTTGTTTCTTAGTAGATTTAGAATTATTACAGAGTAATATGCATGGATTAAAGTTTGTGTGGCTCTTTATTTCATAGGTATAAGGCAAACAAATAGGGAACATTATGATTCTTCACAATATATCTGTTCACTTCTCTCCCGCTTTCTTTGACCTTATCCATCCTTTGACTCTGTCCATCGTATTCTTTCTTGGCTCATGCTAGAGCCTCCAGACTGGTCTCCTTGCTTCAACTCTTGCCCTCTGCAATATTTTCTAAGCAGCAGTTAAAAAGTTCTTTCTAAGTATAAAGGTCAGAGGATTGTTGATTCTTGATTAAAGGCTTCCCATGGTTTGCAATCATATTCAGAGCAAAATCCAAAATCCTTACTGTGTCTTCCTATCCGAGACAATCTCTCTCTCTCTCTGACTTCTCCTGTCATTCTTCTATCAGTAATGGCATCCCAGCCTCACTGGCCTTCTCTCTATTCCCCAAATATGGCAGGCATCTCTCTGCCTGTTTGCTCTTTTATCTAACTGAAAAGCGTTTTTTCTAAGTCCCTCCATATCTTGATTTCTTGTCATTTATGTCAAGTATATTCTAACTCCTTAAAGAGAATGTTAGCTCCATGAGAGCAGAGACCTGTGAATCTTATTCCTTGATAAATCATCAAAACCTAGCACAGTGTCTGGTATGAAGTATATGCTCAGTAAATGTTTGTTAAATGAATAAGGCAATCCATATTATAGTTAATCATATTTGCCTTAAATATTATGTGTGCCAAAGACTTTCTGAACACTTGTGATATCTGTATTGACTTTCTTATATTTTCAGTTTGGTAATCTACACCTCTATTTCTATTCTGCTGAAAAATAATGATTATTTCTTTTGAAAGACAGGATGAGCAGTAATGGAAGACTCTATTTTTCATATTTTATACAACTGTGTGCAAACTATGAAGCTATAGGCTTTTGAGGACATAAGAATATAAAGGACAAAATTCCCACTATCACAAAGCTTCTAATCTAATGTTTGTAATTGATCCCAGAAGCATTTATTATAACACAGAAAATAGTAGATTAAGCTGACACTTCTAGAGGTCTTTGCTATAGGCTACCTTTCAAGAACATCCAATTTCTGATTGTCTGTGAAGGTAAAAATGACAATACCCATTTACAACAACATTCCAACTCTTGCCATGGCTTATACCATAAGCTATTGATGAATTTAGAGGATGCATCATTTTAATGCCTTGGTTTGCCTCATACTGAAGTTTGTGTAAATTCTCTGTGTCCTGAGTGGTTGTGTTGAGAGCAGTTACCTGGATGCATGGTGGGGAGGCTGACAGAGGGTCCAGAGCATTGTGTGCAGATGTTTAAACATTTCTCCTCTTCCCAGGCTCCTGCCTGGTCCCACCTTCCTTGGCACCTGGTGTTTGTCTGTCTAGTCTTTCAGGCAGTGAGCAAGACCACCTGCTCTTTCCTCTTGCACTACTTTCTCTATAGGATTTGGGCTGCTCTTTCCTCTGCTCTGGAACCCCAGTTTATAGAGGATTAATAAAGCAAATGTACTTCACAGGGCCTGGTTTTCCGAAGCCTTGCAGTTTCAAATATTGACCTTGCAAAGGACAGGAAATTTTCCCCAGGCTATTGAGTCTCTGTTGCATGATAAGAATTGTAATACAGCAAGGTTGCTGGCTCAAAGACAGACAAGTTACTGATTGATATGAAAATATCCTGAGAAATTGTGGTAAGAAGAGAATGTTTGCTAAAATCAAGCCTTTGTTACAAATTGCATTACAGAAGGTCACCTTGCTTGACTTACTGAAGGTTACCAGCTTCTATTGTTAAACTTGTTAAACTGTACTTAGCAAAACCCCACCTATGTTTCTTCCTATAACTTCTTGGTCTGGAGAATAAATACAGGAAGAGAATCCCAATTCGGGGTTAATTTTCCAAAAGGATGCCTCACGCTTGAGGGTCCTGGGATATTAACCTCTTTCTGGGGCTTCTCACTGCTCAAAAGAGATGGGCTTTGAGTAATGTTTGGTGGCTCCATCACCCAGGGGAATAGGGGTGACAAATCCATGGGAGGCAAAGCAACACCAGTTGCCACTGCTTTGTTAGTTTTTTGTCTTCCCCAGAATGTTGCATTGCATCTGATGTCTTCTCACATATTCTCTTTGTCCTGATGGCTTCTACCTCTTCCTACTCTAATTTTGTTAATGAGGTTTGGGGAGGAAGCAGAGATAAGCCCATGGTTTAACTCATGTTTAACCAGATGCCTCTGGGATGGCTTGTAAATTCTTTCTCTGGAAGATAGTGACCCTTCTTGAAATGGCTAGGACTGAGATTTTAGGGAAAGTGAATTAAACATTACCATTCTACTTTCTGGTCAATTTGGGCAAATAAAACTTCATGCTTTTTGGCACTAAGATTAAACTACAGAAATTCAGAGATCATCTCAGTGAAGTGTTTTCATTTACTGAGGGGAAACAGAGGTCTAGAGAAGAGAAAAGATAATCCCAAGGTCACAAAACTAGTCTTTGGCTGAGCCGGTGCTAGGACTCAGAGATGTTCTAATCCGTCTGTGAAATGAGGAAGGTCCTTTTGGTGGAAAACCATCTTTTTCTTTCCTTCTTCCTTATTTCTCACCTCCCTGCCTTTAATCTCTCTTTCCTCCCTCCCTTCCTTCCTTTCCTCTTTCCTTCCTTTCATCAAATGTCTAGAAGTCAAAATATTAGTACCAGTAAATTTAGGGTCAAAGCCAGAATAAATAAAGGAATTTCAGAGTAACGAGGTTAACTTTTCTTTTTTTTTTTTTGGTGGAAGTCACCATGAGGAAGGGGCAGTCATTTCCTTGGGTGAGTTTCACCTGTTTTGGGGTGGCAAAGCTTTTAAAGCCACCTGCATTGTAGTATCCACCCTTCTGCTGTGCCATCCTGCACACCCCCTTCTTTCAGTGTGCCAACTGGGAGCCTGTTGGCCTCTTTGGCTTCTTATTGTTCTATAATTTGCACATCATGTTCAAATGCACTTGGAACTCATGCCTTCACGATTTCTCTTCACTGTCTTTGTACTTTATATGGCAACATGAAACTGTCCAGTCAGATGGAGAACATTCATGCCCCTGGTGTGCAAAAAGAGACATGATATTACAACATCATGCCCATGTAGGTTCATCTTTGCTCCTGTCATGGAACTGATTAATTTCAAGTCCCTTCTCTGTATTCCTTTCTGAGTGACAAAATAGGACATAATTGTGCAGTGTGTGGGGTCCTTCCAGTGCTTTGGCAGCTACAATTGTCGGGCATCAGCAGTGAAATTCAAAACCCACATATTTATGATAGAATAGGTAAAATGGATTCTGATACAGTACTGAAACTATGTAATAGAGTCAGTACAATAAAACCCCATGTAGTTGTCAGGAAATACAGTGAAAATTAGTTTTGTTTCTGATTACTGGAGATGGTTGTTAACCATTGAAGATGGTAGGGGCAGGGCATATTTTCCTGTCCTCTGGGCCTCCCTGATTTGCTGGGACAGAGTAAAATGGAATATTTTAATATTGTGATCTTTCTAGATGCCTGAACTCATAGAATAGTGAGCAGCTCTCCTAAGACAGAGAGACATGTTAAGGCCTTTTTGTTGTTATGCAAATGGCCTTCATGCCAAAATCTATACTTCTGATGTTGCAGTCATCTCTTAGGAACTAGTTGAAGAGCATGTCTTTACCAACAGATCAGCCTCATGGTCTTGTATTTCACTTCTCCCAAAGGACATCTGTAATTAATGACTCTCTCACAGCATATGTACAGTAGGATGTGTGTCTTTTAGTAACATTTATTTTCTCTTTAAACTTTGCTCAACTTGTTTCAAGACAGCATTCATCCATACTTAAAAAATGTCAGCACCAGTAGTTTTATTTTTTTCTCTTGAAATCGCATGTGGAACCCCAGTTTACGGTAGGAAGAAAAGCGGGTATGAGCAGTGGTGGGAGCAGTATTCCTGTACTCCCCCTGACACTCTTCCTCCTGATCATGATGAGCATGAGTGGGGACCACTGTGGACACACAGGCCACTCAACTGCAGGTTTAGAACTACAGTGCTGTCCAGGTCATTCATTCATGCATTTGTTCATTCAGAAGCCAATACTCTTGGGTACCTACTGCATACCAAGCACTGTTCCAAATACTGCATACACACCAGTCAACAAAAGAGGTCATCCTAGTGAAGGGAGTCAGAAAATTAAAATTGAAGGAAGTGGGGAAGGGGACAGGAAGTGATGTGAGGGTGGGGGAAGTTGCTCCATTGCCTATACATGATACATATGTGTATATATATATATATGTGTGTGTATACACACACACACACACACACACACACACACACACACATATTTATATATATATATATATATATAGAGAGAGAGAGAGAGAGAGAGAGAGAGAGAAATGTTCATGGGCTGAAGCCCATTGTCTGAGGCAGTTCAGAGCTCCCTGGAGTTCCTGGAATATACAAGGATGTAGCACACGAGCAGACTGATGAGTTCCTATGCTCTCAAGGCACAGAGAGATGCGGGGGTGGGGGGGGGCAGGGAAAGGGTCTTGCCACAAGCATGCAAGGTCCTGAAGCTCTTTCCTTATTCTGACAGTGGTGAGTTAGAGGCCAGGCAAGGTCCTGTTTTCCCCACAGTACATGCATCTGGGTCACCTTCTAACTCCTGTAGGTGAAGGCCTCGGGGCTGGATGGTTTTCTGCCACAGATCCCGGTCACTTCTGAGATTCCTCTGGACTCTGCTGATGGAAGTGAAGTCAGCGCTGGAACAAGAGGGCTTGGGTTGCTCATCTAGCTCACACAGAGAGGAAATGATACTGAAAAGCCTGATGCAGAGGTGACAAAGAATGCCTCACAGGACCCAACTGGCCCATAGTTTGCTTGCAGAGCACTGGCTCACATGGTAGCTTTAAGAAATTTTTATTGGTTTCCAAAATTTAAAAGTTAATAGAGTTCATATAAAAATCTGGATTTCAGGTTTTATGTGAAGAAATGGCAACAGTGGATGAATATTTCCTCGTGGCAGTGACCAGCCAGAATGGAGAAGCTGGCACTCCCATGCAGGGCATAGACTCCACCATCCTTATTATTATTGTTTTTAAGACCAAGTTTGATTTACTCATTTTTGCTTTCTTCCTGAAACCTATCGACATATGCATTTTGTGAAAAGAAAATCTGTTTTAAAAATAATCAGTAACTTGCTACCTATCTTAGCCCACATTCCTAAGAAAACGGAAGCCAAGGCACCATTTATGTGCTATTCTTTAAGGGATGGGGGCAAGCCCAGGGCAGCAGAAGTGAGAGGAGGAGGAAAGTGAGACAGAGAGAGAGGAAACCCACACAGGCAATTAATGATGGAACTGACCACAGCTCTACAAAAAACACACTGGTTGCTTGGCCCAGAGAGACCCTGAGGAAATGCCATGTCCTGGAATGGTCCATAAGGAAGGGGCATTTATCTTCTGGCTGTTTCCTGTCTTCTGTCTTTCATTGCTCATGTTCTCATCACGAGACCTCATCTTGCTCATGTGTTTAGATGCTACCTGGCCCCTTAGAGCAGCCACGGTGGTAGCTCCTCCCCACGCCCTCAGTGCAGGGTCCCATCAGAGTCTAGATTTAGTGGAGGAACCAGAGCCATGAAGGGCCCATTGGGTCAGATGTGGCCACTGGAGCTGTTGAGCATCCTGGAGGCTTAGCTGGTGTCTGGTGTCCTCCTGGAGGAGGCAGAGACAGTGTAAGTCTGAGAAAATGAGGGAGCAGCAGAAGCGGCCCAAGCCTGTGGGCAGGGGTGGGTGCTGAGCAAGGACTGGGAGGGGCACAGCTGGTCTGATATGATGTGTCGGATCATTTAAGGAGCCCTGTTAGGGGAATCACAGTGATCAACCATCTTTTAGAAATTCTGATGTATAAAGAAAGGCCAGTTAAGATTTAGAACAAACAAACAAACAAAAAACTGCACCCTAATCATAAACTGCTATTTTGAGTGATAAAATGATTTTTTATACGATAATCATGGTGGCACTTGTTTTAAAGAGGTGGCTTAAACATTGACAACAAGGAAAGAGCCTGGTGGACACTTCTGCCAGTGTTCATTCTGTACAAGGTATTATCTTAGTCTGTTCAGGTTGCCATAACAAAGTACCACAGGCTGGGTAGCTTACGCAGCGGAAGTGTATTTTCTCATAGTTCTGGAGGCTGGAAATTGGAGATCAGGATGCCAGTAGGGCTGTTTCCTGGCTGGGGCCCTCTTCCTGGCTTGCAGGTGTCCGACTTCTCTTTGTGTCCTCACATGGCGGGGGGCGGGTGGGGACAGAGAGAGAGGAAGTTTTCTGGAATCTCTCCTAAGGCCACTAATCCCATCATAATGGCCCTACCCTTATGACCTCTTTGAACTGTAATTATATCCCCGAAGGCCCCATCTCCAAATTTCATTAATTAGATTTAGGGCTTCCACCCACAAATTTTAGAGGGGACACAATTCAGTCTACAGCAGATGTTGAGAGGTCATATTTTAAAAGACCTGCACACAAATACCACATAAGGAAAGCTATAAATCAAAACAGGCTCTGTGGTTCCTGAAAGCCACTGGCTTAGTGCATAAAAAGTTCACTGGCAAATTTAGAAGGTGAGGGAATGGAGGGTGATTGGAGTCAAGAAATAACATTTATTCAGCACCTACTATGAGCTAAGCATCCTATGCATATCTTAATCCTTACAAATTCCCCAGAGGGAGATTTAATTATTTCCATTTTACTTACAAGAAAGTTTGAGTTTCCTAAAGGTCTTATGTACCCAAACATCAAACCCAGTAAGTGGCAGAGTTGAGCTGGGAACCTATAGCAGCAGTGATTTTTAGAGTCTGATACTAATGGGGGGTCGGGAGGGAGATAGTAGAATTTGTAGAGTGTAAATGGCAACCGGGTTGAGGGTTCCACGAAGGGCAGGAAGCTGTCTGCTGGGCTCTTGGCTGTGACTGGAGCCCAGAACTGTGCCTGGTACCCACAGTTCTCAATATGCTTTAACTGAAGGGGGCCACTGATTCCAGTTGGCACAAGAAGATTACAAAATTTAGGTTTTAATATGAAAGCTCGTGATTGTGAACACTGATGATATGTTGATGGAAACAAAAATAAATTTGCCACCGTGGGAGCCAATAATGTGTTATTCCACCAGAAACAATCTTAGGTCTCCTGAAATTCACATTGCCGATTTTTAACCTTTGTTCAACATGGTTGTCACCATAGATGGCTTTAAGGATTAGATAGAAAGCTGTGGACCATCCCTCAGAAAATTGCCTGTGTGCTCATAGTGTGACATTGTGCAGAGAATGGCTTACTAACAGTGTATGGACCATGGAGTTGAAATTGAAACCCTCTGCTCTGAGCCCAGCACTTTCTACTGCAGGGTAAGTGTCCCATTAGACTGGGAAGTTATGGAAAAGAAAAAAAAAAGTCATTTCACTCACAGGTCGTTCCCTAGTAATGGGAGGGAATTAAATTATACACTTTTCAATTTAATTGACTTTAAATTTAAATATGTGCTTTTGGGAGGAGGAAGATAGTCAACACAAAGGTGAGAGAAAGAGAGAGAAGTTATGTGGGCTGTACGCGGCATTGGCTGCATACATGCTGAAAATAGTCTTGCCTTAGCCCTAAGGAGCCCAAAGAGTCATGCTCTCTGTCTTTTATCTATGTTAACTGTAAAAAATATTAATGAAAAATAAAATGGATTTTTAGAAGATAATTTTACAATTGAAAAAAGGAAGGTTATTTAAAAACTGAGGCAGTTACACCCACCAGACTCTATTTGTACCCCAGAGTGAGCGAGAGATGGGAGACGTGCTTTGCTTTTCTCTGTTTTGATATTAAGTTCCCACTTAACATTCCTAGAATGAGCTTCTGTCACTCAGAGAGTCATTTTAGGATTTCAAGGTGTGTTTTTCCTACAAAATGGGTCCTAAATGCCAGTGGCTTCACCCAGGGATGCCCTCAATTATCAGTCATGGCTTCCAATGCTGGAAGAGGGAAAGGAGTGTACAGAAAAAGACATAAAAAAATGTGGCTCTGTTGAAATTACTGAAAGATGCTACAATCGTTTATAATGCTATGCTTTACTAGAGACTTTCCAATGTGATTTATGACCTTTTTTGCATTACAGGCAGAACTGATCTTTGCTGATATGCATAGGCACACCATGCCGGGGAGCAACCATTAGTTGTTAAATATTGTGAATATTACTGCTGCTTACACCCTGGTTTTAATGCCATCACTGACTTCATCTTTTATAAATCTCAAATACAGAGATTATAAAAAATAATAACATTATATGTATATTTTAATTTTTTATCAAACTATAATTGATTATACATATTTATAGGGTGCAGAGTTTTCTACCAGTATTTGTGTACAATATGTGATGATCAAGTAAGGATAGTTGGCATATTCATCATTATAAAACATACTCATTCTTTGTGTCAAACACAGAGATGTTGACTCAAACCAAAATATTCAAAAGTAAAGATCTTCTAAACATTTGGTCAAATGGAAACACCCATCAGATTTTGAATACGTAAGACCTGTTTTCCTAGTTACATCTGTCTTCAACCCTTTCTCTGCACATCAAGGCCCCACAGTGATAACAACTAAACCTAGAATATAATTCTGGCTTGGTTGCACATAAATCCTGTGAAGAAAGGAGTAATTCCAAGCACTATAACTAGAACAGGGGTGTGTTCTAAGAATACTGTAGGATGATGTATAGAAAAGCAATTTACTAATAGGAAATTCTTTGTAGAATTAAGAAAATATAACCATGTTACTGACCATTTGTGTCTCTAAACATAGGACATTGTGTAGTATGTACTGACCCTCAGACTCTCTGAGGCAGGATAGATACTCCACAGTTTTCATTTAACTGCAAATTCTGAATTAAATTAAACTTATTCTGGGCCTCTCAGGGCTGTACATTTACAGAGCTTCAGAAGGGGATCCACATATCTGATGTTGTGGCGCTTCTTCCTACAGAGCACTTGCATTAGCCTGAAATCCCAGTGCTTCAGGAGCCCTTGAAATGTTTCAAAGAGGCAGATCAATGTTATGATCTTCAAATTTAAGGCAACATTTACTAGCAAAGATTCACCACCCTACTGCAACTACTGCAAAAATAACAGAAACAAACAAGAAGAACCCAGCTTTCAAAGTATGACTGGGGCATTATCATGAACACGAATCAAGCTGCATGGTGGAGAGCCTGTCTCCTTGTCAGAATATTAAGAGGGAAAAAAAGTGTCAAGACTCCATTTCCCAGACTCCCTTGCTGCGAGGAGTAGCTGTGTGACTGGCATGGATTTAAGACGAGTAAGCCCCAGCTTCCCTTTACCTTCCTCTTTTCCCACTGGCTGGGACACAGGCAGAAGGCTGTCGACTGAGGCTAGGTGCTGTTTTATTATCTTTGTAAGCATTATGTCATTCAGTCCTCATGACATCACTCCCCATAAGCTAGGTACTATTCCCACACCTCCCATTTTTGCAAATAAAGAACAAAGATACAGAAAGGTTAAACAACTTGTTCAATATCAAATTGCCACAAAGTAATAGAAGCAGGATTCAGATATAAGGGTTCCAACTCCAGAGCTTATGGCCTGAAGGGTTATGCTATATGCTATACATATTTATTCTGCATTAACCTCTTTATGAATGCCCCTCTATCTTTTTTCCAGGAGTTATCATTGCATTACGTATGATGTGTTCAGAAATGATATGAGCTTAGAAATGACAGGAGCATTTTGAACTTTTTTTTTTTTTTTTTTTTAATTCAGGAAGAGCCTCCTTCTCCTGTGTGGATGTGACTGCTGATTTCTCACCAGGATGTGTTCTCACCTTCTTTCTTTAATAATGTAACTCCCAGGTTTTAGCTGGGCACATGTGTACCCAGCTAAAGACTACATTTTCCAGCCTCTGTTGCATCTCAGTGAGGCAAAATAACTAAGCTCTTGCCAGTGAGATGTGAGAAGCAATTCACGTTACATTTAGGCCTTTCCTTTAAAAAGACTAAATGTGTGCTCCCTGGATCTCTGCTTCCCATTGGCTGGGATGTAGAGATAAAAGCCACATGTTGAGTGTTTCAGAACTACCCTATTATCTTGGGACTTTCTACATGAGAGGATTTTTAAAAAGTACACTTATGTCTTGTATAAGCCACTGCATTTTGGGGTCACCTTATTATTTTTTAATTGACAAATAAAAAAGTCTATCTTTATGGTGTACAATATGATGTTTTGAAATATGTTAGGGTTACTTGTTTATGGTACCCCAAATAATACACTCAGAAGTGTGCTTACATCTAACAATCATCAGAACTTTCTCAGCCAGCTTCACAAAGTCTGTCTTCTTTGGTGTTTGGAATCATTTCTGTGACACACAGTTCAGAAATGTGATGCTCCCATAGATTGAGACAGATGAACCACTTAAACGTGCGTACATAAAAGGCCAAGAAGGAGAAATGTGGCAATTTCTATATGGTTGATACATGTAGGTTCTTTAAGAAACTTAAAAACAAACCACAAACCCTGCTCAGGATTTTTATAGATTAAAAAAAAAGCATTTTGCAACAAAGCTTTTGACTAAATAACTCTTTGCCATTCACTTTGCACCCTACAAATAAGCCTTTGAGCCCACAAAACCCAACTTTCACCTTCCAAGAGTGAGTGGCCATAGCAACCAAAATCATCCTCTCGTTTATGTATTCGGGAGCTGGTTTGAAGTTAATTTACTATGAACGTTCCTGACAATGGCTGTTACTGGAATACCGCTAAGTTCTGTGTTAATCAGCTCTCCCCCCAGAAACATGGTTATTAACATCCCTTCGCTGTAGATCAAAGACAGATCCCAGCCACTGTCTCAATTTTCTTTTCAACTTAATGATGATAAAAGGTACCGGATTAATAGCCCTGCAGTCTTTTTCAGTTATTAATCTATGTAGCAGGTACAGGGGCTTGTGATCACCTGAAATGCAGTTATTAAAGTCTTTTCCAGTAGCATGGTGATCTGTGTCATTGAACCCCCTTCGCATGGGTCATAAACTCAAATGCCCAGAGTCAGGTAGATAGAGTAAATTTTAGTGAAGTAGCCAGGTGTGAGCAGAGTCTCCATAGAGATGCATCCTGGCTTAGAGGTACAGGAAATGAGGGCCCAGGTTACTGAATTTTCCTCTCTCCTGAGAAAAGGCTGATGTCCAGAATCCTATGAGAAACTTGCAATTTCTAAAGCTTAATAACTAATTTTTATGATAGATTTCAAAATATTTGGGGCCAAAAATATTTCTGTGAGCTAAATGAAAACCCTGGGCTTCCTCCTTAAGGCTTCTCTCCTGACCTGTACATGCCTGAGGGGCTGTAGGGTCATAGTTCTTCCCAGTGCCTGGTACACAGCAGGACAGAGTAATTACTTGTTGAATTGAACTACATTTTTCAAGTGAGGATGGGTGCATGCTACCTAAGAGTCAGACAAGCAGTAAATCCTCAGGCTTGTGTAGGTTGGACTAGATGCTTCTCAGCAATTTGAGGTTGGGTAGGTAAGAAGGGGGAATTAGCAGGAAGGGGCATGTGGTACAGCATCAGTGAGGCAGAAGGCTGCTTTTCACTTTGGAGGGTGGCACCTGGCTCTTCCTCACAAATTCCTGTGTCTCCTCAGGCAGTTCAGTCTTGTGGGCTTCTGATCCCTCATTGGTGAAATAGGGCTGAGAGTGCTATTTTGGAGGATGGTTGTAAGGAATGCTGGAGCCAATGCATGAAAAAACACATTGTAAATAATAATAATCAACCATAAATATGAGACTTTCCAGCACAGAGGCTAGGACTGAAAATGGGTTGGGACCCTGACTGTGGCAAAGCTTTCTGACAGTGTCTTCTGATATCCATTTTCCTTCATTAAAAATAAGACCTAAATTTAAACTGAGCACATGGTCCCTGGAATAAAAACTATACTTACTGGCACCCCCTTGTAGCTAGATGTTGCCTTTTGAGTCTCCAAGTGACATTGTGAGGTGGAACTTTCCAGAAATGTCCTTCAACAGAAGTGACTTTCCTTTATCCTTTATCCTTCCTGCAGGCTGGATTTGGGATGTGATGTCTGCAGCTGTTGCAGCTACTGTGTTTCATGAGAATGCTAAGGACATCTGTGGAAAAAGATGGAAGGGTCAGGTCCTCTCCTGGTCATGAAGGCACAATTCTATGCTTGGAATACTTAGCAGTAGATGGTATTTACATGGGAGAAAAATAAACTTATATCTTCCTGAAGTCACTGGTTCTTTTTCTTTCCTTATTTAGCCTATCATTGACTTTTTATTTACAAATCCAGAGTCCATTGTCACTTGCAGCAGTAAACAGCTGTATAATGAAAACGGAAAAGTCCAGATGTGGCTAATAGAGACACACTAGAATACCTCCTTCCCAAAATAAAAGAAAGAAAACAACATGCATAAGCTTAAGCTCCACAATGTTAGGATTATAGCAACTCCTTTCCTCTAGTATCCTACCCAAATAAGTAAAAAGAAAGGCATGTCTGGGTCAGAGTTCAAGCTCCTATTATTTACAGTCACCAATTTCAAACATTTATTTAGTGTGAAAGTCTCAGATTGTCTAAAATTATCCCAATGCAACAGCAACTTGCAAACAATTTTCTAAAGTATCTTCAACACACAGGATTCCTGTACCCAGTGGTGTAACAGAACTGTATGAGTGCGTGCTTGATAGTGCCAAGTGCTCATATGAGTCTTCCAGGAATAATAAACAGCTGGAAATAACTACTGACAAATTCTCCAGATGTGTTTTACCCATGTGTCGGCAACTGTGTTGATTCCAGATCAATGCAGATTATCAAGACATTTACAGGGCTGATCTGGGAGTCTATCCTGGGTTGTTTGAGCATCAAGCTTGGGAACAGTGTAATCTGGGAGGTAAGAGAGCTGGGCTTACACAGTAAATTAGAAAAACTTTTGAAATTGAAAGAGGACGATTTCTGGTGATCATTTTGTTTGTTTGTTTATACTGGAGGAGAAAGAAGAAAAGGTTTTTGTCAATTTGTTCTTTTTTTACTGATTCCTTTTTCTCATACATTGTCAAAAAATTATATGAGTGTTATAGAGTGATTTTTAACCTGCCATTCTTAATTTTGTTTTGAAATAAATTGAATTTAAATTTATTTATGTTTGAGATTTTTTGTTTGGTATTTGTGGTGCTCTTGACAGTCATTTATGATGCTTGCATTTTGCAAAAGGATAAGAATTTGGCATATTACAAGAAAAGAGGAAAGTCCTTTGGAGTTGTTCTACAAAGTCCCCATGACAGTGTCATATTTGCAGGGTGGTATGTGGATATTTTTTGATGATTCTAAGAGCCGGGATGAGTCTGTTCTTGTGCACCAGGGAGACTGTTAATCAGAAGTTGGGAAGCGGGAACCTGCAGGTTGAGTCTCATTCACAGATATATTCTGTTTGTCTCACATAAAGATTTTTAAAAGTTTGGATTAATTGCCAAGTTTTGAATTCTAGGCAATATCACATTTAAAAGAAAAATGGATGTCTGGCTTCTCTGTGATGATCAGGGCTGAGTCCCGACTTTCCACTGAGTAAGGGCGTGTCCTGAACTCTCTGCAGCTCCCACTTGCCTCACTTTTCACATTTATACTATCAGACGAGCCCTGAAGCACCACTCTAGGAGTCCGGGTTTCCTATTCCTAACTAAATAAATGTCATATGAAATAATAGTAACAAACATAACACATGACACTTTGCCTTGGGGGATGTTCACAATTTATAGACCCAACCAACAGCAACTCTCAGGGACTCTCTAGGGTTTTCTAAAAGCAATTAAATCAAATATACATGGTGTAGATATTTAACAACACCTTTGTTAATTTAAAAGTATACATCCTAGAGACTCACTTTGTGATGGGAAATGCCACTACTCAAAGGTATAGGTTTATTTTCTTATCCGAGTGTAGATATCAATAAAAAACAGCCTAAGAGGGAACAGATTTCATAATAAAAGAGGATGTCCCTTTTTTCTTTTTGGAAATAAAGTATTTTTTTCTGAAGCCCATTATCTAAAAATGTAGCTACAAACCTGACAAGTCATTCTTGTTACTTTTTTCCTACTTAAGTAGCAAGAACTTGCATAAATGATAAAGGAACACAGTCTTTTGCTTCTTAAGTATCCAATTTAAATATGTTTATCACCGAGTATGCTGCTGCTTGGAAAAAAAAGTGGATTAAGCAATTTCTATAAAACAGCTAACAAAACAAAAGCAACAAGTAGGGCTGTCATTTCTCTGTGCTGCATAAGAAATAAGGAATAAATATTCTACTTCCTTGACTAGCAGCCAACCACTGGACCCTGAGAACCAAAAAAAGAGACACACGGGAAACTTGGGTGAAGGTGGGAGTTGACCCATATTGACAAAGAAAGGACACCCTTGTTGAGAGGGGCTGAGCTTTTCCATTTCAGCTTCTGAAAAGACTTCCCAAATAGCAATCCTAAAATCTCCTATGTAGTAAACCTTAGAAACCACACCTAGCAAAGGGGTGAAGACAGTCTGTCCTGGGGCAGTGCTGGTTCACTCCACAGGGCTGCAAAATTCCTGGGTTAAAGTCAATCTAATTCTGAGCAATTGGCATCACGGATGAGGTTCACACCATTCGCAGCCCGGGAACGTCATTTTCTCCCTCTACCTCTTTCCCAAAGCTTTGCTGTTATGAAACAAAGGGGTTAAATATACGCCTCTTTTCCAACCTTACTGGAATTATTATAATCAAATCACCGGCACAGCACAAAATTCATTACAGCTCAATTTTAAGGTTCATTAGTTGCCAGATCTTGGTTTTTTACCAAGATAGAGAAGAATTTTTTTTTCCTTTTGTTGAAGTAGGGCAGCATAAAGTACTGTGTATCAGATACATAGATAGATAAATGTATAGATAGATGATAGGTAGAAGATAGATTAGATGGATGAATGGACGGACAGATGTAGGTGGAAGATACATTAGATAGATATAGAGATGATTGATAGATGGATAAGACATAGATGATAGATGTAATATTTCATAGATGGATAGATATTTATGTTCTTACCACAACTGTGACTGTGCAATTGTTCTAAGTGTTTATTTCTATGCAATAGATTTAAAGCCTCTCAGTGCCGATATGTAGGGACAGGGCAGAAGGAGGAGTGGCCCTAAGAGGTGAGAATAAAGTCAGACCATGTTCAACAGATTGCCACTTGATGTCATCTGTGGAGGTTTTATTTTTTCACTTCCTTGGTTTTACTGTTCTAGTACGTATCCACCTGCATCCCTCTACAGACACTGGTGCTTCCCATCCCTTTGTTAATTGGCCTCAGTTACTGTCACAGAAATGCTAACGGATGCAGAAATGTGACAGCTTCGAAAATCCTGCAGCAACACTAACCAGCAGACGGGAGATTTGTACTTTTCTCCAGCAGCCCGAGAGGTAACCCTCTGCACAGCGCCAGTGGATCAGGATGTTGACTCCTGCAAGACACTTTGCAAAACCGCCACTCGCTGTCTGCAGCTGTGGTGGCATTCAGCCCAAATGTTTGACTATTTGTGTCATTGTTATCCAAAGAGCAGGGGTGGGGAAGGGAGGGAAGAGAAGGGATGCCTTGAATAAATATTAGAATTAATAGCAATCCTTTTAACTATTCAGAAGCTAAAGAATACACGTCTTTTCCTCTTTAGATATTTAACTTCTGTGTGCATTAAGGTTATGCATTTATTGAGATTGTTCTTCTGGTTATTGTTGCTATTGTTTTTTGGGGTTTTTTTAGAAAAACTTGAAACAGGGAAGCTACACTCCAAATCTACGGCTGTATCAATAGTGCCTAACATTCATGCTTTCTAAATGCCCAGCATCGTTCTCCACCCCTTATTTATCAATATTTACTAACTTAATCCTCACAGTTCTATGAGGTAGGTGCTCTCATTTTCCCTGTTTTTGCAGGTGGGGAAACTGAGGCACAGAGAAATTACTCAGCTTGCCCAAGGCCATCCTTCAGCAAGTGGTAGCCCGGTTAGAATTCCAGCAGGCTGTCTTAGTTTCTGCTCTTCTTAGAATCACTGTGTAACTATACTGGTCATGTTTTTGGAGTGTCTGCCCAGGTTACAGTTCATTTCCTCATTTTTACACTGATCCTTGGTTATTCCCTAACCCATCCAACAATCAATTTGATGCAGAGACCCCTACCTGCTTGATGAAGATGGGCCTTACCTTGGGACTACACCTGGCTTAGGTAGTATCTGTGAATACCCCTTCCTGTCAAACACAGAATTGGAACCAAGATAGATGTGCAGTCGCTGTTTATGAGGTTGGACCCAAAGCAGATCATCTGGAGATCTGTAGAGTGGGCCCATGACATAGAGGGAGATGTATATACAAGGAGAGAGAGAGAAATGAAACCCAAGTCTGCAAAGAGGTAGAGATGAAAGGCAGAAATTTCATCCCAATGGACACATGTTATATGTCCCCTTATGGCCATAGATAAACTGCCACTTCCTCAGGGAAGCCTCTGACATGTCCCTGATACCACTCTTTAGGCTCTTACGATGTCCAGCAATTCTTATCCACAGAATTTATGACAGCAGTAATTTTACATTTATGTATGTGATTAGTTGATTAATGTTCTCCTGCTTTGTGTTCAATGTGGTCTCACCAACCTTCCGCACATTTTTTTGAGTGTATACCATGTTCCCAGTATCATGCACCAGTTTTATGAGTTCCATCTCATTTAACAGTCACAGTAATCTACAGTGGTATGTACCTTATTATCCTCATTTAATGGCTGAGAAAATGGAGGCAGTAAGATATTTGCCCAAGTCCCCGTGGCTAGTAAGTGGTGGAGCTGGGATCTGAATTAATTATACTCAGAGAGACACCATGTTCTTTTTACCAGCTCAAGTTGATTTGTGTTACTTCCAAGCAAAAATATCTTAGCTGATACAGAAATATTCTATCCAGTGATGTGCTTTTATTTTTAAAAAATCATTCCAGCATTTATGGACATTTCTGTTGTTTCTGTTCTTCCTCAGTCTAGATATATTTAGGGGTAAGCCCTCAATACATACTCTCCAGCTACGTGAGACTTCTTTCTGTCCTTAGGAGAAGTCAAGTTTGTCTCTACCTCAGGGCCTTTACACTAGTTATTCCTTTGCTTAGCAGATTCTGCCACTTCCATATCTTCATTCACCCAATGAACTCTTTCTTGATAGCCAGCCCTTAAATCAAATTTTTCCTCTTAAGTGATGGCTTTCCTAATTGCATTGAAATTACCACCACTCCCTTATCAGCTGTTCATTTATCATCTTATATTGTTGACTTCATAACACTTAGCATCCTCTGTAATGATATTGCTGGTTGTGTCTACCTGCTGCTTATCTATCTCCCTCCATGCCAACACGTCTGCCTAGTTCATTGTTGTAGCACCTGCAGCTATATAGCATATAGTAGGCTCTCAATGCTGAATATTAAGTGAATGACTATACCTTTTTTATTTTATTCAATTACTTCATCAAGATGACTCCCCCAGAATGGGATGACACTCCCTAAAGGAATTTGTATCCAAGCTATGTGGGTACCAGAAGTGGCTGATGCACAGAAAAGCAGCCTGTGTTTCTTCCCCGTTTGCTCTAACAAACCCCTGACTCTTCCCTCCAAGCTTTCCTACCCTGCAAGGATAAAAAGAGTTCTGTTTGCTCTTGCTTCCTTTTCTCAGCAGTACAGAAATGAATCTTGTGCACTCTGTCAGCATTTGTGTCTTCTCCATCACTCAAAGATGCTAAGAAAGATAAATGATGTAGGGGTATCTGAGCCACAACTTCCTGAAATTCACGGCAGCTTCCACCCATCCAGGTCCCTTGGACTTGAGATCAATTTACTTTGGAAATGTAAGCAAAGCAGTGACACAATCTTGGTCCTCCACTGGCTGAAATAGTCTGCCTTCAGGCTCTGATATGTCCTTTGACTTCCTATGCTGCTTTCAGAAACATCTAGGTTCTATTATCAGGGGAAATAAAAAAAAAGTGGGAGTAGATAATAATTCATGGATTTGTTGACATGCATGCTGCAGGAGAGCTGTGTTTTCAGGGGGCCTTTGTAGACAGTGCCACTGGATTTATGACTCATGGGAAATTGAATGCAAATGTTATGTTGATAGGAAGCCCTTTCCAGAAGTCGTGGGCAGGATTTTGATAGTTTAAATGGACGTACACATTTACTCTCTTTAAAATATGCAACTTATCCTCTGTATGATCCTGTGACTCTTTTTTCTAAATTAAAGGGCCCATTCTCCTTCACCCCCTTCCCCTCCCCCTTTCCCACCTCTAGTAACCATAGTTCTGTTCTCTCCTTCTGAAAGTTCAACATATATCATCACATATTGTACACAATTCCTGACATTCAACTGTGTAACCCATAAATATGCATAATCAATTGTTTCAATTAAAAAAAATTAAAGGGCCAAAGTTCCTTATTACATAATTAAATCATTAAAATTAAAAAAAAATTCAGTTTGTTTTCTTACAAAAGTTGTACTTTCTTACTGTAAAAACCTCAGATTATACAGATTGAACTTTTGATGCATATCCTAATAAGTTTAAGTGATATATGTATGAAATTAGTCAAAGAAAAATTCTGTTACAGTGGTTCTTTGGAATACTGTGTACTTATTTAAAAAATGAGACAGGTCAATAGTTTCTCATAGAGAAATAGTCTTGCAATACATTAAGTGAAAAAAATCAAGTTTCGTGTTAATATGTGATCCCTCCTATGAATTACAAAAGGCATGACTTCAGGGCAAGTTCAACCTTAGTGTTGCGATTGGTGGACATCCAACACTCCCCTTTTTGGTATCATTGCTGTCCATTGTTTATATAACTTAGGCAGGTTATTTAAGCTTCAAGTGCCTCAGTTTCCTTATCTGTAAAATAAGGATAACAATACTGACCTCACAGAATTCTTGTGCAAATTGATGAGTTAATATTTATAAAGTGCCAAAAGTTTCATTAAACTTTTATGTGTGTGTATGTGTATGAATATGATTGACAGATTTACTCTAGTTTTTTAATAGTATTTTTAAAATCTATTTTTTAATCAAAATGTAATAATTATACATCTTTATGGGGTATGGAGTTCTATTTCAATACATGTATACAATGCGTGATGACCAAATCAGGGTAATTGGCATATCCATTATCATAAGAAGTTATAATTTCTTTGTGCTAAGAGCATTTGAGTTTCTCTCTTCTAGTCATTTGATAGCATATAATAATTATTGTTAATTATAGATGGCTAGCACTACTGTAGACCACTAGAACTTGTTTTTCCTATTTAGCTTTGATTTTTTATCTGTTAGCCAACCTCTCCCTGTTTCCACGTCCTCCTCCCTTTCCAGCCTCTAACAATTTTACTCTCTACTTCTACAAGCTCAACTTTTTCATTTTACCTCCCACCTATGAGTGAGAACATGTGATGTTTACTGAAATCCTCATCATCAGAGAATCCCACACTGTGTTCAATGTGGATCAAGTAGACACTTCTAGTTGTTAATGGGTTTACCCATTAGATGTGGCTCCATTTCTGGTGCTTGGGACCAGAAATCACAGGACGAACTTGATCCTCTTCTTGCTCCTGGGATCTTTTGGCATTAAGGAATTTAGTAACTTTGGCATACATGAACACTTAAATTATTCTGAAGCATATAGGCAAGCCCAACTATGGCAAAGTGAGCAGGGCATCTGTGCAAATGGTGATCAAGAAATATTACTGCATCTTCCCATGTTAGTAATAACAGTGACTATGCACCAAGCCCTAGGTTAAGTAATGTGCATATACCATCTCCTTTAGTCATCACAGGAACCCACTGAGGCAGGTACCATCATTATTCACATTTTACAGATGGAGAAACTGAGGTACAGAGTGGTTAACACACTCACACAGCTGGTAAGTGTTAGAGCCATGATCTAAACCATTGTCCTGTGTGGCCTCTCAGGCACAGCAAATAGAAAAGAAAGAAGGTCACCATCTGCCTGGGGACCTGGAATGCCTAGCAGAGTGGGTGCCTCATTAGCATGCTTGCTGTATGTGAATTCCATGCACCTGTGTTCTGGAGAGAGAGCAACATGCACTCAAGTACAGGCTGCCCCTCTCTGTTCTGCTCATGGAGTCTAAAGAGCATGGGATGGGAGGCAGGAATGGGCTGTGTCCCCAGGGTCCTCAGGATTCCTGCGTCTCTCAGTACTCAGTGAGATGCAAGTCTTTAATTGAACACAAGATAACTACTGCCTGGTTCTCAGTGATATGTTCCAGTGCCACGTTACACTGACAGAGAATTTCTGTCTCCAACATGGTGTATACATGTGGCTGAAATAAGAAAACCAGCCCCTCCATCCTCAGTAGAATCCCATGCCATGCATTCTGAAAGGTACAGGCCTAACTCACAAGCAGATCCTTAGTGTTTTCCTTCCTTGGACAACTGTCTGAGTCCTTTAAAACTTTCAATATTTTACTCCCTGGATAAATTCCCCTTAATAGATTAAAATACCCTTGCCGGATAAGTACTGTGACCCCTTCCAAATGTATGTGGTCAACACCCTTTCTAATAGCCTTCCTGGGATTGATTAACCTACAAAAAAAATGCTCTCCAAGACCTCATCTTCCTTACAAAAGTGTCAGGAGGGCTTTTGCTCCTCCCCTGAGCAAGGCTGTTCTTGAAGGGTGTGGGGGGCTCATGCACTCACGTATTCAAAGGAGCCTGAGATCGTGATGCATTAGGGACTTAGGAGAGGGGGACCAGCTAATGGGTGCTTACCCTCCCTCCAGTGCAGTTATTGTAAAACACACAACATTCTTACTCTGAGCCTGTAAGCTTTTTCTCCACCCTAGCCATAGGTGTACAGACTTGTTTACAATATACCATGTTTACTGTACTTGATTCGTGTTCCAGGAGCTTTTCAAGGATAATTGGAAACAAATGTGATTTTCTCCTTACCTAATACCTTTAGAACCAGACTTCCAGTGTTAGATGCAATCCCACTGAATCCTAAAAGTGTATTGAAATACCACAGTTAGATCTACATACCCTGAGGTAGGTAAGAATACTTTTGGCTAAAAATAGCAACAGAAAGCCTGATGTATGTGTGGCTAGAGTAAATGGAAGTGCATTTTTCTAACTAAACAAGACGTCCGGAGGGAGGCAGCTGCTAACTTTGGTGCAGCTGCTGACAGGACCATGGGGCTCCTGAGCCCTGTCCCTATTTCTACTCCTCCATCCTTAGTGTGATTTCTGTCTCATTCTGTCATGTTGAGGTCACACAATGACTGAGGCACTTCCAAGCCCCATTCCAGGCAGAAGGGGAAAGAAGAAAAAGGCATTCTCCTGACCATGAGATAACACCTCACATCCATCAGGATGGCCACTACCAAAAATAGAGGAACTAACAAGTGTTGGCGAGGATGTAGGGAAATTGGAAACCTTGTGTAATGTTGGTAGGAATGTAAAATGGTGCAGCTGATATGGAAAACAGGATGGTGGTTCCTCAAAAAACGAAATGGAATTACCATATATAGGGGAGCCTACACATCCCTTCTACCCATCTTAGTTTTTAAGTGGGATCAACCAAACTGAAATAAAACAGATTAAAAGGGGAAACACGTACAGATTTTATTAATTTATATATATATATGGAGACCCTCATAAGATGATGAAGATCCCTAAAATGGCCAGAGCAGAAAGCTTTTGTACTTTTTAGACAAAGGAAATGAATTTTGTGAAGAAATAACAAGACAGAGCAATGGTGGTAAATTCCAGGTAATCAGTAGCAGTTATATGGAGGAGTGTAAAGCTAGTGAAAGATAGGAGGTATTAGTGCGTGTACTTATACAGGTCCATTGCAGAATTTACTCTCAGTCACTGGTAATAAGGGTTTTCCTCTTGTATTGGCACAGGGAAAGGAGCTTTCTCAGGCGTTTTTATGCCTTACTATATGTAAGAAAAGATTTTTCAGGTAGCTCTTCCTGCAGCTGCTGCTCCTCAAGTTCCTTCAAATCATCAGTATGCGAGCTTGGGGCATTTTGGAGTTTTATATTCTTATCTCCTTTCCCATAGAATCAAGCAATTCCAGTTCAAGGTATATATCCAAAAGAATCTAAAGGAGCATCTGAAAGAGACATTTATGTACCTGTGTTTATAGCTGCATTACTCACAACAGCCAAGAGGTGGAGGCAGCCCAGTGTCCACTGAGGGATGCACGCATGAATCAAGTGTGGTCCGTCCATACAATGGAATATTATAGGGTCTTAAAAAGGTAGGAACTTATGACACATGCTACAACGTGGATGAACCTCAAGGACCTTATGTTGAGTGAGATAAGCCAGTCACAAAAACAGACAAACACACATTGCATAATTCCACTTGCATGAGGTTCCTAGAGTAGACAAATTCATGGAGATGGAAGCAGAGTGGTGGTTGCCAGGGCTGAGGGTAGGGGATGAGGAGTTCATGTGTTTGATGGGGACAGAGTTTCATTTTGAGAAGATGAAAGAGTTCTGGAGATGGATGGTGGTGACGGTTGCACAACAGTGTGAATGTGCTTAACGTTGTGGAACTGTACACTTAGAAATGGTTAGGTGGTAAATTTTATGTTATGTGTATTTTACCAAAATTAAAAAAATTTTTAAAACCTACAGGGATAAAGAATTACACACACACACGCACACACACACACACACACACACACTCACACACACACATGCACACACACGCACACACACACACACACACACACACACACACAGAATTCCCTTAAAAAAGGCTTTGCCATTTTATGGGGGAAAGGGAATGGATGCCAGTCAGTATGAGTTAGTGCTAAGTAATAACCTCTAAATAGCAGTAGCTCAAAACAAGTAAGGTTTAATTTAATTTTGGCTCATGCTGCATGTCCATCATGGGTCAACAGGGAGCCTCTGCTCCTGGTGGCCAATCAAGGACTTGGGAAACAGCCACCACCTGAGCATTACTGACAACATGTAGGAAGGAAAAGAGAAAGGCAGCATTGTGCAGGTGTGCTTAAAGCTCCAGCCAGGGTCGCACGTGACACTCCTACCTCCACTGGCCCACCCGCCCTCAAGGGAGTAGGAGGTGCAATTCCACCATGTGCCCATAAGGGGCAGAGACGGACAGCGTGAGCAGAGCAGCCGAGCACAGAGCCCTTCCAGCCCTGGTTCCTACCTAGACTGCTCCTTGGCTGGGTTAAAGATAATCTTCAAAAAAGGCAAAATCATGACTTTCATGAGGATATCAAAATGAACACATGTTAAAAAGATTTTGTTTAACTCTTAAGTGCATCAGGCATATGTTAAGACCAGTTCATAAGAGAATCCAAAGAACAGGCACAGGTACAGATGAGGGATGTTCAAAGCTTGTGTAAGGAAGAAAGGCTGGGCTTTCCACATGAGGTGGTAGGAGGAGCGAAGCCGAAAGAACCTCTCCTGAACAGGACAGAATTTGCCTGTCTATAGACAGAAGTGGTTTGCATTGCTATTAATTATCTGCAGCTTTTAGAATTGTAAAATCGCTTCCACAGAATCTGATAACCACGGGGGGCCCTCTAGAATCCAGACTATATAAACTTTCCCATTGAAGCATAAATATTTTCCTACAGCCAGAGCCAGATCACATGCCCACGTTTAGACCAATTGCAGGTTGAGAAGAATAGGATCTCCCTGATTGCATTAGACCAGTGATGGGACACTGGGACTTGCTCATGCAAGGTGAGCTGCTGCCTGATAGGGATGGATGTTTCCTCATGACCTGAACAGAATTTCAGGGAAGAGGTGGGGTTGATTATTAGGATGCAGTGAATAGTTTGCCACATTACCTCATGACATAAACACACACACACATATTAGTATTTTTTCCACAATGAATGTGACATTGATTTTTCAGAAACTAGTTGTTGCTGAAATATCTGTAGCCTATTTATATCCAGTGGAAAGTTGGATGGAGAAAAAGCTGTAATTTGTGAAGCTCTTTTAAAATTACTTTCCTGTTGTATTGAAGTAGTTTTGCTTCTCAACCTTTCTTGACCCTACTGTTTTATTTTAGTTTGAATCTGGGATAGACGTCCAGAGGAGCCAAGGCACTCTGTGGTTTCCCATTTTTCTTTTCTGCTTTCCTATGTTAAAGGGAGTCAACCAAAGTAAATGAACCACCTGCTTGAGGTATAAAACAAAGACAATTTATTTGAGAACTCGTTAGGACAGCAACCGTGGAGAAACAAGATTCAAGAGGCTTTGAAAATGTGCTCCAGAGAATAAAGAGAAGTCAGGGTATTTAGAGGAAAAAGATTTCAAAAAGGAAGGGTGGTTACAAAGTTGTGATTGGTACTAGCATACATCAAGCAGCCTTATCCATAACGGATTGGCCATTAACAATTCTTCGAGACGGACTTAGGCAGGAAGTAGTAAAAATTAACAAACTGCAGAATAGCCAGCAGTTGTTCACCAGGAGGTCATGATGCTTGTGTTGGTACTGAGTGCAGAGTTCCAGAGTGTTCTCAGTTAAGACATGCCTAAAGTTCAAGCTGAGGTGCCCTCCAGCCTCTATTTTAGGAGACCATTTTAACAGATCATTGTCAGTGTCCCTCATCCAGGGATATCCACACTTTGTATTAATATATATCTCACACTTTATAATTGTTCTGCAGCAAGAGAAAAAAAATTAATATGATGAGATTATCACAGCTTACATTGTAAACGCTGAGGGCTTTTATTATTCAATGCATATTTCTAAAAAATGTAATGTGCTATTGGGAAGGCTTTCCTGGGCAGTCGGATGTCTCAAAACCTAAAAACAATAATGAAAATACTAACAGGACATGCTTTGAAAGAGGGCATCATCAACTCAAATAATAACATGGGCCAGTTACCCATATACACCCATACCAGTTACCCATATGCACACATGTACACATAAAGCAAGCTGCTGGGAGACTGTGGAGAGGTGGGACTTGTAGCTCAGTGTCAGTCAATTATTGTCATTCCAGATACCACACCTAAAGTTGTGGCTGTTTTGATATTTCATAAGAAAAGCCAGAAACCTAGATTCTCACTTAAAATTTCTCAAGTGTTTAAAGTTGAGTTCCGCTCCAATCAAAAAGAAACCGGATAAAAAATATTGCATAGGTCAGATGTAGTCCTGGATGTCCAGTTTCCAGCTTCTGGTTAATACCTATGAGGAATGCTTCTCTTTGTGAACGTGAATGGTAAAAAACGTGCCTTGGAGCTGAGAGTTAGTGGGCTGCTGATTCCATGTGCGTGGAATGTATCCTTTTGTACATTTCAGGCAAGGTGTAGGAAGAACAACAACTGAAGAGTTCAATAGATGTATTTCCACCCACCCTGGCGTATTTGGGAGGGTGGCACAAAGCATGTTGGATAGCTTTTTCAGCTACCTGATGAATGGGACCGTTATAGTGACAGCAATAACTTTCAATCAATCTCCCCAAACAGGGATAAGCCAATTGATTTGCTCAATACATGGCTCAAGACTCCAGAAACAGACTGTCTGGCTTCAGTGAACTGGACCAGGCTCTATATCAGGAGAAGTTATGCGTGACAGGAAGCCCCAGAGTTTGCAGCTTTGATGACATATATTCAGATGTTAGTACTGTTTGTTTCACCTACTTGCTTATGAAGGCAGAATGCTAATGCTGCACTTAAAATGAACGTAACTGTCTGAGACTTCAGAAGGGTGGAAAGAACACAGAGTCAAATTACCTGCCCAGAACAGGGACTTTGAGTATCGTTGGAACAAGGCTCTGTATTCTGAAGAGATAGTCACTATAATGTAGCCTGATTCTGGAATTTAAAAATAAAAGCTTTCTAAAGAAGCATCTGCTGATTTTTTTTAAAACTCAATCTGCTCATCTTAAGCAAGCAGACATTGTTAGCTCATGTTCTCAATGGTACAAGGAAATTTGTTTGGAACTATTTTATTATATCCATCCCTGCCCTCTGTTAGGGTGTTTTGTTTGCAAATAACAGAAAAGATAGCTCAAATTGGCTTAGATAATATAAATAATTTATTAGCACACATAATTGAAACATTTAGAGTTAAATCAGCATCAGGTACAGATTGATCCAGGGGTTTACTGTATAATGGGAGCTCTTGCTTGGGCACCAAGCACTGCTGGTCAGGAGAATAGAACAGTCTCATGGCTTAGCCCACCTCTTGCATATTTATTTCTGGGATAGGAATGTGGAGGTAGCTTCCCAGGAACCTCTTGTAGCCCCAAACTGAAGTTGTTGGAATTTGAAAGGAGATTTAGGGGAAAATAGATTCTTGGGAGTTGTCTAAGCCTAGGTCGCCTAAAAAAGCTGGCCCTGAGGGAACACTTACATGTTATTCTTTGTTGCAGGGAGAGGAGAGGAGTGGACAATCCCAGAGAAACAAGAGAGAGCAAAAAGTGATGGGAGATGGAAAGTGGGGAAAGCGAATAGACAAGGTAGTGCTGTGTTGCTGGCTGCTTCTTCACAAGGAGACACAGCCAGTGGCTAGTTCCTGTGGGTTGTGTCTACAGAGGACCTGGGAACCCTGGTATGTTAGAACAGTCCATCAGGAGGATGGAAAGGGATTACTCTGCCAACTCCTTCCTAACTCCTGAATATCAGTAGACAAATTGTCCCATGGGGCAATACCCACCCCCCTGCAATTTCAGGCTGTTGTTGGCCGTCTGGGCAGCCAGGTGGAAAGTCAGAGACATTGGGGCATCACAACTGCATTCAGAAGAGGTGGAGGAAGCCATGTGCTCCATAGCTCATGCAGGCTGGTCCAGCCAGGGGCTCATCCTGGGGTCTGCCATGGGAGCTGGTGATGGTGGCTAAGGCATTGGGCAGATTTTCAAGGCTTAGGGATCCAGGTGGATCTGAGGATGAGGAGGCTGGTTCTTGAGCAAGGTCTCACGTTTTCATCAAATCCCTTGTTTCCCCAGGACCTCCAGTATCCAGTGTCTGTTCCTGCAGGAAGTTTTCTCTTTCAGCTAACATTAAATCAAGATGTGTACAATTCATGAAGAGAAATTTAGAGATTACAGTTGGGTTCTCTAACCCCATGTTGCCTGAGCTATTCTCTTACCACTTATAAGGCATTATCTCCTAATGGACTGGAAGAGAGAAGATGCATGGACCATAGTGTAATTAGCGTTTTTTAAATGCCTTCACTGTGCAGTGTATTATCCCAGATGCTACTAAATACACTTATACAAATGGCCTCAGGGTGGGTGTATTTGTTTCATTACCCAGATTCCTATATTTAGATTATATATTTTTCCCCACCACATACTCACAGCCACTATTGCACAATTTCTTTCAGTGTGTCCTAGCATCATAGTGATCCAGATGAATTCAATACCAAATGGTTAACCCCCAGAGGGAATTTGGCTGGGTTCAATTTTAAGTGTTTTTAATTATTTATTTAAAATTATTTTGGAATTAAATATGATTAGTTTATGAAAGCTATATGTAGCACTATAGATGATTATTCTGAAATAGAAAAAAATAAAGAAAACAAAATTCCATTAGTATTTCAACACTCATAATAGCAACTGTTAATATTTTGATAGACATACTTCCATCTATTCTGTACATATTATGGTTTTTTATAAACTGGGATCATAAATACTTATTTACTTGCCATTTTATTGTATGCATTTTGACATAACTATCAGTCAAAATATGATAGGTTATGTTGTGTTATCTCATAAACCCCTACTATTAGTAGTTTCATGCAACAAATATTTATTTCTTAATCATGAAAAGCCTTCTTCTTATGCAGTTCCTGGTTGAAGGCTGAAGAGGAATTCTCTGAAGAGGAATTCCTCCAAGCTCTGGCCCAGATATCCATGCTGCTTGTAGAGTTATTCATCTCAATCATGTAGCTTCCAAGATCAATGCGAAAAGAAAAGCACTGGAGAGTGAAAAGGGGATGATTTGAAGGTCTGGTTTGGAAGCAGTTTACCTCACTTCTGTCTGCTCCGCTGACTTAGTCACATGACCTCGTCCAAATTTTCGGGGAGACTGAGAACAGTAGACTTCCTGTGATTTCAAAAAGAAGGCCAGGCATAGTCAGCAGCTGCACCGAACCTTTAAATGTCTTTTGTGGATCTGATTTTAGTGGTTTATTTTGTATTTTCTCGTGGGTTTATTTATCTAAAAGGGACTTTGCTTCTAATGTTTAACTATTGTTAATAATGTGCCAATAACCATAGTGGTACACATCAACTTTTGTTGATATCTGGTTTTTTTTTCCTTTGGGATAGATTCCTAGATATGGAATCGATAAAAATAAAAGCTAAAAGAGACTGAATTATTGGGTCTGTCTGGCACTGTGATGTTTGCGTACTATCTCATTTAAGGAGCAAGGTGTTATCATAATCTCCCTTTTACAGATGAGCAACTGACACTTGAGCATGAAGTCACCTGCCCACATTCACACAGCTACTCAGTGCCTGATGTAGCGTTTGAGATCTACGTCCTGAGAGTTCCGCCCTCAAATGCTGGTCCAGAGGGCTTTCGAATCATAGATCCAATTTCTCTCTCATAAAGTTTGTACTAATTCACAGTTTTATCAATAGCATACAAAAATGACTAGAAGGCCAAACTCCAACAAATTGTTTTCTTACTTTTGTGGTAACATAGCTCAGTGTCTAAGGAATTAAATAAGTACTGCAAAGCTGAGTGTTACTTAGGATTCATTGTCTTTTTACTGCTTCAGTTTGTACAGCTATAAAATTGGTAGATCATTTCAATAGATTCAAAGCTAGGATGTTCCAAAAATCTCCTCCAAAAATAATAACTATGAGCACAATTACTCAAGGCACTGAAATTCCAATACTTCTAACTCTG